>NC_042965.1:21200863-21526696 GCF_901001165.1 Salmo trutta
ATAGGCTGAGATGAACTCAGCCTTGTTGGCCGCAGACCGGCAGTTCCAGAGGCTGCCGGAGACCTGGAACTCCACGTGGGTCGTGCGCGCTGGGACCACCAGGTTAGAGTGGCAGCGGCCACGCAGTGTGAAGCGTTTGTATGGCCTGTGCAGAGGGGAGAGAACAGGGATAGACAGACACATAGTTGACAAGCTACAGAAGTGTTGTTTCTTGTATTATTGTCTCTTGTGTCTTTAGAGAACTGTTTCACTTTGATATCCTTTTTCTTCTGTCCTGATTTTCTCTTTCTTTTCTTCTGTTAACTAGATATTATTTGTTATTCTTCGTTAGCTAGCTAGCTTCTTCCAAAAGAGTCCCTAGCAACTGCTTAACAATTCAGCTAGCTAAGATAACTACAATTTTATGAAAAATAGTAACTTTTTTCAAAAGCCTATCTTTGTTTGTTGCTTGTTTTTTCTCCTATTCAGTCTTGCAGTTTTCTTTTGCTTTTTTCCAAAGTACTTCACTCTAAAAACCATGTAAATTTCAATATTTGTAGGAGCTCAATTTTTCAGCAGCTGCTGCTCAATTTGAGTTCATGGCTTGTTATTGGATGTATTAGGTTGCAAAATCTGACTTTTTGTATATACTGTTAATGATATGTTAAAGACCCCACTGAATGATTCAGAACATCAATAATACTTTTTGTCTCTGTAAAATGTATTTTATAACATAAGGAAATAAAGTTTCATCACCAAAGTGCATCTGGGCAGAGTGGATGTACACCCTACCATATGTGATGATACCATGTGTCAGATACATTACATAGTAATCTGATCTGTACGTTATTGCTGTGCCACAGCGTGTGTCAGGAGCAGTTGCCTGCTACGGGAGTGCCTATCACACGCCACCGCTTCGACCACATGCGGGAGAAGTTTGATGAGTATGTGAAGAGCCGCACACTTCAGAACTGGAAGTTTTGGATTGTATCCTTTTACCCTTATCCTTGACATTGAACATAAATTTGTCATAATAATATAAGATTCAATCAGGCTACTTTTAATATTATGCTGGTTAATTTTATTTAGACCAGATGGCTAGATAAGATGCACTATATCAGCAAAGAAGAGCCACCGTTTCTGACTGTTGGAAAGCACCCTAACCTCAGGTTTCAGACTTGTGAAAGGTTACGAGTGTAGAGTACAGTGCCTTTGGAAAGTATTCAGACCCCTTTACTTTTTCCACATTTGTTACGTTACAGCCTTGTTCTAAAATTGTTTAAATAAATACAAATCCTCATCAATCTACACACAATACCCCATAATGACAAAGATAAAACAGGTTTTTAGACATTTTTGCAAATGTATTAAAATAAGACAGAAATACCTTATTTACATAATTATTCAGACCCTTTGCTATGAGACTTGAAATTTAGCTCAGGTGCATCCTGTTTCTACAACTTCATTGGAGTCCACCTGTGGTAAATTCAATTGATTGGACATGATTTGGAAAGGCACACACCTGTCTATATAAGGTCCCATAGTTGACAGTGCATGTCAGAGCAAAAATCAAGCCATGAGGTTTAAGGAATTGTTCCTAGAGCTCTGAGACAGGATTGTGTCGAGGCACAGATCTGGGGAAGGGTACTAAAACATTTCTGCAGCATTGAAGATCCCCAAGAACACAGTGGCCTCCATTCTTAAATGGAAGAAGTTCGGAACCACAAAGACTCTTCCTAGAGCTGAACAATCAGGGGAGAAGGGCCTTGGTCAGGGAGGTGACCAAGAACCCGATGGTCACTCTGACAGAGCTCTAGAGTTCCTCTGTGGAGATGGGAGAAGCTTCGAGAAGGACAACCATCTCTGAAGCCATCCACTAATCAGGCCTTTATGGTAGAGTGTCCAGATGGAAGCCACTCCTCAGTAAAAGGCACATGACAGCCCGCTTGGAGTTTGCCAAAATCCACTTAAAGACTCTCAGACCATGAGAAACAAGATTCTCTGATCTGATGAAACAAAGATTGAACTCTTTGGCCTGAATGCCAAGTGTCACGTCTGGAGGAAACCTGGCGCCATCCCTACAGTAAACCATGATGGTGGCAGCATCATGCTGTGGGGATGTTTTTCAGCAGCAGGGACTGGGAGACTAGTCAGGATCGAGGGAAAGATGAACGGAGCAAAGTACAAAGATCCTTGATAATAACCTGCTCCACAGCGCTCAGGACCTCCGACTGGGGCGAAGGTTTATCTTCCAACAGGACAACGACAGTAAGCACACAGCCAAGACCACGCAGGAGTGGCTATGGGACAAGTCTCTGAATGTCCTTGCGTGGCCCAGCCAGAGCCCGGACTTCAACCCGACCGAACATCTCTGGAGAGACCTGGAAATAGCTGTGCAGCCATCCAACCTGACAGAGCTTGAGGAGAATGGGAGAAACTCCCCAAATACAGGTGTGCCAAGCTTGTAGCGTCATACCCAAGAGGACTCGAGGCTGTAATTGCTGCCAAAGGTGATTCAACAAAGTACTGAGTAAAGGGTCTGAATAATTATGTAAATATGATATTTGATTTGTTTTTAAATATACATTTGCAAAAATGTCTAGACCTGTTTTTGCTTTGTAATTATGGGATATTGTGTGTAGATTGAGGGTCAAAAACAATTTAATCCATTTTTAGAGATTAAGGCTGTAACGTAACAAAATGTGGAAAATGTCAAGGGGTCTGAATACTTTCCGAATGCTCTGTATGTATTTACGTAGTCAAAAGTTTAGTATTTGATCCCATATTCCTACCACACAATGACTACATCAAGCTTGATAAACTTTTTGGATGCATTTGTACTTTGATTTGGTTGTGTTTCAGATTATTTTGGCCCATTAGAAACAAATGGTAAATGAGGTGTCATTTTGGAGTCGATGCGGTGCCCTAGACCTCTGCGCCACTCGGGAGGCCCTAGTTTCTGAACACTTGTGATTGCTACCATTATTATGGATTATCCTGAATGAGTTGTGAATAATGATGAGTGACTAAGTTTGAGGCACAAAGATCATACCCCCAAGACATGCTAACCTCTCACCATTACCAATAACAGGGGAGGTTAGCGTTTTATATCATATCCCCAAGACATGCTAACCTCTCACCATTACCAATAACAGGGGAGGTTAGCATTTTATATCATACCCCCAAGACATGCTAACCTCTCACCATTACCAATAACAGGGGAGGTTAGCATTTTATATCATACCCCCAAGACATGCTAACCTCTCACCATTACCAATAACAGGGGAGGTTAGCATTTTATATCATACCCCCAAGACATGCTAACCTCTCACCATTACCAATAACAGGGGAGGTTAGCATTTTATATCATACCCCCAAGACATGCTAACCTCTCACCATTACCAATAACAGGGGAGGTTAGCATTTTATATCATACCCCCAAGACATGCTAACCTCTCACCATTACCAATAACAGGGGAGGTTAGCATTTTTGGAGGGGTATGATTTTTATGCCTCTAACTTCTCACTCATCACTATTCATGATTCATTCATGGTTATCATACTAGCACCCACATTAATGTAGAAGTGTTTAGAAACATATTCTATGTTTTATTTACGCTGTAAGTGAATCCAAAATGACACAATACATTATTTACCGTTCATTTCTATAAGGGCACAAAATAATCTGAAACAACCATAACAAACTGCAAGTGGATCCAACAAGTTTGTAGTCACACGATTTGTAGTCATTGCATGCTAGGAATATGGGACCAAATACGACACTTTTGACTACTTTAATACTCATATAAGTGAATTTGTGTAAATACTTTTGGTTCCCTAATATGGGGAGGACTATGTACAAAGTACTGTAATTTCCGATATGAATGAAAATACCCTCAAATTAAAGCTGACAGTCTGCACTTTAACCTCATAATCATTGTATCATTTCAAATCCAAAGTGCTGGAGTACAGAACCAAAACAACAACATGTCACTATCCAAATACTTTTGGACTTAACTGAAGGACTGTTGTTCCATGAGCCATCTGAGTATATCTGTCTTGTTTGTCAGTGTGAGAAAGGAATAGGATGCAAATTCAGATCTGTTTTCTCAATAGTGTGTTTGACCCTTGACCCACCATCCTTAGTTCAGCATCATCATTAAGCCCCTGTTTGAGTCATTCAATGGGATGGTCTCCACCACAAGCAAAGGGGAGCTGTGCGAGACCACACTGCAATGGCTGGACTGTCACTGCTCCCTGCCTGTGCTGAGGCCAAGTAAGTAAACCCCACGCAGCACCCCAAACCTCTCTCTCACACACACACACACACACACACACACACTTTGTTTTCAATTAAATGGTAGCTGTGTCAAGAGTAGGAGAGTGAGGAGGTGGTGGGTAGAGAAGGCACAGCTGGCTAATGATTCCATTATGGCATTTCACTATGATTTTTACTTGAATGACTGTCTTTCTGTAGGTGTTAGATTGCATGTGTGACGTTATCCTATACCTATTTCTTTAGAATGTATAAAAATCCATTCCACCCCCATTGCTTTCTAAGGAAAGATTGCCGTCATGGTGTGTCATGATCTGTCAACCTCTTATCACCCACAATCTTTTCCTGTAATTTATTTAGAAGAAAAAACACATTCAGTGTCTTGGCCAACCTTTGTCTCCTGCGCTCAAAGAGGAGCGATCTCATGATATGAGGGAGGGATGTTGACGTCAGAGATTAACTTCGCTGGAGACCGTTCAGTTCACTAGGTTATATTACTACTGTCTGGTTAGCATGCTGCAGGACTTAGGATCCTGAAGAGTCAGCTCCACAATCTGAAGCCCTACTGAGGCATGCTAGCTCCTTGTCTTCATCTTTGTTTCATTCCTTATATAAATGCATATTGTTATGGTTATTGCACATTTTATAAAACACAGACTAGACAGCTAGCACATGACCGTCTGTGGAGGGGTATGATATTTATGCCTCTAACTTTCTCACATCATTTTATGGAGAGAAATATTTAAAATTCAACCTTGTTTTGTGTAACTTGTTGTCACACAAAATGTCAACTCTGATGAATGTATAGCTGATTGGTCTTTCTGTTGTCCAGTGGTCCTAAGCACTCTCCGGCAGCTCAGCACAAGTACATCTGTCCTTACTGACCCTAACCTGCTGCCTGAGGAAGCCACCCAGGCTGTCAGCAACACCCACAGGCACTCTGCAGACTCCTAGCCGCTTCCTCTCCGCTGAAGGTGTGAAGAAGGGTTCAGATAGAAGGCATGGTCATACTGAGGGCCCCTACCACAAACTCCTCTAACCTCCCCAGATTGAAAAACACCTTGAAACAATAGTATGGAAAAGCACCAGCACTAGTTTGCCTTAAAGGTAATCCAACGAGGTTACTCTGTCTTCCACCCTATCCATTACCATTCAGAACAGGACATGATGTTTAGGGTCTTTTTATACATGACCTTATCCAGCTCACTGACCTATCATTCCTACACATCCACTGGGCTTAGCTGTCGACAACCCAGGCTCGGTGCATTACTTTGGAGGATTGATACACACAACCCATAGAACAACTTTACAGCATCTTTTGAACACAGCAATAATGTGGGTGCTTATATTTATCCTATTTCACACATGTACAAGTGTGTATTATATGCATGTGTGAATTGGAATTGTGTTTTTTGCATATCCCAACTTCCCCTGGGACACCCTCGGAGAGTGGGGTCATGGCCATGTTCAGCCATTGTAAAAGGCGACCCTGGAGCAATTAGGATTACGTGCCTTGCTCAGATTTTTTTCACCTTGTTGGCTCAGGAACTCGATCGAGCGACCTTTCCAGTTACTGGCCCAGAGCTTCAACCGCTAGGCGACCTGCTGCCCTTGTTGCTCTTTGTTAATGTAACCTTAACACTGCTGATGGGGGAAGTCCCAGCTTGTTTTCAGGCTCACTTCAGCAGGCAAATAACATGGCGCTTCAACCATTTAGCATACCTGCTCATTTTTGTTTTATCTTTTTGTTTTTATTCAGCTCATAAATTATTTAAGGTGTAAGATGGCCTATGAACTGTCTTAAAAGGGAAATATCTCTTGAAGGAGTGAGATTCAGTTGTTTCTGTTGTTTACTCTGTTGTATGACGATGAGTGTGGATACACTGAGCTTGCCATCAAAAAGCCTATAAAACAAACCAAAAGCTTAGCATTGATTGGCAGTATGCTTTGAGTACCATGAAGGCCTTCAACAGTAACTATTTGCTACTGGTCTTTCATTCTCATCATTCAGCTCATATGCATCTGGTGGGGTCTCAAACTCTTGCACAGTTTTCTTCTGTCCATGCAGCGGGAGGGAGGGAGGGTGTACCAGTCCTTTGTGGACAGACGTCCTGGGTTTTCTACCCTTTTCTTGGGGGGGTTGGACTGTTCAAATCATACCAGAAGTCTCTAATATCCTCAGATAATGTTAAGCCAAGGGCTGTCCATGGAAAAGTATTCACCTTTCACTTAAGGAAAATGCAGTTTTACGGAATGGACCCTGAGTGGTCCGATGACCGATGCGAAGCACTTGGGGCACACACTACACTCACTGTACATTTAACATCATACGCTGCAGCCTACCTTCCATTCAGTCAATTAAACAAAGAAACGTTGTGTTATAGGAGCATTCAAACATTCAGGTGAATGTTGCTATTTTCTTGTTCCGCTAAGGGAGGCGCTGGTGAGTGTTTATGCTGTACCCTTTAACCAAACAAACACATTTAGGATACTTTAAGCTGAAGACAAGCGTCAGCTATAAGCATACAGGTTACATAGCGTATGTTCTATTTTTATTTCTCATAATCAAGTCATGCTTATGACGCCGTTATGCTAGCCTCTCAAAGATGCCGGTCTCTCCTAATTCAGATCTTATTTGTCGAAGATGCGGTTCAACTTTTATAGGCCATATTGAAATGTATATAGAAACATACATTTTACGCCCCTCTCCTTTATTAGTCTTGGAAACACCAACCTACATTGTCACATTGTGGGAGGCATCCCATCTGTCTAGAGAGACTACTCCTTTATGAGAAATGCACTCCAGAACAGTACATGCATGGATACTGTATTACTGTTGCAGTGTGATATTTTGTCTTTAATCTTTTGTTTGTTATATGTCTTAGCACATTTTGTGTTAACTCTCCTCAGGCAGTCTAATGATTTTTCTGTATTTATTACTTGATGCACACCAACAGTTTACTTTGAATGATGTCAAATCTAGCAGCATTGGTTATGTTTATTTCATGAATGTATATTATTTTATGGGGGTTTTATAGTGTGCTTTTTGAGAGGCCTTAGTACATGTCTTAACTGTGATCACTTAATGTTTGCACCCTTTGCTACTTTCTGAGTGGAGTCCCCTTTACTTGATGACTGGGGACTATATTATTGTTACAGATCAAGATTCTGAGCCCCACATGCACATTATTGTCCACATCAGACAGCATTAGGGCTAATCACAACTAACATTCATCTGACGTCATTCAGATCAAAAGTTTTGTTTCTGTTCCATTCAAAGGGAATTGGAGCTATGCAAATACACAAAGGGCAAGAGCATGAGGATGTCATGATGATTTTAACTTTTTTTTTTGCAAAGCAGTTACTATGTGTGAAATATTCCTCTGTCAAGAATCATGACATGGTTTAAGTTATAAAACAAGTATTAACAATTTTGTTTAAGTAAGATTTCATTTCTGAGATGACTTTTTGGAAGTCCTTGTCTGTTTGTTCCCTCTGAGAAGTTAGTGTTGGAAATATTTTCTTTCTTGTAGTAAAGAAAATAGTTTTTTTCCCTACATGGTTTTTAAATGTTTCATGTGTTTTGGGTAACCTCAATATCCTACTTTCTTACGTTCCCGGCACATCACAAGTCTAGGAAGTATGTCAAACGTTACAATTTCCGGAAACATTTTTAATGAATGGAACATAGTTACTTAATGTGCATCAGCTACAATACATGGCATTTCCAACAATTGGTAACATTCTTGTATGACACAAACGATAACATAATGATACAGCCAATTCTTTGACAAAAAAACAGTATTTTCAATGTGACCCGGAACCAAATAAGTGTGTTCAATTGACAAGACACTGATCAGTACACTGATGAATGAATAAATAAATGTTGTCATAAATATATTAATTATTAATAAAGCTAGACTTCAATTAGTCATATTGTATATTACTCTGTTCCTTTAATCAACCATTGTGTGTAGAGGGTGAGAAGCCTCTTCACAAACATAAGAGTTTCGTAGTGGTCGTTCACATCAAAAGGGAGTTGGCACACTTCTTGGCAATCTTGGTGATTGCACATCCAGGATTTCAGGTCTTTGATATGTTGACAGGCCTCATTGAGTCCATTGATCACCCTCTTTTCCATGTTCAGTTTGGCAGCTTCACTCATATAACAAAGAAAGGCAGAAAGATGTTTTCCGGTGAGTTTCTCGTTCATCTTCGGCTCCTGGATCCAGCCCACCTGGTTGGGCCCGGTAAGGGGGGGAAGAATCCCGGGCTGGTTCTAGTGGAATATGAAAGGGAATTCGAAGTCAGTTTCTACTGTTAAAAGGCTCTACAGTGTCAATATAATCATCATTGATTGCATTTATGATGAAGGCAATGATTTACAGTTAATCAGTGCTAATGTTGTTTGCTCTTCTTTATAGAGTTGTAGTTTCTTTAACCTTTAACACTCAGGAAAAGGCTCCTAAACATACCAAGTAGTCCAACTCTTTTTGTCCATGATGCAACATCATATATGTTGCCATCTGTTTCCATTGGAAGGCTGCTAATTGTGAAGTAAGGCACAGGAACAGGTAAAACACTGAAAGAGAGCACTCAAGTTAGTCCCCAACACAACCCATATCTGACCTGTAAGTTTATCATCAAAATGCTATTGGTCCTTAAAAGTCCATGAATATTTCTACTATAGTCACTTACACCACCCATGTTATCTTCACTATAAGATCAAACAATATTGTGCAATGTTTTGTCTAAGAGACTGCAGATTACATCTTTACTGAGTGTCTCCAATATATAAATTCCTCTCAAGCAAAACAGTGTTAAAAAGAAACGTTCAGTTCTCACCACCACAGAGTCCCATGTCAAATAGCTGTGTAGATCTGGTCAAAGTGGCAAAGGCCTTTGCTTATAAATGTGCAGGTTGAGATAAAGATCATCCAATATGCTTTCTTTCCTCTTTCTTTCGAAAATGCATATTGAAATTGCTTTATTGTCATTTTTTGTTGTGTGAGTAATCACTACTCCCATTGAGAGTAAATGAGATGTGTAATTTGATCAACTTGAGTGACAGATGTTGGGGCTTCCCTGACTATTCACCAGATGTTGGGGCTTGTCTGACTATTCACCAGATGTTGGGGCTTGTCTGACTATTCACCAGATGTTGGGGCTTGCCTGACTATTCACCAGATGTTGGGGCTTGCCTGACTATTCACCAGATGTTGGGGCTTGCCTGACTATTCACCAGATGTTGGGGCTTGCCTGACTATTCACCAGATGTTGGGGCTGTCCTGATTCAAAATGTTGTCGTAGGAATAACATATTTGGCACAAGCTTTCTGAAAACTCAAATCTCACACACACATTTTTTCTCACACACAGAATATGACCCTGTGGAGAAATATCAGTGATTGTGAATAATTTCATAAGGGCAAAGGTTGAGTGATCGTTTATGGAATATATACAGTGCCTTCGGAGAGCATTCAGACCCCTTGACTTTTTCAACATTTTGTTGCATTATAACCTTATTCTAAAATGGATTTAAAAAAGAAAGAATCCTCAGCAATCTACAGACAATACCCCATAATGACAAAGCAAAAACAGGTTTTTAGAAATGTTTGCACATTTATTAAAAATAAAAAAAACATAAATACTTTATTTACATAAGTGTTCAGACCCTTTGCTATGAGACTCAAAATTGAGCTCAGGTGCATCCTGTTTCCATTGATCATCCTTGAGATATTTCTACAAATTGATTTGAGACCACCTGTGGTAAATTCAATTAATTGGATATGATTTGGAAAGGCGCACGCCTGTCTACTGGTAATAAGGTCCCACAGTTGACAGTGCATGTCAGAGCAAAAACCAAGTAATTGTCCATAGAGCTCCGAGACAGGATTGTGTTGAGGCACAGATCTGGGGAAGGGTACCACAAAATGTCTGCAGCATTTGAAGGTCCCCAATAACACAGTGGCCTCCATCATTCTTAAATGGAATATGTTTGGAACCACCAAGACTCTTTCAAGAGCTGGCCGCCCGGCCAAATTGAGCAATCGGGGGAGAAGTTCTCATCTATGTTTGTTCCCTCTGAGATAAGTAAGTGTTGTAAATATTTTCTTTCTTGCTCTATGAAGTAAAGAAAATAGTTTTTTTCCTACATGGTTTGTGTTTTTGTTGTGTACAGTGTTTTGGGTAACCTCAAAATCCTACTTTCTTACATTCCCGACGGCACATGTCACAAGTCTAGGAAGTATGTCAATGGAAGGACTATATCCTTAAAAGTACTGTGAATAAACCTAATTCACATCCCAGAATGCAAATTGAGGAAATGCAAATAAATGTATGTATTAATAAATTAATACATTCCCATTAAATAGGCTGGAAGGTATGGAAAGAGAGATTCACATTGTTGCTGGTACTTGAGTATACAAACTATTGTGCAATTATCCTGGCATATACAGGACTATTTTGCAATATTTCACTAATGTGGTTCCAGTTTTCACGACCAGTAGAACTGATATGTTCAGAATTCAAACTATGCATTTTCGTCTAAGATGTCCTGGACAATATGAAGTCATACTACTTATTCAACATTATTGCATAACCCTAAACAACCCTTACCTTCACATTCATATCTGGATCACATTGTGCTAATATGTTTTTGAACTTGTTCTAGCCTATTTAAATGTTTTATTTAACTAGGCAAGTCAGTTAAGAACAAATTCTTATTTACAATGATGGCCTACCCTAGTCAACCTGTTTCTGGCTTATGTTGATCATATTTATTTTTCTAAAATGTGAAAACCTGTGGCTATCTATAATGCATTTTTCCTTTAATTAATTAATTCCATCCTTCAGATACAAAATTATTAAATTGGGAACACGTATGGCCTTTTCTTTGAATAAAATAAAACGTATTTATTTTTCACACAAAATCATACAAGAGCAGCATGACAGTCAAATGGTTTTTGAACAAATGGGACTATGGGTTTTAAAATGAGTTTTAATCAAAAACTTTCGGGAAAACCTTATGCAGCCGCTGCTCCCCTGTGCACTTAACAGGACCTTTATGTATGGAGCGCAGGGAGGTCAACTGAACAGCATCATTTACTATAGGTTCATAAACAAATAAATAAATATGCTATGTAAACAAGTGAAAAAGTAATACACATATTAATTAATAAATAGATTGAAATGAATAAATAAATATATCAAGTTTATCATTTATCCTCTAAAGAACAAGACTAGTCTAAGGACGCTTGTTGTGTTTTGCTAGTATGTATCCCTTCAGCCACTTGTAGACGTTCTCAAGGATGTTGTAACCCATTAATTTCCTCATGTATGAACTGTCCCCTGGCTTCTCCAGATCTAGTTTCACACAGTTTTGATTATCCATGGCTGCTATGAACTGGCTCCTGATGACTTCAGTCTGAGATATGAATCTCTCTGAGTCTCCAGTCAAATCATCTCGCTGAATCATTTGTTTCAGTTGTTGAAGGTATCCATCGATGGCACAGGAGGATCTAACGGCAGAGACACTCGTCACAGGCAGAATTATGTCTGTAATGGTCAAATTTAGTTGTGGGTCTTCTCCCTTGAAATTGTTGTTTACCTAATGAGAAGATACATTTAGGATTAAAGCACCATTTTACAGTCTTTCTTTTTCAGAGCTTATGTTTCCTTTCTTGTCTAATAATTTTACCAAATATTATGTATAGGCCTAAGCTCTTTCCATTATTTCACTTTTACACAATATAACCATGTCCATAGTTCATATTTCTTGAACTGCATTGTTGGTTATTAAGGGCTTGTAAGTAAGCATTTCCCGGTAAGGTCTACCTACACATGTTGTATTCAGCGCATGTGACAAATAACATTTGATGTCCACTACTTACATATTCTTTAAGCAGGTATTGTGTTCGAGATGCAAGCCAGTGAAGAGTTTGAATTTGGCCCATTGACCTTGAGGCAGTGCTGACGATCAACAATGTTGCAATGAAAGATATTGGTAGTCCTAAACAGAACTCACATAGAGAGATAGCAGTTCAACAATGAGGTAAATCAAATAACTATGAAAATCCTAATGCATTCCTTTTTTGGAATAGATTTGACTGACTACTACAAACGGGTGAACATTTGATGTCACTGCATGGCTTGTCCATTTTAATGAAATAAAAATGTATCTGAATCCACTTCCACATATCCTACCAAATCAGGATTTTAGAGACATTTTGTAGTCTATGAATTGCCCATGAATACTCTCTTAGATTTGTTTGTTTTTATTCTTTGTTAAAATAAAAAAAATAAACATTTTGTTTGCGGCAACTGTATTATGTAGGTGACTGTGGTGTTAAGTGTCTTACCTCGAGTGAGATCCATGGCACAAGTTTCTGAAGATGTGTTAATGAGTGCTTGTCTAGTGATGTCTGACAGTTTTTGAATTAATGAGCCTAATTTCTATTTCAAACATGGAAATGTACCTACATGGAATTTTTTAGTTTCTGACTCCAATCCCATAATCTACTAAACAATCTTGTAGTAATTTTTCCTACCGCAGCGTAGTGTTTACCAGCAGAATTTGGTTTGCAAGTGGAAGGTGTCACTAGCTTACTACTTTCCTCCATAATCATTGCAAATGTGATGTTGATGAATCAGGTGATCAAACCAATGAGCATGGTTGAATAGGAATAACTTTGCATGTATTACAAATAATGCATTGCATCCATGTCCACTAGAATATGAGAAATAGAAGGCAATTTAGAATAAAACCGCTCACAGAAAAAGTGCAATGTGAGATGTAATCTTGCACATTCTGTAAAAAAAATCCTTCAAGGTTTAATTTCCCCATTAGTCACAAGTCCAGGTGATAACATTAACATGGAACACTTACAGTGCCTTCAGAAAGTATTCACACCCCTTGACTTTTTCCACATTTTGTTGTGTTAGTCTGAATTTAAAATAGATCAAATTAAAATGTTGTGTGACTGATCTACACACAATACCCCATAATGTCAAAGTGGAATGATGTTTTTAAAAATGTTTACAAGTGAAAAGCTGAAATGTATTGAGTCAACAAAACGGTTGAAAACATATTATGGCAAGCCTAAATAAATTCAGGAGTCAAAATGTGCTTGATTTTTAAATGACTACTCCATCTCTGTACCCCACACATACAATTATCTATAAGGTCCCTCAGGCGAGCAGTGAATTTCAACCACAAAGACAAGGGTTTTCCAATGGGTCACAAAGGGCACCTATTGGTAGATTTTTTTTTTTACATAAGCAGACCATGCTCTCTTTGAGCATGGTGAAGTTAGTAATTATACTTTGGATGGTGTATCAATACACCCAGTCAGTACAAAGATACAGCTTCTCAGGGATTTCCCCATGAGGCCAATGGTGATTTTAAAACAGTTACAGAGTTTAATGGCTGTGATTGGAGATAACTGAGGATGGATCAACAACATTGTAGTTACTCCACAATACTAACATAAATGACAGAGTGAAAAGAGAAAGCCTGTACACAATAAAAAATATTCAAAAACAGGCATCCTGTTTGCAATAAGGCATTAAAGTAATACAACGTTATGTCTGGGGCAAGGACTAGGGAGTTTTTCAGGATAAAAATTAATGGAATATAGTTAAGCACAGGCGAAATCCTAGAGAAACTTTGTTCAGTCTGCTTTCCAACAGACACTGGGAGCCAAATTCAGCTTTCAGCAGGACAATAACCTAAAACACAAGGCCAAATATACACCGGAGTTGCTTACCATTGAATATTCCTGAGTGGCCCAGTTACAGTTTTGACTTAAATCAGCTTGAAAATCTATGGCAAGACTTGAAAATGGCTGTCTAGCAATAAAAAACAACCAACGTGATATACTTGAAGAATTTTTTTGAAGAATAAATGGCAAATATTATACAATCCAGGCATACAAAGCTCTTAGATTTACCCTGAAAGACTCACAGCTGTAATCACTGCCTAAGGTGATTCTAAAAATGTATTGACTCTGGGTTACTTGTCTAATCAATTAGTGTTTTATTTTCCCTTTAATTTTTTTTAAATGTTAGAATTTTTCTTCCACTTTGACATTACGGAGTATTTTGTGTAGATCGTTGACAAGAAAATTACAATTAAATAAATTTTTGTAACACAACAAAATGTGCACAAATTCAAGGGGTGTGAATACTTTTTGAAGACAATGTATATATCTTTAGACCATCTGTGTATGTGCCAAAGGAACTTCATTTAATAGTTCAGTGTACAGTGGCAAGAAAAAGTATGTGTACCCTTTGGAATTACCTGGATTTCTGCATAAATTGGTCATCAAATTTTATCTGATCTTCATCTAAGTCACAACAATAGGCAAACACAGTGTGCTTAAACTAATAACACACCAATTATTGTATTTGTCTTGTCTATATTGAATACATAATTTAAATATTCACAATGTAGTTTAGAAAAAGTATGTGAACCCCTAGGCTAATGACTTCTCCAAAAGCTGATTGGAGGCAGGAGTCAGCTAACCTGGAGTCCAATCAATAAGACGAGATTGGAGATGTTGGTTAGAGCTGCCCTGCCCTATAAAAAAACACTCACTAAATTTGAGTTTGCTATTCACAAGAAGCATTGCCTGATGTGAGCGATGACTCAAACAAAAGAGATCTCAGAAGACCTAAGATTAAGAATTGTCAACTTGCATGAAGCTGGAAAGGGTTACAAAAGTATCTCTAAAAGACTTGATGTTCATCAGTCCACAGTAAGACAAATTGTCTATAAATGGAGAAAGTTCAGCACTGTTGCTACTCTCCCTAGGAGTGGCCGTCCTGCAAAGATGACTGCAAGAGCACAGCGCAGAATGCTCAATGAGGTGAATAAGAATCCTAGAGTGTCAGCTAAAGACTTACAGAGATCTCTGGAACATGCTAACATCTCTGTTGACGAGTCTGCAATACATAAAACACTAAACAAGAATAGTGTTCATGGGAGGACACCACGGAAGAAGCCACTGCTGTCCAAAAAAAACATTGCTGCAAGTCTGAAGTTTGCAAAAGTGCACCTGGATGTTCCACAGCGCTTCTGGCAAAATATTCTGTGGACAAATGAAACTAAAGTTGAGCTGTTTTGTAGGAACACACAACACTATGTGCGGAGAAAAAAAGGCACAGCACACCAACATCAAAACCTCACCCCAACTGTAAAGTATGGTGGAGGCAGCATCATGGTTTGGGGCTGCTTTGCTGCCTCATGGCCTGGACAGCTTGCTATCATCAACGGAAAAATGAATTCCCAAGTTCATCAAGACATTTTGCAGGAGAATGTTAGGCTATCTGTCCGCCAATTGAAGCTCAACAGAAGGTGGGTGATGCAACAGGACAACGACCCAAAACACAGAAGTAAATCAACAACAAAATCGCTTCAACAGAAGAAAATACGCCTTCTGGAGTCCTGACCTCAACCCGATTTGAGATGCTGTGGCATGACCTTGAGCAGTTCACACCAGACATCCCAATAATATTGCTGAACTGAAACAGTTTTGTAAAGAGGAATGGTCCATAATTCCTCCTGACCGTTGTGCAGGTCTGATACGCAACTACAGAAAACGTTTGGTTGAGGTTATTGCTGCCAAAGAAGGGTCAACCAGCTATTAAATCCAAGGGTTCACATACTTTTTACACCCTGCACGGTGTTCAATAAAGAAATGAAAATGTATAATTGTTTGTGTGTTATTAGTTTAAGCAGACTGTGGTGATCTATTGTTGTGACTTAGATGAAAATAAAACTACATTTTATGACCAATTTATGCAGTAATCCAGGTAATTCCAAAGGGTTCACATACTGTTTCTTGCCACTGTACCTTCCCACAACAGGAAAGTGGTGTAATGTAGATCTCTGGTATGTGTTCTGTCAACTGTTGCCAGGCAACCTTTCAGAAGGCTCCACAGCCAAATGCAGCCAATCGATTGTAAACAAGCAACAGGGCCTTGAAAAAACAAGAAAAACAAAGCCATAATTCTACCAAAAACCCAAAAGTAAATTAGTTTGATCCAGTGGCTTTCACACCATTTTATGGGATTGATTTTCCCTTTAATGGGTCTATTTCTTCTTTATCTACAACCCTAATCCTTTAGTATGGGCTCTCGGACACTTTCTTTGGCTGTGGAGGAGCAGCTTCGCAGCCTCTGTCTGAAGGACTTTCCATGTGGGCATGGCTGTTGGGTGAGTCCACAAGCCATTTATGTATGAAGCTTTTTTGGCCACACATCAGATCAGGTTGGTGCAAAAGAGGGCAGACAAACTTGTGTGATTTCACTCAAAGATCTCAAAGTCTCAATGGAATGGAATGGATGGGGCCAGAGCTATATATATATATATATATATATATATATATATATATATATACAGTGAGGGGAAAAAAGTATTTGATCCCCTGCTGATTTTGTACATTTGCCCACTGACAAAGAAATCAGTCTAGAATTTTAATGGTAGGTTTATTTGAACAGTGAAAGACAGAATAACAACAAAAAAATCCAGAAAAACGCATGTAAAAATTTTTATAAAATGATTTGCATTTTAATGAGGGAAATAAGTATTTGACCCCTCTGCAAAACATGACTTAGTACTTGGTGGCAAAACCCTTGTTGGCAATCACAGAGGTCAGACGTTTCTTGTAGTTGGCCACCAGGTTTGCACACATCTCAGGAGGGATTTTGTCCCACTCCTCTTTGCAGATCTTCTTCAAGTTATTAAGGTTTCGAGGCTGACGTTTGGCAACTCGAACCTTCAGCTGCCTCCATAAATTTTCTATGGGATTAAGGTCTGGAGACTGGCTAGGCCACTCCAGGACCTTAATGTGCTTCTTCTTGAGCCACTCCTTTGTTGCCTTGGCTGTGTGTTTTGGGTCATTGTCATGCTGGAATACCCATCCACGACCCATTTTCAGTGCCCTGGCTGAGGGAAGGAGGTTCTCACCCAAGATTTGACGGTACATGGCCCGTCCATCGCCCCTTTGATGCGGTGAAGTTGTCCTGTCCCCTTAGCAGAAAAACACCCCCAAAGCATTTTTTCCACCTCCATGTTTGACGGTGGGGATGGTATTCTTGGGGTCATAGGCAGCATTCCTCCTCCTCCAAACACGGTGAGTTGAGTTGATGCTAAAGAGCTCCATTTTGGTCTCATCTGACCACAACACTTTCACCCAGTTGTCCTCTGAATCATTCAGATGTTCATTGGCAAACTTCAGATGGGCATGTATCTGTGCTTTCTTGAGCAGGGGGACCTTGCGGGCGCTGCAGGATTTCAGTCCTTCACGGCGTAGTGTGTTACCAATTGTTTTCTTGGTGACTATGGTCCCAGCTGCCTTGAGATCATTGACAAGATCCTCCCGTGTAGTTCTGGGCTGATTCCTCACCGTTCTCATGATCATTGCAACTCCATGAGGTGAGATCTTGCATGGAGCCCCAGGCCGAAGGAGATTGACAGTTCTTTTGTGTTTCTTCCATTTGCGAATAATTGCACCAACTGTTGTCACCTTCTCACCATGCTGCTTGGTGATGGTCTTGTAGCCCATTCCAGCCTTGTGTAGGTCTACAATCTTGTCCCTGACATCCTTGGAGAGCTCTTTGGTCTTGGCCATTGTGGAGTTTTTGGAATCTGATTGATTGATTGCTTCTGTGGACAGGTGTTTTTTATACAGGTAACAAGCTGAGATTAGGAGCACTCCCTTTAAGAGTGTGCTCCTAATCTCAGCTCGTTACCTGTATAAAAGACACCTGGGAGCCAGAAATCTTTCTGATTGAGAGGGGGTCAAATACTTATTTCCCTCATTAAAATGCAAATCAATTTATATTTTTTTTTTACATGCGTTTGTCTCAATTTTTTTGTTGTTATTCTGTCTCTCACTGTTCAAATAAACCTATCATTAAAATGATAGACTGATCATTTCTTTGTCAGTGGGCATATGTACAAAATCAGCAGGGGATCAAATACTTTTTTCCCTCACTGTATATATAGTACATGGCTCTTGATGGTGCCATCCAGCGAGCAAGGTCACCTCTTGGTGGTTTCCTAAACTTTTCATGTACAAAGTAGTGGATATGAATGAGGTGGTACAAAATACCATTGATTAACAGAAATGGAATGCTTTTTACCTCAACGGCATGTTCCTGTGCTGTTGTGTTCAGAGCAAATCCAGAGGGAGTATCTTTGAGGAACAGAGTTGGGGCTACAGCGAGCAGGACGAGGGGAGAGAAGGTGCAGCCAAGGAGGAGGAGGAGGCCCTTATGGAGCACTTGACCAGTCCACTGTCCCCATGGCGACATGAGGGGTCATGGAGCCCCCAAGCCCCAACCCTGAGAGAGCTGTCCGTGCGAAAACCTGAACTTCTCCATGGCAACTTCATATTCAGCCACTTCAGCACCCTACGTATTGTAGACAAGGGTGTGAGTATCTTAGCTGTCTGATAGCCAATGCTCACAAGCCTTGATTCATTTGTTGAGCAATCTTTTGGCTCCAGTTTATATTACCAGCCTTTATATACCTGTCCTACTGAAATAAACAATTCATCCAACATTTTATTTGGTACAGTAATCGGCAATTATAGTAAGACGTGCCATCACTTTGAGCAGGACAGGCACAAGGTTGATTGCATACGAAAACAATGTGTGATGAATGCATTATTTGATAAGTCCCAGCAGTGTCGTCTCGCATTTTCAGGAAAAGACCAGCTATATAGAGGAAGACCGTCCCCCATATGTTCCTATCTATTTGAATGTGAATTCATACTGTCAGTGAATGGGTCTTTGTGTGTTCATCAGGTCTCCATAGTTGATGATGGCTTGCTCAGGTTCTCCAATCTAAGAGAGTTAGTGCTGAGTGCCAACAAAATTTCTGAACTACAAGCAGAGTACCTACCCTGCACTTTACAAGTGAGTCACACAACACAGGGAGAGGAGGGGCTGTGACACATTAACCCATGTCTCATTGAATCCCACCACAGGGACACTCAGAGCGCCATTCATCTGCACTGAACTATAGTAGGAGGAGTGATTCTGTGGAGTTAGGGTTGAGCCGGGGTGTGGACATGAAGCTAGGGTGGGTTAAGGTTAGGGTTGAGCCGGGGTGTGGACATGAAGCTAGGGTGGGTTAAGGTTAGGGTTGAGCCGGGGTGTGGACATGAAGCTAAGGTGGGTTAAGGTTAGGGTTGAGCCGGGGTGTGGACATGAAGCTAGGGTGGGTTAGGGTTAGGGTTGAGCCGGGGTGTGGACATGAAGCTAGGGTGGGTTAAGGTTAGGGTTGAGCCGGGGTGTGGACATGAAGCTAGGGTGGGTTAGGGTTGAGCCGGGGTGTGGACATGAAGCTAGGGTGGGTTAAGGTTAGGGTTGAACCGGGATGTGGACATGAAGCTAGGGTGGGTTAAGGTTAGGGTTGAACCGGGATGTGGACATGAAGCTAGGGTGGGTTAAGGTTAGGGTTGAGCCGGGGTGTGGACATGAAGCTAGGGTGGGTTAGGGTTGAGCCGGGGTGTGGACATGAAGCTAGGGTGGGTTAGGGTTAGGGTTGAGCCGGGATGTGGACATGAAGCTAGGGTGGGTTAGGGTTGAGCCGGGGTGTGGACATGAATTTAGGGTAAGGAGTAGGGTCGGGGTTAGGGTTATAACTTTTAATATCATTGGGATGTTTTATGAACACTCTGATGCATATAGTGATCGTCTTTGATATCACTGCACAGTCCTTCAATTCAATGCATTTTATGCGTTCGTTTGAAAGGTTTTGGAGCTCTACGCCAACCAGGTTTCCAGCCTTAAAGGTCTCAGCAGCCAGCCTCTACCCTGCCTTCAGCATCTGGGTCTGGGCTGCAACAGGCTGGGTTCCCCCGCGGACATCCAGTACCTCACTGGAACTTTATGGTAAGTGCTCACACACAGGGCAAGTGACAAGCAGTACAATTTCAATACTCATCTGCACTTGCTCACAATTACCAGCAGATGACAACAGACTCTAGCAATAATAGGAAGGGACATTACATGTCTTAGCAGTCATTTGAATAATAATAACTTTAATTGTATAGCGCTTTTCAATTCAAGTAACAAAGTTATGCACATCATAAAATAAAAGTTCTAACAAAAGTAACCTTTGCGGGTGAAACGGAAGATCTTAGGAAAGGGGGATACCTAGTCAGTTGTACAACTGAATGCATTCAACTGAAATGTGTCTTCCACATTTAACCCAACCCCTCTGAATCAGAGAGGGGCGGGGGGCTGCCTTAATCGACATCCATGTCATTGGCGCCCAGGGAACAGTGTGTTAACAGCCTTGATCAGAACGACAGATTTTTACCTTTTGGTTACCGGCCCAACGCTCTACCCGAAACCTACCTGTCGCCCATCGATTAGGGCCACAACATATTATAGTTACTAAAATACTATTTTCATAAAAAATATTAACTAGCTATCATGTATATTTATTTAGTTGCTATACCATCTATTCCCAATATGAGAAACATACTTTTTTTTTTACCATGGCTGTTCAGGTTGTTTGTGTGGTCAATCAAACATTGTTATGAGTGATGAAAAGGCAGATCCCATACAACAGAGGCAGTTCCACAGCTTCCTCTCACCAGTTGTCAGCTCAGCCCTTGCATTCTGACTCCCTCTTCAGGCCGCGGCTGGTATCTCTGGACCTGAGCTGGTCTGGCTTCCAAGGACAGCGGGCCCTAGTGGATGCCCTGGCCACCCTGCCTTGCCTGAGGACCTTGGTGCTGGAGGGCAACCCCCTTACCCTCACCCCTTCCTACCCAGGCTTCATCCTCGACAGCCTCCCGCGGCTGCTCTACCTGGATGCCACACGGGTCACACCGGATGATCACCATCGCTTTGAAGGCCTGGCCAAGATGAAAGGTTAAGCTATCAATCACCACACTATCACCACTTTCTTACATTATATAGTGTGACGACTACGTCTGCGCTGATCGGTTGAGGGATGAGCGTTGTGTAGGAGCGTTGTGTAGGAGCGTTGTGTAGGAGTGTAGGACCTGACGTAACAATGCGCTAATCACAATCATTCTTTTTAAATTTTTAAATTTCACCTTTATTTAACCAGGAACAAGTTCTCATTTACAACTGCGACCTGGCAGTTGTAAATGATAGTTGATCTGATTGTACATCGGATTCGCCAGGCATGAATCAGCACCCCTTACCTGTTCAATGATGTGGACACATAGTGTATTTTCATATTGAAGGAGCCTGCCTTACAGTGATTATTGACAGAACATTCTACTCACTAAACCAGTTATTATCTTCCTTTTTATCTCAGGCATTTCCCAGCAGTGTTCTCATCACTCTGTTAGGCCTTGTCACAGAATAAGTCGTGCGGGAGAGAGAAGGACCAAGGCGCAGCGGAAGTGTGGATACTCATATTTTTAATGTTCAAAAAAAAGGAGTAGAGTATCCACTTGAGAAAAAAACAAAACAACAAAACAATGAACGGTACTCACGATGTGACGGTGTGGCATGCTAAACCAAACAAAGCAGTGCTCACAACAATTCCCCACAACCCCAAAGACAAACACACACACACCTATATAGGACTTCCAATCAAAGGCAACTATACACACCTGCCTTCAATTGGAAGTCCCAATCATCCACCCAACATTTAACAAACACAAACCCCCTGCCACATCCTGACCTAGACAAAGCAAAACGCCCTCTGCTGGTCAGGACGTGACACTACCCCCCCCTCAAGGTGCAGACTCCAGGATGCACCTAAAAATAAAAACACAAGAAAAACACAACAAAATCCCCAATAACCCAACAAAAACCAACAAACAATAACCCCTAAACCATACGGGAGGGAAGGGAGGGTGGCTGCCGTCACCGACGGCACTGTGCTACACCCTCCCTCCCCAACCCACCTATCCTGGAGGTGGCTCCGGTTCTGGCCGTTCCAGGCAGTCGGGCCACTCTGGCAGTTCGGGGCAGTCTGGCAGCTCGGGACAGTCTGGGCAGTCTGGCAACTCGGGACAGTCTGGGCAGTCTGGCAACTCGGGACAGTCTGGGCTGTCTGGCAACTCGGGACAGTCTGGGCAGTCTGGCAACTCGGGACAGTCTGGGCAGTCTGGCAACTCGGGACAGTCTGGGCAGTCTGGCAACTCGGGACAGTCTGGGCAGTCTGGCAACTCGGGACAGTCTGGGCAGTCTGGCAACTCGGGACAGTCTGGGCAGTCTGGCAACTCGGGACAGTCTGGGCAGTCTGGCAACTCGGGAAAGTCTGGGCAGTCTGGCCACTCCGGCAGTTCAGGGCAGTCTGGCCACTCCGGCAGTTCAGGGCAGTCTGGCCACTCCGGCAGTTCAGGGCAGTCTGGCCACTCCGGCAGTTCAGGGCAGTCTGGCCACTCCGGCAGTTCAGCGCAGTCTGGCCACTCCGGCAGTTCAGCGCAGTCTGGCCACTCCGGCGACTGTTGACTGGCGGGCAGCTCCGACGACTGTTGACTGGCGGGCAGCTCCGACGACTGTTGACTGGCGGGCAGCTCTGACGACTGTTGACTGGCGGGCAGCTCCTTCACACAGCCCTTGTGCCCCCCCCTAAAAAATTCTTGGGGGTGCCTCTCGGTCTCCCAGTCCTTGCCAGCCTTCTTCCGCTGCTTGGTCCTGTGTTGGTGGGGAATTCTGTCACAGAACAAGTCGTACTTGTCGTTGAATATGTCGTATGGGAGATAGAAGAACCAAGGCGCAGCGGGATTGTGGACACTCATGTTTATTACTGATAAAAACATGTAAGGTATCCACTTAGAGAAAAAACAAAACAACAAACAATACTCACAACAGCAACAGTGTGGCAGGCTCAAACAAACGCAGTGCACACAACAATCCCCCACAACCCCAAAGACAAACACACACACACCTATATAGGACTTCCAATCAAAGGCAACTATACACACCTGCCTTCAATTGGAAGTCCCAATCATCCACCCAACATTTAACAAACACAAACCCCCTGCCACATCCTGACCTAGACAAAGCAAAACGCCCTCTGCTGGTCAGGACGTGACAGGCCTGTGCATTTCATCATCAATGAGAGCCAAGTACCCTAGCTAAAAAATCTATTAGATTCAGCCGATCACATACAGTGTCTTCAGAAAGTATTCATACCGCTTTACTTATTTGACATTTTGTTGGGTTACAGACTGAATTCAAAAGACATTACAGCCTGAGATTAAATAGATTTTTTCTCACCCATCTTCACACAATACGGCATAATGACAAAGTGAAAACAAGGTTTTAGACATTTTTGAAAATTTAATTCAGAAATGTCTCATTTACATAAGTATTCACATCCCCGAATCAAGACATGTTAGTCAGTACATGTTAGTCTTTTTGGGTAAGTCCAGAAGAGATTTGAACGACTGGATTGTACAATATTCGCACATTATTCTTAAGAAAATTATTCAAGCTCTGTCAAGTTGGTTGTTGATCATTGCTTGACAGCCATTTTCAAGTCTTGCCATAGATTTTCAAGCCGATTTAAGTCAAAACTGTAACTAGGCCACTCAGGAACATTCAATATCGTCTTGGTAAGCAACTCCAGTCGTTATTTGACCATGTGTTTTAGGTTATTGTCTTGCTGGAAGGTGAATTTGTCTTGCTGGAAGGTGAATTTCTCTCCCAGTGTCTGTTGGAAAGCAGACTGAACCAGGTTTTCCTCTAGGATTTTACCTGTGCTTAGCTCTATTCCGTTTTTTTTTATCCAAAAAAACTCCTTAGTCCTTGCCGATGACAAGCATACCCATAACATGATGCAGCCACCACTATGCTTAAAAATATGAAGAGTGGTACCCAGTGATCTGTTGGATTTGCCCTAGGACATAAAGTTCATTTCTTTTGCAGTTTTACTTTTGTGCCTTATTGCAAACGTGTTTTGGAATATTTGTATTCTGTACAGGCTTCCTTCTTTTCACTCTGTCATTTAGGTTAGTATTGTGGAGTAAATACAATGTTGTTGATCCATCCTCAGTTTTCTCCTAGCACAGCCATTAAAGTCTGTAACTGTTTTAAAGTCACCATTGGCCTCATAGTGAAATCTGAGTGGTTTCCTTCCTCTTCGGCAACTGAGTTAGGAAGAACGCCTGTATCTTTGTAGTGACTGGGTGTATTGATACACCACCGAAAGTGTAATTAATAACTTCACCATGCTCAAAGGGATATTCAATGGATGATATTCAATAGATGCCCTTCTTTGCGAGGCATAGGAAAACCTCCCTGTTTTTGCGGTTGAATCTGTGTTTGAAATTCACTGCTTGACTGAGGGACCTTACAGATAATTGTATGTATGGAGTAGTCAATCAAAAATCATGTTTAACACTATTATTGCACACATAGTGAGTCCGTGCAACTTATTATGTGACTTAGTCACATGTTTACCCTTAAACGTATTTAGACTTGCCATAACAAAGGGGTTGAATACTTATTGACTCAAGACATTTCAGCTTTACATTTTTTATTAATTTGTAAAAATGTGTAAAAACGTCATTCCACTTTGACATTATGGGGTATTGTGTGTAAGCTAGTGACACAATTTAAATGTAATCAATTTTAAATTCAAGCTGTTAACACAACAAAATGTGGAAAAAGTCAAGGGGTGTGAATACTATCTGAAGGCACTATATACAGTTGAAGTCGGAAGTTTACATACACCTTAGCCAAATACATTTAAACTCAGTTTTTCACAATTCCTGACATTCAATCCTAGCAAACATTCCCTGTCTTAGGTCAGTTAGGATCACCACTTTATTTTAAGAATGTGAAATGTCAGAATAATAGTAGAGAGAATGATTTATTTCAGCTTTTATTTCTTTCATCACATTCCCAGTGGGTCAGAAGTTTACATACACTCAATTAGTATTTGGTAGCATTGCCTTTAAATTGTTTAACTTGGGTCAAATGTTTCGGGTAGCTTTCCATAAGCTTCCCACAATAAGTTGGGTGAGTTTTGGCCCATTCCTCACTCAGTTACACCAGCTCTGTCAGGTTTGTAGACCTTGCTCGCACACGCCTTTTCAGTTCTGCCCACACATTTTCTATGGGATTGAGGTCAGTGCTTTGTGATGGCCACTCCAATACCTTGACTTTTGTCCTTAAGCCAGTTTGACACAACTTTGGAAGTATGCTTGGGGTCATTGTCCATTTGGAAGACCTATTTGCGACCAAGCTTTAACTTCCCGACTGATGTCTTGAGATGTTGCTTCAATATATCCACATCATTTTCCTTCCTCATGATGCCATGTATTTTGTAAAGTGCACCCATCCCTCCTGCAGCAAAGCACCCCCACAACATGATGCTGCCACCACAGTGCTTCACGGTTGGGATGGTGTTCTTCGGCTTGCAAGCCTCCCCCTTTTTCCTCTAAACATAACGATGGTCATTATGGCCAAACAGTTCTATTTTTGTTTCATCAGACCAGAGGGCATTTCTCCAAAAAGTATGATCTTTGTCCCCATGTGCAGTTGCAAACCGTAGTCTGGCTTTTTTGTGGCGGTTTTGGAGCAGTGGCTTCTTCCTTGCTGGGCGGCCTTTCAGGTTATGTCGATATAGGACTCGTTTTACTGTGGATATAGATACTTTTGTACCGGTTTCCTCCAGCATCTTCACAAGGTCCTTTGCTGTTGTTCTGGGATTGATTCAAACTTTTCGCACCAAAGTACATTCATCTCTAGGAGACAAAACACGTCTCCTTCCTGAGCGGAATGACGGCTGTGTGGTCCCATGGTGTTTATACTTGCGTACTATTGTTTGTACAGATGAACGTGGTACCTTCAGGCGTTTGGAAATTGCTCTAGGATGCTCTAGGAAATTGCTCTAGGAAATTGCTCTAGGATGAACTAGACTTGTCTACAATATTTTGGAGGTCGTGGCTGATTTCTTTAGATTTTCCATGATGTCAAGCAAAGAGGCACTGAGTTGAAATAAGTTAAATAATATGTCTGTAAACAATTGTTGGAAAAATTACTTGTGTCATGCACACAGTAGATGTCCTAACTGAATTGCCAAAACTATAGTTTGTTTAACAAGAAATTTGTGGAGTGGTTGAAAAACGAGATTTAATGACTCCAACCTAAGTGCATGTAAACTTCCGACTTCAACTGTTGATAATGGAATTTATATCTTTAAGGTAATGACTAAAGGATTCCACCCTGAAATGTATAACTGTGTAAAGAATTAGAATTATAAGACTGTAATTCTCTAATGTGTGTGCATAGGACAAGTTAAGACTTTACTATTTAGCAATGTAAGTGAGACATTCAAGGAAAAGAGAAACTGTTAACAGACAACTTGTGGCAGACAACTTGTGACCACTGTGAAACTTATAACACGAAGGAGGTCTCCCCACCCAGGGAGGGGAGAAACCGTTAGGCTTGCAGTAGATTATGTGACATGTTGCAGGATATGATAAGCAATGTATGTGTTGGAGAAGACTTGTAAACAGCATTGACAGTGTTAGAGAAGAGGAGGGGAATTTATAAGGGGTATGGTCTGACCGAATCTGAGGTATAAAAGGATATGTACATTGTATCATTTTTTTTGAGCTCTCTGAATAAAGAACTAACCTTTTGCAGACTCCTGGGACTTTGTCAAATTCTTCTATTAACCAGGGCCTTACAACCTCTGGGGAATTGGTCAAAGCTTATAGTGAGTTGAGTTAATATCATTGGAACTAGAAATTCTTGTGACAACTGTATCTCTGTATTATGCGTGTGGGAATACTTTGGAACAGATTTACCAAAATGAAATCACTTGGAGCTGATTTGCTGGTGTTTTTACAGTCTTTTATGTCCAACAAGTCAAATAATAAAACTTGGGGGGCCAAATAAAATCACCTTGGGAAAATGTATCAGCCTGCTTTTGAAGAGTAAGATGGTTATGTTCCATCCACAGACCGGATAGTGGACCAGGCCATGGCAACAGTGACAGTGCGAAGGATCAGGGGTGTTCCGGACCCACTGCTGACTGTGGATGAGAGTGTCCCTGAGTTCCCTGTGGTCAGCTACAGCTACTTTGTCAACTATGAGTTCCTCAGCCAATCACCCCCTGGCAACAAGGCATGATATCCCATTTTTCTGTTTAGTCATTCAACTTAATTGATTGTCATATTACAATCTAGTTATTGATTGGTCACAGCAGGCTGGCAGTGACACTGCATCCACATCTGATCCAATGGCACCCATAGCGGAGAAGATGGATGGGGGCATCGTTGGTATCTATCAGACACCAAAAGAGAACTGTGCGGAGGAAACAACCAACACTCCAAAACCAGACACCACAGTCAGGACAATGGAGAGTTTGGAAACTAACCATTGTTCCATTGATGGTAAGCAACTTTCAGTGCTTTCAGAAAGTATTCATACTCCTTGACTTATTCCACATTTAGTTGTGTTACAGCCTGAATTCACAATGAATTAAACTGATTTTTTTTTTCTCACCCATCTACACACAACAACCCATAATGACAAAGTGAAAACATATTTTTTGAAATTTTTGCAAATTTATTGAAAATGAAATACAGAAATAATTCATTTACATAAGTATTCAAACCCTTTTGCTATGACACTCCAAATTGAGCTCAGGTGCATCCAATTTCCTTTGATCATCCTTGAGATGTCACTTCAACTTGATTGGAGTCCACCTGTAGCTAATTCAATTACTTGGACATGATTTATAAAGAAACACACCTGTCTATATAAGGTCCCACAGTTGACAGTGCATGTCAGAGCCGAAACTATACCATGAAGTCCAAGGAACTGTCCAAAGAGTGCCGAGATAGACTTGTGGTCATATATCTGGGGAAGGGTATAAAACAATTTCTAGAGTGTTGAAAGTTTCCAAGAACACAGTGGTCTCCATCATTAAGAAATTGAAAAAATATGGAACTCCCCAGACTCTGCCTAGAGCTGGCCTTCTGACCAAACTGAGCAAATGGGCAAGAAGAACCTTGGTCAGGGAGGTGACCAAGAACCCAATGACCATTCTGACAAAACTACAGCGTTCCTTGGCTGAGATAGGAGAACCTGCCTGAAGGAAATGTCTCTACGGCACTTCAACAATCTGGGCTTTATGGGAGAGTGGCTAGATGGAAGCCACTCCTGAGAAAAAGGCACATGACCGCACGCCTGGAGTTTGCAAAAAGGTATGTGAAAGAATCTCAGATCTTAAGGCAAATGATTCTGTGGTCTGATGAGACAAAAATTGAACCTTCTGGCCTGAATGCAAAGCACTATGTCTGGAGAAAACCAGGCACAGCTCATCACCTGACGAACACCATCCCTACAGTGAAGCATGGTGGTGGCAGTATCATGATATGGGGATGCTTTTCAGCGGCAGGGACTGGTAAGGATAGAAGAAACAATGAATGGAGCCAAATACAGGCACATTTTTGATGAGAACCTGCTTCAGAGTGCAAACCAATTTAGACTGGGGCAAAGATTTACGTTCCAACAGGACAATGAGCCCAAGCATACAGCCAAAGCAATGCTGTAATTGCTTTGAGACTGTGAATAAGAATGTGAAAGTCCTTGAGTGGCCCAGCCAAAACCCAGACTTGAATCCCATTGTAAATCTGTGAAAAGACTTGATGATTGTTGCGCCCTATTTAACGTCACAGAGCTTGAGAAAATCTCAAAATCCAGATGTGCAAAGCTGATCCAAATGTACAGTGGGGGGAAAAAGTATTTGATCCCCTGCTGATTTTGTACGTTTGCCCACTTACAAAGAAATGATCAGTCTATAATTTTAATGGTAGGTTTATTTGAACAGTGAGAGACAGAATAACAACAATAAAATCCAGAAAAACGCATGTCAAAAATGTTATAAAATGATTTGTATTTTAATGAGGGAAATAAGCATTTGACCCCTCTGCAAAACATGACTTAGTACTTGGTGGCAAAACCCTTGTTGGCAATCACAGGGATCAGACATTTCTTGTAGTTTGCCACCAGGTTTGCACACATCTCAGGATGGATTTTGTCCCACTCCTCTTTGCAGATCTTCTCCAAGTCCTTAAGGTTTCGAGGCTGACGTTTGGCAACTCGAACCTTCAGCTCCCTCCACAGATTTTCTATGGGATTAAGGTCTGGAGACTGGCTAGGCCACTCCAGGACCTTAATGTGCTTCTTCTTGAGCCACACCTTTGTTGCCTTGGCCGTGTGTTTTGGGTCATTGTCATGCTGGAATACCCATCCACGACCCATTTTCAATGCCCTGGCTGAGGGAAGGATGTTCTCACCCAAGATTTGACGGTACATGGCCCCGTCCATCGTCCCTTTGATGCGGTGAAGTTATCCTGTCCCCTTAGCCGAAAAACACCCCAAAGCATAATGTTTCCACCTCCATGTTTGACGGTGGAGGTGTTCTTGGGGTCATAGGCAGCATTCCTCCTCCTCCAAACACGGCGAGTTGAGTTGATGCCAAAGAGCTCCATTTTGGTCTCATCTGACCACAACACTTTCACCAGTTGTCCTCTGAATCATTCAGATGTTCATTGGCAAACTTCAGACGGGCATGTATATGTATTCTTGAGCAGAGGGACCTTGCAGGCGCTGCAGGATTTCAGTCCTTCACGGCGTAGTGTGTTACCAATTGTTTTCTTGGTGACTATGGTCCCAGCTGCCTTGAGATCATTGACAAGATCCTCCCGTGTAGTTCTGGGCTGATTCCTCACCGTTCTCATGATCATTGCAACCCCACGAGGTGAGATCTTGTATGGAGCCCCAGGCCGAGGAATATTGACAGTTCTTTTGTGTTTCTTCCATTTGCGAATAATCGCACCAAATGTTGTCACCTTCTCACCAAGCTGCTTGGCGATGGTCTTGTAGCCCATTCCTGCCTTGTGTAGGTCTACAATCTTGTCCCTGACATCCTTGGAGAGCTCTTTGGTCTTGGCCATGGTGGAGAGTTTGGAATCTGATTGATTAATTGCTTCTGTGGACAGGTGTCTTTTTTACAGGTAACAAGCTGTGGTTAGGAGCACTCCCTTTAAGAGTGTGCTCCTAATCTCAGCTCGTTACCTGTATAAAAGACACCTGGGAGCCAGAAATCTTTCTGATTGAGAGGGGGTCAAATACTTATTTCCCTCATTAAAATGCAAATCAATTTATAACATTTTTGACATGTGTTTTTCTGGATATTTTTGTTGTTATTCTGTCTCTCACTGTTCAAATAAACCTACCATTAAAATTATAGACTGATCCTTTCTCTATCAGTGGGCAAACGTACAAAATCAGCAGGGGATCAAATACTTTTTTCCCCCACTGTAACAGTTTAGCTTCCGTCCCTCTCCTCGCCCCTACCTGGGCTCGAACCAGGGGCCCTCTACACACATTGACAACAGTCACCCTCGAAGCATCGTTACAGATCACACCACAAAAGCTGCGGCCCTTGCAGAGCAAGGGGAACAACTACTTCAAGGTCTCAGAGCGAGTGACGTCACCGATTTGAAACGCTATTAGTGCGCACCCCGCTAACTAGCTAGCCATTTCACATCGGTTACACTCACCCCCCTTTTGACCTCCTCCTTTTCCGCAGCAACCAGCGATCCGGGTCAAGAGCATCAATGTAACAGTTTAGCTTCCGTCCCTCTCCTCGCCCCTACCTTGGCTCGAACCAGGGACCCTTTGCACACATTGACAACAGTCACCCTCGAAGCATCGTTACCCATCGCGCCGCAAAAGCCGTGGCCCTTGCAGAGCAAGGGGAACAACTACTTCAATGTCTCAGAGCGAGTGACGTCACCGATTGAAACGCTATTAGTGCGCACCCCGCTAACTAGCTAGCCATTTCACATCAGTTACACATACCCAAGATGACTCAAAACTGTAATCGCCGCCAAAGGTGCTTCTACAATGGGGTATGTATATGAAATATTTCTGTATTTCATTTTCAATAAATATGCAAAAAATTCTAAACATGTTTTCACTGTGTCATTATGGGTTATTGTGTGTGTATATGGGTGAGAAAAAAATAAAATTGATAAAATATATTTACATTTACATTTACATTTTTAGTCATTTAGCAGACGCTCTTATCCAGAGTGACTTACAGTAGTGAATGCATACATTTCATACATTTTTTTTTCTTCCGTATATGTAGGCTGTAACACAACAAAATGTGTCAAAGGGTATGAGTACTTTAACTACCACACAGAAGGCTTCCTGAGCAGAAGGCTTCCTGTATTGCAGGTTCTCATCATAAATTAAGGTAGTATGATCATGATGATAAATCTTTTGCCAAGTATCAGAGAACACTATGCAGAGTTGTTAAGGGCCAGGGAACATTAATTAAAGGGATATTGTTTCAGAAATGTTAACTGAATCTTGTTTTCTTACCTTCAGAGGAGTTGTATTTCCTCCAATTTTAATACAAGCTTTACAGAAAGCCCTGTGATGTGAAGATAGACTTCCAGTCATTGCGATAATGCTAGTTTGCATGGCTTGCTCAACTACCTTCAAACTGCACGCACAGACACAAAACTACTATCCATGAGTTCATCTGACTCTGGGTAAGTAGAAAATTATTACAAAAATCTCACACTATCCCTAGATTAATATTTGAGGGACGCAGGACCGTGCTTAGGATGCCTTTTAATTCGATTCCACTAGGTGATTCTTGAAACCTCCATCGCCTGATTGAGCTTTCACTGATCTCATCCTCTGTCATCTATAAAATCATTCTGTGTCTTTAGTTAGTAACAACTATTTATCTCTCTCTCTCACTGCCCCCATTTTGCAGTGATAATGAACAGCACACATAAACTGGCATGGGCAGAGTCCATGGACTATGACCACACAAGTGTGCATAGTGTTGGTGACCTGGGGTCCTTCAAGTCCTTTGTCCTTCGTGGGCTCTGGTTGACTGTGGAGGAGGAGAAGGTACAGAACAAAATATACACTCTGCACCATGCAAACAAAGACAGTTCACATACTCCCACACCCACATACTGAGTACTCTAGATGCTTAGATTTATGTTTAGGTTGATGCATGGATGTCTTGTGAGGATTGAGTTATTGTTATCTGACTATTATTTGGCTTTTTTTAAGGTCCTCTCATGGCCTGCCCCTTCAGGAGAACAGCCAATAACCAAATCTACAACAGAAAAGAAAGGGGGGAAAGAGGTGATGTTACACAATTTGTAATTTTACTTCTGGGTAAACGAGCTTATACAATTTAACAGTCCTTATAGTCTGGTGATGGAAAAGCTCTCAACAATGTCATTTTTTCAGAGGGGTTAATAGTTTCACTGAACAGCTGATAAACCTTTTCCTTGTTAGTGACACCGTATCACATGCCATAACCTGTTTTTCAGCATAGTCATGTAGAAGGTCATTGCTTCCTCATATACTTTATGTGGCTGTTGCGTGTTTGTGGTTAACACAATGGGAGAGGGAAATTCACTTCCATGACACTCAAACTGGTCAAGTTACAGTACATCACATTTTTCAAATGGTTACAATCACTTACAAGCCATGGTAGTGTGAAAAAAACTTTCAGATACACTATTAAAAAAGCATAACCATTAATCTGACGAGATTACGTCCAGTAAGTCCATTTTGTTTGTTTATTTTAATACATTTTTAATTTCACCTTTATTTCACCAGGTAGACTAGTTGAGAACAAGTTCTCATTTACAACTGCAACCTGGCCAAGATAAAGCAAAGCAGTGCGACACAAACAACAACACAGAGTTACACATGGAATAAACAAACATACAGTCAATAACACAATAGAAAAAAGTCTATATACAGTGTGTGCAATGAGGTAAGATAAGGGAGGTAAGGCAATAAATAGGCCATGGTGGCGAAGTAATTACAATATACCAATTAAACACTGGAGTGATATATGTGCAGAAAATGAATGTGCAAGTAGAGATACTGGGGTGCAAAGGAGCAAAAAAATAAATAACTATGTGGATGAGGTAGTTGGATGGGCTATTTACAGATGGGCTATGTACAGGTGCAGTGATCTGTGAGCTGCTCTAACAACTGGTGCTTAAAGTTAGTGAGGGAGATATGGGTCTCCAGCTTCAGTGATTTTTGCAATTCGTTCCAGTCACTGGTGTTGCTATGGTGACCAGTGAGCTGAGATAAGGCGGGGCTTTACCTAGCAAAGACTTATAGATGACCTGTAGCCAGTGGGTTTGGCGACGAGTATGAAGCGAGGGCCAGCCAACGAGAGCATACAGGTCGCAGTGGTGGGTAGTATATGGGGCTTTGGTGACAAAACGGACGGCATTGTGATAGACTGCATCCAATTTGCTGAGTAGAGTGTTGGAGGCTATTTTGTAAATGACATCGCCGAAGTCAAGGATCGGCAAGATAGTCAGTTTTACGAGGGTATGTTTGGCAGCGTGAGTGAAGGATGGTTTGTTGCTAAATAGGAAGCTGATTCTATGTTTAATTTTGGATTGGAGATGCTTAATGTGAGTCTGGAAGGAGAGTTTACAGTCTAACCAGACACCTAGGTATTTGTAGTTATCCACATATTCTAAGTTGGAGCCGTCCAGAGTAGTGATGCTGGATGGGCGGGCAGGTGCGGGCAGCGATCGGTTGAAGAGCATGCATTTAGTTTTACTTGCATTTAAGAGCAGTTGGAGGCCACGGAAGGAGTGTTGTATGGCATTGAAGCTCGTCTGGAGGTTTGTTAACACAGTGTCCAAAGAAGGGCCAGAAGTATACAGAATGGTGTCGTCTGTGTAGAGGTGGATCAGAGAATCACCAGCAGCAAGAGCAACATCATTGATGTATACAGAGGAGAGAGTCGGGCCGAGAATTGAACCCTGTGGCACCCCCATAGAGACTGCCAGAGGTCCGGACAACAGGCCCTCCGATTTGACACACTGAACTCTATCAGAGAAGTAGTTGGTAAACCAGGCGAGGCAATCATTTGAGAAACCAAGGGTGTCGAGTCTGCCGATAAGAATGTGGTGATTGACAGAGTCGAAAGCCTTGGCAAGGTCGATGAAGATGGCTGCACAGTAATGTCTCTTATCAATGGCGGTTATGATGTTGTTTAGGACCTTGAGCGTGGCTGAGGTGCACCCATGACCAGCTCGGAAACCAGATTGCATAGCGGAGAAGTTCTGTGGGATTCGAAATGGTCGGTGATCTGTTTGTAAACTTGGCTTAAAAGACCTTAGAAAGGCAGGGTAGGATAGATATAGGTCTGTAGCAGTTTGGGTCTAGAGTGTCTCCCCCCTTTGAAGAGGGGGATGACTTTCCAATCCAGCTTTCCAATCTTTGGGGATCTCAGACGATACGAAAGAGAGGTTGAACAGCCTAGTAATAAGGGTTGCAACAATTTCGGCTGATCATTTTAGAAAGAGAGGGTCCAGATTGTCTAGCCCTGCTGATTTGTAGGAGTCCAGATTTTGCAGCTCTTTCAGAACATCAGCTATCTGGATTTGGGTTAAGAAGAAATGGGGAGGCTTGGGCAAGTTGCTGTGGGGGGTGCAGGGCTGTTGACCAGGGTAGGGGTAGCCAGGTGGAAAGCATGGCCAGCTGTAGAAAAATGCTTATTGAAATTCTCAATTATTGTGGATTTATCGGTGGTGACAGTGTTTCCTAGCCTCAATGCAGTGGGCAGCTGGGAGGACGTGCTCTTATTCTCCATGGACTTTACAGTGTCCCAGAACCTTTTGGAGTTTGTGCTGCAGGATGCAAATTTCTGTTTGATAAAGCTAGCCTTTGCTTTCCTAACTGCCTGTGTATATTGGTTCCTAACTTCCCTGAAAATGTGCATATTGTGGGGGCTATTTGATGCTAATGCCGTACGCCACAGGATGTTTTTGTGCTGGTCAAGGGCAGTCAGGTCTGGACTGAACCATGGGCTATATCTGTAACGGGCTATATCTGTTGTTACAAATATCTATATTTGTAACAACGTAAGCTACCATTTCAGTCATCAGATGATTTTCTCTGCCTTTTTACAGTATGTAGTAATCCAACACATGATATGTCTAATGGAAACCTTTTATGAACGCATTTATGGTGACAGATACGACTAGCACAAAATAAGTATTGTTTTGTCTGTTGGACAGTGTGCGCGACCACCAAGCAACACTTGTTCCAACCAAAAATCAAAAGACAAGAAGAAGAAGAAAGACTCAATAATGGACCTGGTCCAGGACACTCCCATCAGAAGAACCCTGGGCTCGATCCATGTGCCACTACAGGACCTGGTGTCTGGTGATCAGAGAGTTGATGCCCTGTGCAACCTTGGGGTGCTGCTCACAGAGCAAAGCACCAGGGCCATGCCACCCCGAGATAAGGTACTCTGTAGCTTGTGACTCTCCTCTTTCTCTGCAAGCAAAGTACAACTATCAAAGTGAAAATATGTGCCAAAGTTGACACCAGAGCCCCTTTGCTCTACATGATCTATATTAAAGTATTGGGGCAATTCCACAGTACTGGAATTATGCTGAGACTTATTTTTCACTTTAAACAAAAACCATAGAACAGTGACTACTTTGAACAATTTACACAGTAAATAAATGAAACATGTAGGTCTACTGGAAAAACTGTGCAGATGCAAAGTATGGTAACATAATTACGATAAAATCTCCTTCAGTTTTATTCTGTTACCAAACATTGTATCTGCAGAGTTCTTCCTGTAAATGTATTTTTGTGACATTTTCTGTGGAAATTATTAAAAGTAAACCTTGTACACAGAATTCTATGGTTTGTTAAACTTTGAAATCAATGGTTTTGATTTAGTATACATTTTAAAGTGAAAAATCTGAGTCTATTAAAAAGAAACATAACCATGGAATGAACCATGAAATTGCCCATTGTCATTTGTAAATGATCCATAAGAGATCTTGACAGAAATAAACAATTGTGGTCAAGGCAAATAAAGAGTCATGAATCTCTTCTAGTCAATAGAGGGGGGGTGAGCCTATACAGTGCATTCGGAAAGTATTCAGACCCCTTCACCTTTTCCACATTTTGTTACGTTACAGCCTTATTCTAAAATGGATTACATCTTTTTTCCCCCCTACACTCAATACCCCATAATGACAAAGTGTAACAGTGCCGTCCCTGTCTTCGCCCCAACCTGGGCTCGAACCAGGGACCCTTGCACAGATCAACAACTGACACCCACGAAGCATCGTTACCCATCGCGCCACAAAAGCCACGGCTTCTGCAACGCAAGGGGAACAACCACTTCAGGTCTCAGAGCGAGTGACATCACCGATTGAAAGGCTATTAGCGCGCACCACCGCTAACTAACTAGCCATTTCACATCGGTTACACTCACCCCCCTTTTGACCTCCTCCTTTTCCGCAGCAACCAATGATCGGGGTCAACAGCATCAATGTAACAGTGTAGGTTCCGTCCCTCTCTTCGCCCCAACCTGGGCTCGAACCAGGGACCCTTGCACACATCAACAACTGACACCCACGAAGCATCGTTACCCATTGCGCCACAAAAGCCGCGGCCCTTGCAACGCAAGGGGAACAACCACTTCAGGTCTCAGAGCGAGTGACGTCACTGATTGAAACGCTATTTAGCGCGCACCACCGCTAACTAGCTAGCCATTTCACATCGGTTACAAAAGCAAAAACAGGTATTTAGAAATTTGTGCAAATGTATGAAGAACAGAAATACCTTATTTACATAAGTATTCAGACCCTTTGCTATGAGACACAAAATTGAGCTCAGGTGCATCCTGTTTCCATTGATCATCTTTGAGATGTTTCTACAACTTGATTGGAGTCCACCTGTGGTAAATTCAATTGATTGGACATGATTTGGAAAGGCACACACCTGTCTATATAAGGTCCCACAGTTCACAGTGCATGTCAGAGCCGAAACCATGAAGTCCAAGGAACTGTTCAAAGAGCACCGAGATAGACTTGTGGTCATATATCTGGGGAAGGGTATAAAACAATTTCTAGAGTGTTGAAAGTTTCCAAGAACACAGTGGTCTCCATCATTAGGAAATTGAAAAAATATGGAACTACCCAGACTCTGCCTAGAGCTGGCCTTCCGACCAAACTGTGCTCAGCCAACCCACAGTTGGCAGTGCATGTCAGAGCAAAACCCATGCAATGAGGTCGAAAAGGAATTGTCTGTAGAGTTCTGAGACAGGATTGTGTCGAGGCACAGATCTAGGGAAGGGTATCAAAAAATGTCTGCAGCATTGAAGGTCACCAAGATCACAGTGGCCTCCATCATTCTTAAATGGAAGAGGTTTGGAACCAACAAGACTCCTAGAGCTGGCCGCCCGGCCAAACTGAGCAATCGGGGGAGAGGGGCCTTGGTCAGGGAGGTGACCAAGAACCGATGCTCACTCTTACAGAACTCCAGAGTTCCTCTGTGGAGATGGGAGAACCTTCCAGAAGGACAACCATCTCTGCAGCACTCCACCAATCAGGCCTTTATGGTAGAATGGCCAGACGGAAGCCACTCCTCAGTAAAAGGCACACGATAGCCCGCTTGGAGTTTGCCAAAAGGCACCTAAAAGACTCGTAGACCATGAGAAACACGATTCTCTGGTCTGATGAAGCCAAGATTGAACTCTTTGGCCTGAATGCCAAGCGTCACGTCTGGAGGAAACCAGGTACCGCTCATCACCTGGCCAAAACCATCCCTACGGTGAAGCATGGTGGTGGTAGCATCATGCTGTGGGGATGTTTTTCAGCGGCAGGGACCGGGAGACTAGTCAGGATTGAGGGAAAGATGAATGGAGCAAAGTACAGAGAGATCCATGATGAAAACCTGCTCCAGAGCGCAGGTTCACCTTCCAAAAGGACTACAACCCTAAACACACAGCCAAGACAACGCAGGAGTGGCTTTGGGACAAATCTCTGAATGTCCTTGAGTGGCTCAGCCAGAGCCCGGTCTTGAACCCGATTGAACATCTCTGGAGAGACCTGAAAATAGCTGTGCAGCAACGCTCCCCATCCAACCTGACAGAGCTTGAGAGGATCTGCAAAGAAGAATGGGAAAAACTCCCCAAATATAGGCGCCAAGCTTGTAGCATCATACCCAAGAAGACTCAAAGCTGTAATCGCTGCCAAAGGTGCTTCCACAAAGTACTGAGTAAAGGGTCTGAATACTTATGTAAATGTCATATTTCAGTACATTTTTTATACATTTGCAAACATTTCTAAACACCTGTTTTTGCTTTGTCTTTATGGGGTATTTTGTGTAGATTGATGAAGAAAAAAAACGATTAAATCCATTTTAGAATAAGGATGTAGCGTAACAAAATGTGGAAAAGTCAAGAGGTCTGAATACTTTCCGAATGCACTGTACATGTCTGACATGCTTTGTAATTTTCTGCAGGACCCAAGTAAGAAAGCCAAACATGACAAGAAGAAGGAGGACAAGAAAACTAAGTCAAATGCTGACAGTGCAGGGGGGCAGAAGAATGTTGCACCACCCTCTAAAAGTGAGAAAAAATACATAGCAACTGTGTAGGCGTTGATCAGTTCTTAGGACAGTTTTACCTGGATGAAAAATAGAATCCCTTAGCCTTGCTAGTTTCTAGAGAATAATATATTTGTGCAAGGGACACAATGTACGGGGAAAAAATTACAATTCCACGTAAAATGGTACTAAATAAATTGTTCATAAGATTAAATATTTCCCTTCATACTTATAGGTAACGGAAAAGGATGGAAGGAAAGCGAGGCAGATTTCTGCATGGAGGACAACTCTGCTCCCAGTCCAAACCAGTTCGAGTCAATGACTGTGGAGTTCACTGTGCATCTGGATAAATGGCATTCAGCCTCAGAAGCTCATCACCTGGTTCACCCATGATGAGCCATCAGCCTAGCTATTTTTATGAAGAAAAACAAAAAGTTGTCATGACAAATTTGGGGATTAAAACCAATTACGAACTCAAATTGGTCAAATTTATGATAATACAATGCACCCTTTTTGTACCTCATGTTCGTCGTAGCTATATCAAAATATTGGGAAATTCCATTTTCAAAAGTGCATGGATCTCATAGCAGGAACTGGACATTGTCTACAAAAGTCACAAGGAATGAAGAATATCCAAATGACAAAGCGCAAGGCACGCCCTTCAAGGTTATAGGATCAATTGGTGACAATACATGTAATGCAACTTCCCTTCAGGGCAGTGAGGTAACTTGAATTTAGTAACCATAGTCGAGTCAATTCGCAACGATTCTCAAGACAAATAGCATAACTTCTTAAAAACGCGGGTATAGTAGTATTTGTAATGAATTATAACTGGATCAAGCAAATTATAAACGAAGTATTTCAGCAACAGGTGCGCACATTGATTGTGCATCCTTCCCGCTAAGGATTGTATGGTGGTAAATATCGAACAGCACATCAGTTCTCCCCGACACTCACGTCCTAAGTAGGCTACAACTATTTTGATGGTCTCTTCGTCTTTGTTTTTAATATCAAGTAAGTGAATTAGTGTTTTATTGAAACTCTTTTTTTAATGGCTAAAAATAAAAATGTTTGAATAGGCGCATAAAAGATGAAAATAAACCAAATATCTTGGGCTTGATAGGATCAATTATCAATTGTTAATCAATCACGCATTATATTGTATTTCCTTGTTTTATAATAAGTAAATACAGTCTAGTATAAAATAACTAGTGTAACTAGTATATCATTGACAAATAGTTTTGTGGTGTAGCCTAAACTATTATCATAAGGTTCTTTACACCTGAGTGCTGGAACATTATTGAGGTTTTTCACTTTCTGTTTATAAAACACACAAGATATCTTGCTCTTAAAAGAAAATCTGAATTAAACAAAACTTAAATTGGAACTAAATCAAGTGAGTGTTTGACCCTGTTTCCTTTTTATAGGCCAGGGGCTCGTGGTAATTGCTGAAGCGGAATTGGTGGAATGGTTTCCAATACCATTCCATTTGCTCCATTCCAGCTATTATTATGAGCAGTCCTCTCCACTGATGGGAATTGCTTGTTGGCTTCGTTCAAGCACCCTGTTATTGCTTTACGAAATAAGCAACACAATCTCACATTCAATTCGTGCAAATATGTACAAAAAGTATTTCAGCAGATTTCGTGCATTTCTGTGTGAAAATACACACATTTTTTGTGCGACTTAATTCGTAGGAAAAGACACACTTTTGTGTTACTTCATTTATAGGAAAATACTGTTTTGGGGGGCAAACATCCAAGCAATCTTTTTAAAGTTATTAGAGTAATGCATTTTGGGAAATGTTCTTTTACGCTGCCTTTTTATGTGTCCCACATAAAGCAAACGTGTTAACAACCCAATATTGTTAATCAGCCATGTTTTATTAATGCCAATGCTGTTTTCTATGCTTGTTTTTGCTTAATACTTGGGTATAATGGTGCTAAGCCGCGCAAAAACACACAAAATCTGCTGAAATACTTTTTGTAGATATTTGCACGAATTGAGTGTGAGATAGAATAGGGCTGACATATGCAGCTTTTAACAAATGCAGTCTCAGCCAAAGCGGGAACATTGCTTTTAAATTTCAATTACGATGTAAAGCTGAACTTCTATGATGCGGATTGAATAGAGACCCTAATTTACCTGTCTAGACACCCACTTGTTAAGCATAGCCTAGGTCCAATGTTGCGTTCATAGCCAAGTGGGAAACTCTTCTATCATCTAACTTTACCCCCAATCTGACCTCTGACATCACCCACTAAGGAAATTACCTTGATAACAGCATTTTTGGCAGTTAAATTAAAAAACAAAACATTATTTATAAAAAACAATTTAAGAATATGGCTTTTGAACACTATGATTTGTTTACAAGCATAATAGCTGTAATTGTAGTTTATGGTTGACACTGCTTGTGGTCAATTAGCATCCAACTGGTATTTCCTACATCACAACTGGTAATTACCACCTTTCCACTTGATTATGGATGCAGCACTACATATTCCACAAACATGGTGTATTCTGTGGTGGAGAAAGCCCCAGAGGTAGATTGGGCGCCAGTCTGTTTGTGCCATCATGCCACTTCTTGTCATGGCAAACAGCTGACATGATAGCACGAACATACTGTATCTGGGACCAGGCTGTATCTGGGACCAGGCTACCGCAGAGGCACAATTATGTGTGGCCTGCATACTTTTGGTATAACAATATAAGTTTGCCGTTTGTAGTCTATTGTAGGCCTACTACATATACCGGTAGATACAGTACATACTGAATGACGGCACAAACAGTAATTCTGTTACCAAACTTTGCGTCTGCACTGTTCTTCAAGAAAATGTGTTTTTGTAAAGTTTTCAGTGGAAATTGTTAAAAGTAGTCCTTGTGCATAGAGTTGTATGGTTTGCTTAACTTTGCAATCATTTGTTTGACATACATTTTAAAGTGAAAATCTTAGTCTCAGTGTCACTCTGTTACAGTGGAATTGCCCATAGGCTACCAGTGCCAATTCGGTCTCCTTGTTGCTAAAACGTATTGTGCTTGCAATTCTTTTCAGAACCATGAGGATCCTCTTCAGAAACCTACGCCTCAGTAGATGGTCCATTGTCATTGGGACTGCATTGGTGTCATTGATTGGTGTCATCTTTATGACGATGGACGTCAATGTCTCACTACCATATAGGGGAGAGCTCAGAGTGGGGCGTAAGAACCACACAGATTGGCGTTGGAACACCTCTACCTCCACCACACCACCGCTGGCACAGCCCACTGTGGATGTTTTCAAGTGCTCCCTCAATGACAGCATGCAGAATATTCCGTCCTCTGTCCCACCTCCCCACCGTAACTTCCTCATGTACAAACACTGCAGGACATTCCCCCGCCTGCTGTCTCCAACACCCTGTGAGAATGACCTTTTTCTCCTGCTGGCCATAAAGTCCACAGCCATCCAGGTGGATCGCAGGATTGCGCTTCGGAGCACTTGGGGGAAGAGGGGATATGTTCAGGGTAAAAGGGTGAAACTGTTGTTCTTAGTAGGTAAGTCGTTAGACAGAATACAGGGATTCCTGCTGCAGCAGCTACTGGAGTGGGAGAGCAGGCAGTTTGGGGACATCCTGCAGTGGGATTTTGAGGACAGTTTTTTCAACCTGACCCTGAAGGAGGTCCACTTCCTGAACTGGTTCACCTTGGAGTGCCAGTGGGCCCACTATGTGTTCAAAGGGGACGATGACGTTTTTGTTCACACCAGCAATCTGGTTGAATATGTTAAAGGCCACAAGCCCTCTGAGCAACTGTTCGCTGGTGACATAATTTCAAGAGCCTATCCAATCCGGCACAACCAATGGAAGTACTTCATACCAGAGGAGATGTACCCCAACAAGCCATATCCTCCATACGCTGGCGGTGGGGGCTACCTGATGTCACGTCAGACTGTGCTGAGCCTGGGAGTGGCAGTGTCCAGCACTGACCTCTTCCCCATTGATGATGTCTTTGTGGGCATGTGCCTGCAGAAGATTAATGTCACGCTGACACACCACTCTGGCTTCAAGACCTTTGGGTTCCATCAGGTGGTGTCACACTTCAACCCCTGCATTTACAGGGAGATCATGCTGGTGCACAAACTGAATCCCACCGAGATGTGGACCATGTGGTCTCTACTGCAGGACACAAAGCTGAAGTGCTTTAGATTAAGGATATGAGGCATCAGGTGTTGTGTGTATCTTTCTGTACTTGTCTGTCTCTCTACTGTAAAATAAGCATTCCTTTCATAGAGAAATTATCCTTATAAATGGTCAAAAATAGCTTCCTTTCCTTCCTCCATATTAATATTTGAAGTATTCTGACATATTGGCTTTACTGTGTATTCAGTTCAGCAAAGATGGTGTACGAGCCCTACGGAGATTTGACACTTATGACAAGGACGTTTCTAGAATGTTTCTTGGGTTCTAGGAAGGTCGAACAGAAACTTTTAAAACAGGTCTAGTGGGTTACAGAGGTACTGATGGTTAACAAGCTTAACAGGTCTAGTGGGTTACAGAGGTACTGATGGTTAACAAACTTAACAGGTCTAGTGGGTTACAGAGGTACTGATGGTTAACAAACTTAACAGGTCTAGTGTGCTGTGGGGGGAGGGGGAGCTGTGGTGTAGAATTATTAGACACAATGAATTGTTTGAGGGAGCAGTAATTAAAACTCGTCTTCTATAGCTGAAATCTGTGGATTGTAAATGTATATTTAAATGTGATGTCATAATGCTTTCTGAAACATGTGGTCATTTCCAGGGTTTTGTCAGTTTCTCTTCAGATGAACTTTATTGCATAGCAGAGCCAGTACTTTCTTATGAGGAAGTAGTTTGTGTAAAGAAAATATAACAGAACAAAATTAAAATAAATACTGTAATATGAAATGTGTTTGAAGGGTAATTTCATGTGAGCTCCTGCAAATGTTTTGAGACACAAACTTTTAAAATGTATCCATAAATTTCATTTATTTTTGTACAGATATTCAACGTTTAAAAGGTTAGGTACAAAAATGCAAGAGCATTATACCATCTCTTTACAATATTGTATCCTCTTAAATGATAATTTAATTAAGCAATGTTCTTGTAAAGGCCACTTAAAAAAGATCCAAGGATTTTAAACAGAGAAATAAAGTGTATGCAGTCCTTTAGGTTTGTTTAGCGGTTTCAACCTTGACCACGATCCCATTCGGCCGAGGTCAGGTGTTTTTTACTGAAAGTCAACCAGCGTTGGGTTTCACTGTTCCAACAGTTCCAGGCAGCAGGAGCCAGCCATGTCCCTCTGCATACCTTTCCACCACACAATTATCACACAGACAGATTGACAAGCCAACCTTTTTCAAAGTTTATCCAACCGTAAAGAAGATAACTACAGCCTCTCAACTTTGCACTCTGAAGAGGCATGTCAATTTGTGCACCTCACCACTTCCTTGTGGGTGGCACCTGTTTTTCAGCAGTCATGCAAAATGTGATAGAATTTAAAAAAAAAAAATTATTTCACCTTTATTTAACCAGGTAGGCCAGTTGAGAACAAGTTCTCATTTACAACTGCGACCTGGCCAAGATAAAGCAAAGCAATTCGACACATACAATAACACAGAGTTACACATGGAATAAACAAAACATACAGTCAATAATAAAGTAAGAACAAAAGAAAACAAAAAGTCTATATACAGTGAGTGCAAATGAGATAAGTTAAGACAATAAATAGGCCATGGTGACGAAGTAACTACAATATAGCAATTAAACACTGGAATGGTAGATGTGCAGAAGATGAATGTGCAAGTAGAGATACTGGGGTGCAAAGGAGCAAGATAAATAAATACAGTATGGGGATGAGGTAGGTAGATAGATGAGCTGTTTACAGATGGGCTATGTACAGGTGCAGTGATCTGTGAGCTGCTCTGACAGCTGGTGCTTAAAGCTAGTGAGGGAGATATGAGTCTCCAGCTTCAGAGATTTTTGCAGTTCGTTCCAGTCATTGGCAGCAGAGTACTGGAAGGAAAGACGACCAAAGGAGGAATTGGCTTTGGGGGTGACCAGTGAGATATACCTGCTGGAGCACATGCTACGGGTGGGTGCTGCTATGGTGACCAGTGAGCTGAGATAAGGCGGGGCTTTACCTAGCAGAGACTTGTAGATAACCTGTAGCCAGTGGGTTTGGCGACGAGTATGAAGCGAGGGCCAACCAACGAGAGCGTACAGGTCGCAATGGTGGGTAGTGTATGGGGCTTTGGTGACAAAACGGATGGCACTGTGATAGACTGCATCCAGTTTGTTGAGTAGAGTGTTGGAGGCTATTTTATAGATGACATCACCGAAGTCGAGGATCGGTAGGATGGTCAGTTTTACGAGGGTATGTTTGGCAGCATGAGTGAAGGATGCTTTGTTGCGATATAGGAAGCCGATTCTAGATTTAATTTTGGATTGGAGATGCTTAATGTGAGCCTGGAAGGAGAGTTTACAGTCTAACCAGACACCCAGGTATTTGTAGTTGTCCACGTATTCTAAGTCAGAGCCGTCCAGAGTAGTGATGCTGGACGGGCGAGCAGGTGCGGGCAGTGATCGATTGAATAGCATGCATTTAGTTTTACCTGCGTTTAAGAGCAGTTGGAGGCCACGGAAGGAGAGTTGTATGGCATTGAAGCTCGTCTGGAGGTTAGTTAACACAGTGTCCAAGGAGCAGCCAGAATTATACAGAATGGTGTCGTCTGCACAGAGGTGGATCAGAGAATCACCAGCAGCAAGAGCAACATCATTGATGTATACAGAGAAGAGAGTCGGCCTGAGAATTGAACCCTGTGGCACCCCCATAGAGACTGCCAGAGGTCCGGACAACAGGCCCTCCGATTTGACACACTGAACTCTATCAGAGAAGTAGTTGGTAAACCAGGCGAGGCAATCATTTGAGAAACCAAGGCTGTCGAGTCTGCCGATAAGAATGTGGTGATTGACAGAGTCGATAGCCTTGGCCAGGTCGATGAAGACGGCTGCACAGTAATGTCTCATCGATGGCGCTTATGATGTCGTTTAGGACCTTGAGCGTGGCTGAGGTGCACCCATGACCAGCTCTGAAACCAGATTGCATAGCGGAGAAGGTACGGTGGGATTCAAAATGGTTGGTAATCTGTTTGTTAACTTGGCTTTCGAAAACCTTAGAAAGACAGGGTAGGATAGAAGCTGTAGCAGTTCGGGTCTACAGTGTCACCCCCTTTGAAGAGGGGGATGACTGCGGCAGCTTTTCAATCTCTGGGAATCTCAGACGATACGAAAGAGAGATTGAACAGGCTAGTAATAGGGGTTGCAACAATTTCGGCAGATAATTTTAGAAAGAGAGGGTCCAGATTGTCTAGCCGGGCTGATTTGTATGGGTCCAGATTTTGCAGCTCTTTCAGAACATCAGCTATCTGGATTTGGGTGAAGGAGAAATGGTGGGGGCTTTTGAGGGTTGGTGTGGAGGGTGCCGGGCAGTTGACCGGGGTAGGGGTAGCCAGCCGTAGAGAAATGCTTATTGAAATTCTTAATTATACTGGATTTATCGGTGGAAACAGTGTTTCCTAGCCTCAATGCAGTGGGCAGCTGGGAGGACGTGCTCTTATTCTCCATGGATTTTACAGTGTCCCAGAACTTTTTGGAGTTAGTACTACAGGATGCACATTTCTGTTTGAAAAAGCTAGCCTTCGCTTTCATAACTGCCTGTGTATATTTGTTCCTAACTTCCCTGAAAAGTTGCATATCACGGGGGCTATTCGATGCTAATGCAGAACGCCACAGGATGTTTTTGTGCTGATCAAGGGCAGACTGGTCTGGAGTGAACCAAGGACTATATCTATTCCTAGTTCCACATTTTTTAAGTGGGGCATGCTTATTTAAGATGGTGAGGAAGGCACTTTTAAAGAATAGCCAGGCATCATCTACTGACGGGATAAGGTCAATGTCATTCCAGGATACACCGGCCAGGTCGATTAGAAAGGCCTGCTCGCAGAAGTGTTTTAGGGAGCGTTTGACAGTGATGAGGGGTGGTCGTTTGGACGCAGACCCATTACGGATGCAGTCAATGAGGCAGTGATTGCTGAGATCTTGATTGAAAACAGCATTTGGAGGGTGAGTTAGTTATGAGGGTGCCCGTGTTTACGGATTTGGGGTTGTACCTGGTAGGTTCATTGATAATTTGTGTGAGATTGAGGGCATCAAGCTTAGATTGTAGGATGGCCGGGATGTTAAGCATGTCAATGTACTGAATGTACTGTATATAGTTGAAAAAGTGGCTGTTGTCTGTTTATATACTGAACAAAAATCGAAACGAAACATGTAACAATTTAAACGATTTTACTGCGTTACAGTTCATGTAAGGAAATAAGTACATTTAAATAAATTCATTAGGCCCTAATCTATGGATTTCACTTGACTGGGAATACAGATATGAATCTGTTGGTCACATATACCTTTAAAAAAAAGGTAGGGGCATGGATCAGAAAACCAGTCAGTATCTGGTTTGACCACCATTTGCCTCATGCAGCGCGACACATCTCCTTTGCATAGAGTTGATCAGGCTTTTGATTGTGGCCTGTGGAATGTTGTCCTACTCCTCTTCAATGGCTGTCCGAAGTTGCTGTTATTGGCGGGAACTGGAACACTCTGTTGTACACATCGAGCCAGAGCATCCCAAACACGCTCAATGGGTGACATGTCTAGTGAGTATGCAGGCCATGGAAGAACTGGGCCATTTTTCAGCTACCAGGAATTGTGTACAGATCCTTGCGACATGGGGCCGTGCATTATCATGCTCGCCCACACGACGCCAAACATGTGGTCCGCGGTTGTGAGGCGGTTGGACGAACTGCCAAATTCTCTAAAACAATGTTGGAGGTGGAATTTTTATTCTTGAACTTATTTAGGCTTGCCATAAGAAAAAGTTTGAATACTTATTGACTAAAGACATTTCAGATTTTCATTTTTTATTAATTTGTAAACATTTCTGAAAACATAATTCCATTTTGACATTATGGGGTATTGTGTGTAGATCAGTGACAAAATCTAAATGTTATCAATTTTAAATTCAGGCTGTAACACAAGTGGAAAACAAGTATTTCCGATGTCACAATTGGTAATTACCACCATTCCACTTGGTTATGAATGCAGAATTACAATCTCCACAAACATGGTGTATTATTCTGTGGTGGAGAAAGCCCCAGAGGTAGATTGGGCACCAGTCTGTTTGTGCCATCATGCCACTTCTTGTCATGGCAAACAGCTGACATGATAGCACAAACATATCTGGCACTAGGCTACCCCAGAGGCACAACTATGTGTGACCTGCTTACTTTTGGTGAGACAAAATAAGTTTGCCGCTTGAAGCCTATTGTAGGCCTATTTCATATACGAGCAATTTCACAGTAAGAGTGACACTGACTCAAATCAAATGCTATTTACCACATGCGCCAAATACAACGGGTGTAGACTTTACTGTGAAACACTTGTTAAAGAGCCCTTCCCAACAATGCAGTGAAAAAAACAAGAATTAAAAAAAATTGGAACACAAGAGGAAGAAAATACACAAGAAGGAAGCTACAGAATATACAGGGAGTACCAGTACCAGATCAATGTGCAGGCGTATGAGTTATTTAGGGTAGATACAGTGCCTTCAGATAGTTTTTACACTCCTTGACTTTTTACACACTCTGTTGTGTTACAGTCTGAATTTAAAATGGATTAAATTGGTCACTGGCCTACACACAATATACCCCATAATGTCAAACTGGATTTATGTTTTTCAACATTTTTACAAGTTAATTACAAATGAAAAGCTGAAATGTCTTGAGTCAATAAGTATTGAACCCTTTTGTTATGGCAAGCCTAAATAAGTTCAGGAGTAAAAATTTGCTTACTGTGACAGTGACATGTTTTTGACCCACCTAGCTATCTTAAGATGAATGCACTAATTGTAAGTCGCTCTGGACAAGAGAATCTGCTAAATGACTCATATTTAAAAAATGAAATAATGTTGCATGGACTCACTCTGTGTGCAATTTAGTGTTTAACATGATTTTTGAATGACTACCTCATCTCTGTACTCCGCACATACACTTATCTGTAAGGTCCCTCTGTCGAGCAGTGAATTTTAAACACAGATACAACCACAAAGACCAGGGAGGTTTTCCAATGTCTCGCAAAGAAGGGCACATATTGATAGATGGGTAAAACATTTAAAAAGCAGACATTGAATATTCCTTTGAGCATGGTGAAGTTATTAATTACACCTTGGATGGTGTATCAATACACCCAGTCACTACAAAGATACAGGCGCCCTTCCTAAGTCCGTTGCTCGAGAGGAAGTAAACCGCTCAGGGATTTCACCATGTGGTCAATGGTGACTTTAAAACAGTTACAAAGTGATAGGAGAAAACTGAGGATGGATCAACAACATTGTAGTCACTCCACAATACTGACCTAATTGACAGAATGAAAAGAAGCAAGCCTGTACAGCAACAACGCACAAGGAAGTAATACTGTAAACAATGTGGCAAAGCAATTAACTTTCTGTCCTGAATACAAAGTGTTGTGTTTGGGGCAAATCCAATCCAACACATTACTGAGTACCACTCTCCATATTTTCAAGCATAGTGGTACAGTAGCTGGATCATGTTAAGAGTATGCTTGTAATTGTTAAGGACTGGGGAGTTTTTCATGAAAATAAAGAAATGGAATGGAGCTAAGCACAGGCAAAATCCTAGAGAAAGACCTGGTTCAGTATGCTTTCCACCAAACACTGGGAGAAGAATTCACCTTTAACCTAAAACACAAGACCAAATCTACACTGGAGTTGCTTACCAAGAAAACAGTGAATGTTCCTGAGTGGCCAGTTTTGCAGTTATACCTTAAATCTACTTGAAAATCTATGGCAAGACCTGAAAATGATTGTCTAGCAATGATCAACAACCAATTTGACAGTGCTTGAAGAATTTGGAAAAGAATAATGGGCAAATGTTGAACAATCCAGGTGTGGAAACCTCTTAGAGACTGACAGCTGTAATCAATGCCAAAGGTGCTTCTACAAAGTATTGACTCAGGGATGTGAATACTTACAGTACCAGTCAAAGGTTTGGACACACCTACTCATTCAAGGGTTTTTCTTTATTTTTTTATGAGCAACGTACATTAGACCGGTGGAAATCTGTCCTTTGGTCCGATGATTCAAAATTAGATTTTTGGGTCCAACCACCGTGTCTTTGTGGGATACATTGTAGGTGAACGGATGATCTACGCATGTGTGGATCCCACCGTGATGCATGGAGGAGGTGGTGTGGGGGTGCTTTGCTGGTGACAATGTCTGTGATTTATTTAGAATTCAAGGCACACTTAACCAGCATGGCTACCATAGCATTCTGCAGTGATACTTGGGCTTCGTGAGACTATCATTTGTTTTTCAACAGGACAATGACCCAACATACCTCCAGGCTGTGTAAGAGCTATTTGACCAAGGAGAGTGGAGTGCTGCATCAGATGACCTAGCCTCCACAATCACCCGATCTCAACCCAATTGAGATAGTTTGGGATGAGTTGGACCGCAGAATGAAGGAAAAACAGCCAACAAGTGCCCAGCATATGTGGGAACTCCTTCAAGACTGTTGGAAAAGCATTCCAGGTGAAGGTGGTTGAGAGAATGCCAAGCGTGTGCAAAGCTGTCATCAAGGCAAGGGTGGTTACTTTGAAGAATCTCAAATATAACATATATTTTGATTTAACACTTTTTTGGGTACTACAAGATTCCATGTGTTATTTCATAGTTTTGATGCCTTCACTATTATTCTACAATGTAGAAAATAGTGAAAATAAAGAAAAACCCTTGAATGAGTAGGAGTGTTTAAACCTTTGACTGGTACTGTATATAGTGTGTATATATAGTCTTGTGAGTGTGCAGTCAGTGCAAGATAGGGTCAATGCGGACAGTCACGGTAAACATTTAATTAACTAATTAGCAGACTCCAAATTTTTGGTTTAAGATGCATATTGAACAAAAATCAATGATTGCAAAGTTACACAAACCATACTTTTAACAATTTCAACAAACTTTACAAAAACACATCTACTTGAAGAACAATACAGATCCAAAGTTTGGTAACAGAATCAGTGGCGGTTCTAGACCACTTCAACTGGGGGGGCCAAGCTGGGGCCAGTTGTACTGTTAGAGGGGCCAGTTACATTAATAACGGATGTAAAAAAAGAATAGCAAAAATTATTTCATACTCCACATTTAGGGGGGCCACAAGGGGGTCCAAAATTGTTTTCACAGGGGCACTGCCCCCCCCCCCCTTCTGTTACCAAACATTTTTGTAAAATTCTCAGTGGAAATTGTTAAAAGTACATTAGACCTTGTGCATAGAGTTGTATGGTTTGTGCTGAGCCTGGTAGTGGCAGTGTCCAGCACTGACCTCTTCCCCATTGATGATGTCTTTGTGGGCATGTGCCTGCAGAAGATTAATGTCACGCTGACACACCACTCTGGCTTCAAGACCTTTGGGTTCCATCAGGTGGTGTCACACTTCAACCCCTGCATTTACAGGGAGATCATGCTGGTGCACAAACTGAATCCCACCGAGATGTGGACCATGTGGTCTCTACTGCAGGACACAAAGCTGAAGTGCTTTAGATTAAGGATATGAGGCATCAGGTGTTGTGTGTATCTTTCTGTACTTGTCTGTCTCTTTACTGTAAAATAAGCATTCCTTTCAGAGAAAGTATCATTATAATGGTTAAAAGTAAGGTCCTTTCACATGAGCTCCTGCAAAAAATGTTTTTAATTCATCCATAAATTTCATTTATTTTTGTACAGATATTCAACATTCAAAAAGTTAGGTACAGAAATTCAAAGGCATTATACCATCTGTTTACAATATTTTATTCTCTTAAATGATAATTTAATTAAGCAATGTTCTTGTAAAGGCCACTTAAAAAAGATCCAAGGATTTTAAACAGAGAAATAAAGTGTATGCAGTCCTTTAGGTTTGTTTAGCGGTTTCAACCTTGACCACGATCCCATTCGGCCGAGGTCAGGTGTTTTTTACTGAAAGTCAACCAGCGTTGGGTTTCACTGTTCCAACAGTTCCAGGCAGCAGGAGCCAGCCATGTCCCTCTGCATACCTTTCCACCACACAATTATCACACAAGGTAACCTTTTTCAAAGTACAAAGTATGCTCAAGCTTAAAAGAATAAACTATAGCCTCTCATCTTATGCACACTGAAGAGGATAGCAACAAACCGTGGATTTCTTTTTAAACACAAGTTCTTCACAATTCCCAATTAAAACCTTTTATCACAATACATATGCATTCCTGCCCCTTTTACCAGTCAATAATATGAACATAGTGTGAGTGGGGATAATTACGTTTATTGTTTTGAAAAAACATTCTCCCATAAGAGCGCTTAGGGGCTTGAGCAAGAGACTTTCTCCACAAACAAACATGTGGACAAACCCATACAGTAGAGAACTCCATGTGAATTTGGTTTATGTGCAAAAGTTGAGATTGTGCCAAAGATGCTTCTCGAAGGCTTTAGACTAGAAGGTCTGGTCATCGTTACAGGAGTCAGTCCAGTGGCCAAAGGCCTCACAGATGTCACAATAAGCTCTCTCCTCATCCTTACTGCCGTGGTAGGTGGTGTGGGGAGGGGAGTCCGGCATCTGCATCTGAGTGGGACATTCTTCTGTATCATGGAGGTCGAAGCAGTCACAGATGTCACAGAAGAGCCTTGGTGGGACCTTCTTTTTGGAGGGGCCTTTGTTAAAACCGCTGAGAAGATGGTGGGAGACATACAGGGTCAGGGTATGAGCATGTACATTAAACTAGACAAATGGAAAAGTACTTTACGGGGGAGGGGACAAACTAAGACTGATGAAATGTTAAGATCGAAATAATGCTTCATGCTCTGAACTAGCTTCATGAAATTAACAAAAAATAAAAAAAAGCATGAGGTTAGTGTGGGCTTTAACTTGTCTGACTCAGGGTTACAGTTTAAGAGCATCGGAGAAGGCTGACCCGTCATAGTTGTCAAGCTCGCTTGCATTATTCCCATTCAGGGCAGCCTCTGCCATCTTCTCCAGCTTGCCCTTAAGTTCCTCATTCTTCTTCTGCAGGTCTACGATAACCGAGTTCAGGAACTCAATCTGTACCAGACAAGACGGGATATCACGGACATTGCCACAGTTCAGTAAAAAATAAATGTGACATGTAACTTAGAATTATTGGACACATGAACAACAGGTCATCCAACTGTATCCACATCTCATTGAGTGCCAATATCACACAAGCAGTTAGTAAATTCACCCCTTCCCCCAACCCACCATGCTATAGGAACAGTGAACCACAACCTTCACCAATGTGCTTGGTCAGTTCCTATGTTGTGAAAACAAAACCCACATCCTGGCTTGAGCATGGGAAAAGGTAATGAGGGCGACACTGAACAGTACAACTCTGGATCATCCACCATGAGAAATTGTGGCATCAAGGCATGTCAATTTGCTGGACATCATACTCTGATAAATGTCCTTTATGAATAGGATAAGAGGTCATTTTTTTGAATCCCTGAAAGCTATTGTAAATAAATCCTTTGAAGTTCTTGCAGAGGTTTTAGTCGAGCAATTTTACATCCAACTAAGATGTTTGGTGCAGTATCTTTCAAGTGAAAACACTTGCATAGAAACGAGTAGTCTCTCGTTGAATGACAACAAACAATTGTAGAATGCCTATTGTTGACCAATCATCAACGAAGGGGCATATTCGTTGGCTTCAGAACTTCGGCTTGCCTCAAGATAATCAGAGCAAAAAAAAATCCTTTGCGAAGACCAAAACAAAACAAAAACTTCACAAAAAGAGGTCATAATATACACTGGAGTGCACAAAACACCTGCTCTTTCCACAACACACACTGACCAGGTGAATCCAGGTGAAAGCTATGATCCCTTATTGATGTCATCTGTTAAATCCACTTCAAAACAGTGTAGATGGAGGGGAGGAGACAGGTTAAAGAAGGATTTATAAGCTTTGAGACAATTAAAACATGGATTATGTATGTGTCATTCAGAGAGTGAATGGGAAAGACAAAATATTTAAGTGCCTTTGAACAGGGTATGGTAGTAGGTGCCAGGTACACCGATTTGAGTGTGTCAAGAACTGCAAAACTGCCCAAAGGACATCCGGCCAACTTGACAACTGTGGGAAGCATTCGAGTCAACATGGGCCCGTATCCCTGTGGAACACTTGACACCTCGAGTGCATGCCCCGACGAATTGAGGCTTGAAACTGTTTCGAATGGGAAGTATGCGGACGCCTTTAGGAGACGACCAGAAATGTAAATCAACAGGAACATTCAGGAATTATTTTTCAGAACATAGAACAGCACAGACAGAACAGGAACCGAGGGGAAATCTACAGACAAATACACATGCATGAGTGGAGCTGATGAAAAACAGTAACAAACCGCTGCCTGATTTCCGGGTAGCATGGCCAACATCAGTGACAGAGGAGGAAGGAGGTAAATGAGGAAGTGGAGATGGAGGAGACAAAACAGATAAAAATTAGGACCCACCTATTGGCAGACAATAGATTCAAGTCATCACTGACAGATGGAAAAATAGTAAAACAACCTAAGATAAAATAGTGGGTAGGCAAGCATTACAGCTTCATCACTGTACAACCTCTGACAAACCCATTCAAAGCCTGTGACAGTAAGTTAAGGGATAAAGACAGATCTACATGGTGAGCAACTTCAGTGCTCATGATCGTTTTTGGTTAAAGCTGTTTGAGGCATCTCAGCACACCTGTGATAAAACAGCTTCTTAAATCAATTGTCAAAGGTTCTCCAGTGAGTTGAAATAAATTCTGTACACTGCCAGTCATGGACTTTGCAGACATTGACATGAGTTTCAGCAGAGCTCTCATTGCCATTTCATGAGCAAAATTGCATTCATTTAGAGGGAATTTCCATACCACTGATAGTATGAAAGTTGCCATTGTCGTAGTATGCTAAGCAACCACAGCATGTCATATGGCAATAGTATGGAAACATATCTTAAATTAATGCACAAGTACGACTTAGGTTAGGTACTTCTTACACAATCTTGCCAAACACACAATGGAACACTGTACATATACATAAATAACCCACTGAATGACATACCCAAGCAGTCTCTTATTCACCCATTTTTACTAAATTGGTCCATTATAAAAGTCATGTATACCTGGCTTTCTGCAGTCTCCTTGTTCTCCCTTAGTTGATCCAAAGCTGCGTCACCTGAAGGGAAAACAAGCATTCAGTGAAGTTCAATCTGTAGACACGAGTTAAGCTTCAACTACCCAGTCATACCTGAGGAGCTGGTAACAGTATCCTGTCCTCCTGAAAGGCTCGTCTCCAGGCTCTGAACGTGCTCCTGCAGCCGCGCCTTGTCCTTCTCCAGTAACTGGACAGTAAACTTCAGTGTCTTCGCTGTGGCGCTCTCCCCACGCAGCACTGATAACTGCTCAGAGGTAAAAAATAAACATATGTCATATACATTAGACAGTGGATATACAGTTGAAGTTTACATACATAGGTTGGAGTCATTAAAACTTGTTCTTCAACCACTCCACAAATGTCTTGTTAACAAACTATAGTTTTGGCAAGTCGGTTAGGACATCTACTTTGTGCATGACAAGTAATTTTTCCAACAATTGTTTACAAACATATTATTTCACTGTATCACAATTCCAGTGGGTCAGAAGTTTACATACACTAAGTTGACTGTGCCTTTAAACAGCTTTGAAAATTGCAGATAATGATGTCATGGCTTTAGAAGCTTCTGATAGGCTAATTGACATCATATGAGTCAATTGGAGGTGTACCTGTGGATGTATTTCAAGGCCTACCTTCAAACGCAGTGCCTCTTTGCTTGACATCATGGGAAAATCAAAAGAAATCAGCCAAGACCTCAGGAAAAAAATTATCGACCCAAGTCTGGTTCATCCTTGGGAGCAATTTCCAAACGCCTGAAGGTACCACGCTCATCTGTACAAACAATAGTATGCAAGTATAAACACCATTGGACCACGCAGCCGTCATACTGCTCAGGAAGGAGACGCGTTCTGTCTCCTAGAGATGAAAGTACTATGGTGTGAAAAGTGCGAATCAATCCCAGAACAACAGCAAAGGACCTTGTGAAGATGCTGGAGGAAACAGGTACAAAAGTATCTATAGCCACAGTAAAACGAGTCCTATATCGACATAACCTGAAAGGCCGCTCAGCAAGGAAGAAGCCACTGCTCCAAAACCGCCATAAAAAAGCCAGACTATGGTTTGCAACTGCACATGGGGAAAAATATTGTACTTTTTGGAGAAATATCCTCTAGTCTGATGAAACAAAAATAGAACTGTTTGGCCATAATGACCATCCTTATGTTTGGAGGAAAAAGGGGGAGACTTGCAAGTCGAAGAACACCATCTCAACTGTAAAGCACAGGGCTGGCAGCATCATGTTGTGGGGGTGCTTTGCTGCAGGAGGGACTGGTGCACTTCACAAAATAGATGGCATCGTGAGATAGGATAATTATGTGGAAATATTGAAGCAACATCTCAAGACATCAGTCAGGAAGTTAAAGCTTGGTCGCAAATGGGTCTTCCAAATGGACAATGACCTCAAGCATACTTCCAAAGTTGTGGCAAAATGGCTTAAGTACAACAAAGTCAAGGTATTGGAGTGGCCATCACAAAGCCCTGACCTCAATCCTATAGATTTTTTTTGGGCAGAACTAAAAAAGCATGTGCGAGCAAGGGGGCCTACAAACCTGACTTACACCAGCTCTGTCAGGAGGAATGGGCCAAAATTCACCCAACTTATTGTGGGAAGCTTGTGGAAGGCTACCCGAAACATTCAACCCAAGTTAAACAGTTTAAAGGCAATGCTACCAAATACTAAGTGAGTGTATGTAAACTTTTGACCCACTGTGAATGTGATGAAAGAAATAAAAGCTGAAATAAATCACTCTCTCTACTATTATTCTGACATTTCACATTCTTAAAATAAAGTGGTGATCCTAACTGACCTAAAGACAGGGAATTTTTACTAGGATTAAAATGTCAGGAATTGGGAAAAACTGAGTTTAAATGTATTTGGCTAAGGTGTATGTAAAATTCCGACTTCAACTGTATATACACTGAAGAAAAATATAAACGCAAAAACGTAAAAAAATATTTTGTTTTGGCCCAAATCTATTCTCTAAAACGATATTGGAAGAAGATTATGGCAGAGAAATGAACATTCAATTCTCTGGCAACAGCTCCGGTGGACATTCCTGTAGTCAGCATGCCAATTGATCGCTCCCTCAAAACTTGAGACATCTGTGGCATTGTGTGACAAATCGGCACATCAAAAGTGCACCCCAGCACAAGGTGCACCTGTCTAATGATCATGCTGTTTAATCAGCTTCTTGATATGCCACACCTATCAGGTGGATGGATGGATTATCTTGGAAAAAGATAAATGCTCACTAACAGGGATGTAAACAAATCAGTACACAGAATTTGAGAGAACTAAGCTTTGCGTGTGTATGGAACATTTTGGGGATCTTCAATTTCAAACATGGGACCAACACTATACATGTTGCGTTTACATTTTTGTTCAGTGTAGTATAACAATTCTGAAAAACAATGTACTGAAAATGAACTGAAGTTATAATAAGACTAGTCCAATGCTTTTTGGCTTAGAATTAGTGCCAGGGAGCCTGCCATGAGGCTAGAGAATTAAAATGTCTAGAAATAGGGAAGAGCAACAATTCTTACCTCACTCATCAGGGTCTCCAGCTCCTGATCCTTCTCAGAGATCAAGGCGCTGCTTTTATGGATGGACTTCTGGAGGGAGGCTTTCTCCTCATCTAACTGTTTCTTCATTGTGGTCTCTCTGTCAAGGACAAAACAGAATTATGATATAGTCATAAGAGTTTAACCACCCCAAAAGGGAATAGTGAAGCACTGACCATGCATAATCTGAGTGAACTCTAATGTTTACTGGAGTACCACCAGCAGCCGACTGGTTTCTTAAGTTCGGTTAAAAGGTGCACTATGAAGAAATTCCTCCGCCATTTCCTGGTTGTAAAAATTCTAATAGTTTGCTTAATTTCAGTTTATGTGACAAAACAAGCTAGTGTAGAGAATCATTGAACCATCTAAATAGCTGTGAAATATATTTTCCATAACAAATATTGTATTTTCAGCTGTTTGAAGCTCATGTACAAAACTCCAAATAAAAGACGAAAAAACAAAACTTAATGGGAAGCATAGTAATAGTGCACATAGAACAGCTTTACCGCTTCTTAGACTTGCTTTCAAAGAGAATGACAGATCTATAACTCACATTTCTATGTGAATTTGGTCGGGTCGGCCAAAATGTTGCTGCTTTAAACTCCATCTTTATATATACACATAGAACGGTGCTTGTGAAACTAATTCAGAAGCATGGAATAAAAAGGTGACCGTATGTACATCCCAACCAGAAGCCATGGATTACAGGCAACATCCGCACCGAGCTAAAGGCTAGAGCTGCCGCTTTCAAGGAGCGGGACACTAATCCGGACGCTTATAAGAAATCCCGCTATGCCCTCAGAAGAACCATCAAACAGGCAAAGCATCAATACAGGACTAAGATTGAATCCTACTACACCGGCTCTAACGCTTGTCGGATGTGGCAGGGCTTGCAAACGTTTATGGACTACAAAGGGAAACCCAGCCGCGAGCTGCCCAGTGACGCGAGCCTATCAGACAGGCTGAATGCCTTTTATGCTCGCTTCGAGGCAAACAAAAGTGAAGCATGCATGAGAGCGTCAGCTGTTCCAGACGACTGTGTGAACACGCTCTCCATAGCCGATGTGAGCAAGACCTTTAACCAGGTCAACATCCAACAGACCTATTACCAGGACGTGTACTCAGAGCATTCGTGGACCAACTGGCAAGTGTCTTCACTGACATTTTCAACCTCTCCCAGACCGAGTCTAATACCTACAAGCAGACCACCATAGTCCCTGTGCCCAAGAAAACGAAGGACACCTGCCTAAATGACTACCGCCCCGTAGCACTCACGTCGGTAGCCATGAAGTGTTTTGAAAGGCTTGTCATGCCTCACATCAACACCATGATCCCGGAAACCCTAGACCCACTCCAATTCGCATACCACCCGAACAGATCCACAGATGAAGCAATCGCACTCCACACTGCCCTTTCCCACCTGGACAAAAGGAGCACCTATATGAAAATGCTGTTCATTGACTACAGCTCAGCGTTCAATACCATAGTGCCCTCAAAGCTCACCACTAAGCTAAGGACTAAACGCCTCCCTCTGCAACTGGATCCTGGACTTCCTGACAGGCTGCCCCCAGGTGGTAAGGGTAGGCAACAATACATTTGCCACGCTGATCCTCAACACTGGGGCCCCTCAGGGGTGCATGCTTAGTCCCCTCCTGTACTCTCTGTTCACCCATGACTGCGTTTCCAAGCACGACTTCAACACCCTCATTAAGTTTACTGACAAAACAACAGTGGTAGGCCTGATCATCGACAACGATGAGACACTCAATAGGAGGTCAGAGACCTGGTAGTGTGGTGCCAGGACAACAACCTCTCCCTCAACGTGATCAAGACAAAGAAGATGATCGTGGATTACAGTAAAAGGAAGGCTGAACATGCCCCTATTAACATCAACGGGTCTGTAGTGGAGCGGGTCGAGAGCTTCACGTTCCTTGGTATCCACATTAACAAACTATCATGGTCCAAACACTCCAAGAAAGTTGTGAAGAGGGCACGACAATGCCTTTTCCCCCTCAGGAGACTGAAAAGATTTGTCATGGGTCCCCAGATCTTCAAAAGGTTCTACAGCTGCACCATCGAGAGCATGCTGACCAGTTGCATCCACGCCTGGAATGGCAACTGCTCGGCAAACCGACTAAGGCGCTGCAGCCCAGTACATCACTGAGGCCAAGCTTCCTGCCATGCAGGACCTACATACTAGGCATGTCAGAGGAAGGCCCAAAACATTGTCTAAGACTCAAGTCATAGACTGTTCCCTCTGCTAACGCACAGCAAGTGGTACCGGAGCGCTTGCCGTGCAGGAAGCGCGGTCAAAAAGGCTCCTTAACAGCTTCTACCTCCAAGCCATAAGACTGCTGAACAATTAATCAAAATGGCCACCCGGACTACTTACATTTGTTTTTAACACTGCGGGGCTACATTTTACCCCTACCTACATGTACAAATGACCTCGACTAACCTGTACCCCCGTACATTGACTCGGTACTGGTACCCCCTGTATTTAGCCTCGTTATTGTAACATTTTATTTCATTTTTTATTTTAATTCGTAAATATTGTCTTAACTCTATTTCTTGAACTGCATTGTTGGTTAAGGGCTTGTAAGAAACATTTCACTGTAAGGTTGTATTACTGCTGTTGTATTCGGCGCATGTGACAAATCAAATTTGAAGTGGTGTGGAGTCTACCGTTTAGCTTGAAAAAATATATACAGTGCCGTCAAAGTATTCATACCCCTTGACTTACTCCACATTGTTACAGCCTGAACTCAAAATGTATTATTTTCTCACCCATCTACACACATTTCCCCATAATGACAGTTATTCTTTTTAAAAAAACTTTAGCAAATTAATTGAAAAAGAAATTAAAAATCTCATTGACATAAGTATTCACAACCATTGACTAGGATACAAAAAAAATTTGCTCAGGTGCATATAATTTCCTTTGATCATCATCGAGATGTCACTACAACTTGATTAGAGTCTACTTGCGGCCAATTCAATTGTTTAGACATGATTTAGAAAGAAACACACCTGGCATTATAAAGGTCCCACGGTTGACAGTGCATGTCAGAGCAGAAACTATATCATGAAGTCCGAGGAACTGTCCGTAGATCTCAGAGAGATTTGTGATGAGGCATACAGTGCATTCGGAATGCATTCAGACACTTCTAGTTCTTCCACATTTTGTTACGTTACAGTCTTATTCAAAATTGATTAAATTGTAAAAAGCTACGCCACCCCCTTGAATTCTGCCAAAAGGCACCTAAACGACTCTCAGACCATGAGAAACAAGATTCTCTGGTCTGATGAAACCAAGATCGAACTCTTTGGCCTGAATGCCAAGCTTCATGTCTGGAGGAAACCTGGTACCATCCCTACGGTGAAGCACGGTGGTGGCAGCATCATGCTGTGGGGATGTTTTTCAGCGGCAGGGACTGAGATACTAGTCAGGATCGAGGGGAAAATTAACACTCCCCATCAAACCTGACAGAGCTTGAGAGTATCTGCAGAGAAGAATGGGAGAAACTCCCCAAATACAGGTGTGCCAAGCTTCTACCCAAGAAGACTCGAGGCTGTAATCGCTGACAAAGATGCTTGAACAAAGTACTGCGTAAAATGTCTGAATACTTATGTAAATGTGACATTTATTTTAAGAAATTAGGGGGTATTGTATGTAGATTGATGAGGGGAAAAAAACAAATTCATCCATTTTAAAATAAGGCTTTAACGTACCAAAATGTAGAAGAAGTCAAGGGGTCTGAATACTTTCCAAATGCACTGTATGAGTGTTGAAAGTTTCCAAGAGCACAGTGGTCTCCATCATTGGGAAATTGGAACAACATGGAACTACCCAGACTCTGCCTAGAGCTGGTTGTCTAACCAAACTGAGCAACCGGGCAAGAATGACCTTGGTCAGGGAGGTGACCAAGAACCCAATGACCACCAGAACTACAGAGATCCTTGGCTGAGATGGGAGAACCTGCCAGAAGGACAACAGCACTTCACCAATCTGGGCTTTATGGGAGAGTGGCCAGACAGAAGCCACTCCTGAGAGAAAGGCACACGACAGAGCGCCTGGAGTTTGTAAAAAGGCACTTGAAAGATTCAGAGCATAAGGCAAAAGATTCTGTGGTCTGATGAGACAAAACTAGCTCTTTGGCCTGAATGGAAATCGCTATGTCTGGAAAAAAACAGGCACAGTTCATCACCCGTCGAACACCATCCCTACCGTGAAGCATGGTGGTAGCAGTATCATGCTATTTGGATACTTTTCAGTGGCAGGGACTGGGAGACCGGTAAGGATAGAGGGAACAATAAATGGAGACAAATACAGGCAAATCGTTGATGAGAACCTGCTTCAGAGTGAAAATGACCATAGACTGGGGGCAAAGATTTACATTCCAACAGGACAATGACCCCACGCCTACAGCCAAAGCAATGCTGGAATGGCTTTAGAACAAGAATCTGAAAGTCCTTGAGTGGCCTAGCCAAAGCCCAGACATGAATCCCATTGAAAATATGTGGATATACTTGAATATTGCTCTTCCCTACCACTCCCCATCTTATTTAACAGAGTTTGAGAAAATCACCAAATCCAGATGCGCAAAGCTGATACAGACACCCAAGACGACGCTAAGCTGTAATCGCCACCAAAGTTGCTTCTACAAAGTATTGACTTAGGGGTGTGAATACTTATGTCAATTATATACTTCATTTTTAATACACTTGTGAGGAGAAAAAAAAATCGATTTAATTCAGGCTCGAACAACAAAATGTGGAATAAGTCAAGGGGTATAAATAATTTGAAAGCACTGTAAATATACTGAGATGACAAACAGCAAGTGAATTCGAGGGATTACTCATATTACAGCAACCTCTCTATGGTAACAGAGAGTCAAAACATGTTAAAACACAGTTTCTCACCTTTGGGAGAGATTACAGCTGTGAGTCTTTCTGGGAAAGTCTCTAATGGCTTTCCACACCTGGATTGTGCAACATTTGCCCAGTAGTCTTCTCAAAATTCTTCAAGATTTGTCAAATTGGTTGTTGATCATTGCTAGACAACCATTTTCAGATCTTGCCATAGATTTTCAAGCAGATTTAAGTTAACTTGGCCACGCAGGAACATTCACTGTCTTCTTGGTAAGCAACTCCAGTGTATATTTGGTCTTGTGTTTTAAGTTATTGTCGTGCTGAAAGGCGAATTAATCTCCCAGTGTCTGGTGGAAAGCAGACAACCAGGTTTTCCTCTAAGATCTCTGTTTCTTTTTTATCCTGAACATTTTCAGTCCTTAGCAATTACATGCAGCCATCACTATGCTTGAAAATATGGAGAGTGTTGTATTAGATTTGCCTCGAACATAAAACGTATTCAGCACAAAAAGTTAATGGCTTTGACACATTTTTTGTAGTATTACTTTAGCGCCTTTTTATTGTGTACAGGCTTCCTTCTTTTTACTCTGTCATTTATGTTCACAATGTTGTTGAGCCATCCTCAGTTACCTCCCATCACAGCCATTAAGAACTCTTAACGATTTTAAAGTCCCCGATGGCCTCATGGTGAAATCCCTGAGCGGTTTCCTTTCTCTCCGGCAACTGAGTTAGGAAGGACGCCTGTATCTTTGTAGTGATTGGGTGTATCGAATCAACATCCAAAGTGTAATTAATAACTTAAACATGCTTAAAGGGATATTCAATATCTGCTTTAACTTTGTTTTACCCATATGTGCCCTTCTTTGCGAGGCATTCGAATACCTCCCTGGTCTTTGTGGTTGAATCTTTTGTTTGAAATTCACTGCTCGACCTTACAGATAATTGTATGTGTGGGGTACAGCGACGAAGTAGACGTTCCAAAATCATGTTAAACACTATTATTGCACACAAGAGTGAGTCCATGCAACTTAAGCAATTTTTTGGTCCTTAACATATTTAGGCACGCCATAACAAAGGGGTTGAATACTTATTGACCCAAGACATTTCAGCTTTTCATTTTTAATTAATGTGTAAAAAAAAAGGCAAAAGAGGCAGTTAGCAGACAGAGTATGTAGACAGCACAAACATGACATGCCACGTTGATGAATGGAGAAGTGATGCAAACATCCATGCTTAATTGCAGAACTGTTGGGAGTGTATTTTCGACTAGAAACGGCAAACAACTTTCGGACAATTGATTTGGATGGAAATGAAAACAGCATTATAGACACGACTAGCTAAATACAGCATGTTTCTACATAGTTTCTCACCTCTGCTTCATTTCTTGCAACTGTTTATTGAGCTTGGACTGCTGAGCTTCCAGCTAAGAAAAAAGAACATACATTACAGGATGAATTGCTTGGTTGGAAAGTTGTAGTAATTCAATGTAAATGTTACATTCTTAAAATCTAGAGGCAGTTTGAGGAAGGAGGTAACACATCAGTAGTCCAGTGGTGGTACCTTCTGCTGGCCACTGGTCTCCTTCTTGCTGCTGCCAAGCTCCCTGGTCAGCTTGTTGTTCTCCTCCTGTAAAACCACCAGGGACTGGGACTTCACAGAGGCAGCTTGCTTCAGCTCATCACTAAACACACACATTATTATAATTCAGTAATAATTCTTCTCTCAGATATTTGGGTCTTGAGGTTGGGTATGAAGACAATGTCTGACACTCCAATGTCTGAATATTTAAAGTCTGAAGACTGTTGAGAGCACTGAGCTATAACTCATACCCAGTGTGTACGTGTGTGTAATGTATTTTCATCCAGAATAAGAATGTCAGAGCGAGGACAATTAAAAGCATGGAGTAAAGAAAGCAAGTTTGCATTTCTTTTACGTAAATCTATAAGAAAAATAAATAAGTCAAGATAGGTTCAATAATTATCCTAGCGATCAACTGCATTTAACTGCTCCCTGCATCAAGGGTTAGTTTCCGCGATAGTACCCCCTCTGCCCCAACCCCGCTGTCGGATGTTGGCACTCAGCCAGGACCTGCCAGATGGATACACAGCTGACTATCAAGGCCCATCTGACTAATCACATTGAGAAAATACTCAACAGGGATATTCCATTGATGACAAATGGAAGGTAGGGCTAGTAAGAAAATGATCTGGGCTGCTGTGATGGTCTTCACACATACAGTGCATTCCGAAAGTATTCAGACCCCTTCACTTTTTCCACATTTCATTAAGTTACAGCCTTTTCCTAAATGTATATATATTTTTGCCCTCATCAAATCTACACAGAATACCCCATAATGACTAAGCGAAAACAGGTTTTGTGAAATACCTTATTTACATAAGTATTCAGACCCTTTGCGATAAGACTCGAAATTGAGCTCAGGTGCATTCTGTTTCCATTGATCATCCTTGAGATGTTTCTACAACTTCATTGGAGTCCACTTGTGGTAAATTCATTTGAACAGGGCAGCACGGCTGGCCCTTAAATGTACAAGGAGAGCTAACATTAACAATATGAATGTAAATCTCTCATGGCTCAAAGTGAAGGAGATTGACTTCATCATTACTTGTTTTTGTTAGAAGTGTTAACATGCTGAATGCACCGAGGTGTCTGCTAAACTACTAGCACACAGCTTGGACACCCATGCATACTCCACAATACATGCCACCAAGGGTCTCTTCACAATCCCAAAGTCAAGAACAGACTATGGGAGGCGCATTGCACTACATAGAGCCATGGCTACACGGGGGACTGATGCATGCAGTAGAATCAGATAAAAAGAGACACATTGTATTGTAAATATGTGGTGGTGGAGTGGTGGTTCCTGAGGGAACACATTGAATGTGTTGGGTAAGGTGTTATGAAATGTAATGTCATGTAGTATTTTAAACTGTATGTATGTAACTGTCATATGTTGTTGGACACCAGGAAGAGTAGCTGCTGCATGGGGATCCATAATAAACACAAAAACATAACCCGTTGGCCTAATTGCAAAGCGTTATGTCTAGAGAAAACCAGGCACAGCTCATCACCCATCTAACACCATCCCTACCATGACGCATGGTGGTGGCAGCATCAAAATGTTTTCACTGTCATTATGGGGTATTGTGTGTAAATCAATGTAATATTTTTAATTCAGGCTGTAACACAACAAAATGTGTAATGTGGAAAGTCAAGGGGTATGAATACTTTCTGAAGGCACTGTAGGCAAGCACACACACCACACAGTATACTCACATCTCCTGGCACAGGCCGCTTATTTTCTGGTTCTCTGAGCTGAGCTGCTCTTTAGAAAGGTTGAGCTCCTCTTTGTACTTGGAATTCTGTTGCTTCAAGGAATCCAGCTAAGCAATAACAAAAAAACATAGATCACTTCTAATGTACTGTATATAATACAGATTGTTTGAATCCTCTGAAAGTTGAAGTTCAGTGCATTTTTCTCACTATAACTTTCAGTCCCTGGTGGACTTTACTTGTGCCGGTATGAGTATTGAGAGTACATAAAGGATTGATGCAATTTCTTATTTTATGTTGGGCAATGAAATTAACAAAAAAAAAGTACAAGTTCAAATGATCAAATTTAAAAATAAAAATGTGGGGCTGAAAAATCCTGTTTAACGTGGAATTGGCTATGTGATCGTGGTAAGTGTGAGCATGCCAGCATGTGGCTAAAATTCTGTTTACATGTATCACTGTATTATGCTGTGAATACTAACTTATAAAAGTGCTTTGCAACCATTACACCCCGAAACCAAACTTCTGTTAAGTTTACAAGGAGCCCCTTCCACAGTCCTTAGTGAGAGCCCTATATGACAGTGACAAAGCCATCATTCCACACCCATACAATTTCAACAATCTCCATACCTTACTGAAAATCCATGATGCTCAACCACTATAGTAGACCCCATCTGAGGCATTACATACTCCATATACCTGATTGGTCATCTCCTGCTTGGCACTCCTGAACTTCTCCAGCAGAGACTGGGCCTTACTATTCTCCTGCTGCAGAAGGCCCTTCTCTTGTGTCAGCAACTCCACGACCTCAGCAGTCTTCCCTGAGGACTCCGCTGCCTAGGTAGTGAGTGAGAGGGGGGCATGTCAACCAGACATGTATAATGAAATACCTGTAATTTACTTGGATAGGGGTTGGATGAGGTGAACCCCTATGTCCTGAGATATCATCATTTGATGGAGCCTTATTTTACACAGCCCAAATCAACTCTAAATCAGAGGATCATTAAAGGATCACTCCATTTTCTCATATTATGCTGAATTAATTTGCATGCTTTGCATGTCAGTCATCCAAATCATTCCAAACCAGATTTTGAAGCTCTAGTGGGTTACAATGATTGTTTCTCCTATGCAATTAGTGTAATCCTCAGAAATCATTGCAATGCCCACATCTACTACTACTTACCATTTACTATTTTCAAACCAAATTCTAAGGGAGCGGAGATGTAACCATCTACCCCAACCAAGGAACTTCTCAAATCACGTTCTAAGCCCAAAGGAATTTACATTTCATAAATAAACTTTCCGCAATGGACTAGAAGCAAGAGAGCAGTTAGTAAAGGAGATTAAACAAAAATGAAGGTAAATAGAAGACCGGAGTAGCATGCAGTGAGGTTGAAACATGACCACAGCCATCTCAACGTGAGGGTTAGTTACGGGGTTTGTTAGTAATGGAGTACCTCAAGCTGCTTGGAAAGAGCATGTTTTAGTTGAGCCTCAAGCTGGGTGACCTGCTGGGTGGCTTTGTCCCTCTCCTTGAGCAAGGCATCCTTCTGGACCTTCAGGTCTTCCAGGCTGGTGGCCATTTCTTCTCTGACCTTGGTAGACACAGATGCCTCCTCCACAGAGGCTTTGTGCTGTCCCTCCATCACTGCCTTCTCAGCACGTAGGGCCTGGGCATCTGCTTCAAGCTGTATCTGGGAAACTTGCAGCATCTCTACCTCCCCCATGAGCCTTGAGTGTTCCCCATCCCTACTCTCTTGGCTGCTGTGGAGGGAGGAAAGGTCTTTCTCCAGGCGGGACTGTATAGCTAGGAGGTCTACCTTCTCCTTAGCCAGTGAGGAGACCTCGTTGACAAGCTTCTCCAGCTTGGCAGACAGGCACACTTGGTCTCCAGCCAAGTCACCCTTTTCCTGGTCCCTCTCCTTCAGCTGTGCCTTTAAGTTCTCAACCTCCCCAGCCAAGGCTTTTCTCTCCACTCCAATAACCTTAAGGTTGGCAGACAACTCATCCATGGCCTTCTCTCTGGTGACAGATTGTTGAGTGAGGTCCTGCACTTTGACTTGCATCTGGGCATTCTCCTCAAGCAGACCCTGTCTCTCACCTAACAATCCAGTGTGGGTTGTCTTAAGTTGCCCTAAATCACTACGCAAACTATTTCTCTCAGAGGCCGTTGTGTCTCTTTCAACACAAACAGAGGCAACCTCTGCCTTCAGGCTGGATTCAGACTGCAGGAGAGTAATCTTCTCCTGTGTCAGAGTGAACAACTGTGTCTGTAAGTCCTCTCTCTCTCTGGAGAGGTCATCCTTTGCAGAGGACAGTTTACTTCGGTCACTGGCTTCAGTCTGCTGCTGCGATTCAAGAAGCATTTTTGCCATTGAAAGTGATTCTGTTTGACCTTTGAACTCCTGGACCTGCAGAAGCAGATCCTCTTTGTCCTTCTGCAGGCTCCTGTTAAGCTCCGTCTGCTGGGAAAGCAGGAGATCCCGCTTTTTTGTTAGGGTATCGTTCTGCTGAATGAGTTCCAAACGCATCTGCTCAGAGTTGCCTTTTAGTTCATGATGCTCCTCTGCAAGTTCAGTTTTGCTTTTTTCAAGGGCCTCCCTCTCTGAGCAAAGCTTCTGAAGCTGTGCCTGTAGATCAACCTTTTCTTTTTTCAAGGAAGCTCCCTCAGCCTCCAACTTTTCTATCTTCTGTTTTAATTCCTCCAGCAAGGACGTGAGGTTGGAATTGGCTTGCTTCAGGTCATCATTGGCCTTAGAGGAGCTGTCCAGCTGGTCCTTCATACTGCGGATCTCACCTGCTAGCTTGTCACGCTCTTTTGTTAGAGTACACTTTTCAGAGATCTCCTTTGTGTGCTTTTCTTCCAGCTCCTCCTTTTCATGTACCAAACGGTCACTCTCCATGTTCTGCTTTTCCAGTGTTAATTCTATAGCCATCTTCTCTTTGCGTATGGAGTGTAGCGCCTTCTCAGTCTCCGCATTCTGGAGACAAAGTGCTTCCTTCTCCTCACCAAAAGATGACAACAGCTCTTTGACTTTCTCCTTAGAGGTTGCCACTTCCTCTGTAGAGAGTCTGAGCTTCTCCTTTAACTCTTCTCTCTCCTTGATAAGTTCATCTTTCTCAGAACACACCTTTCGCTGGGTAGCAAGCAGGTCCTCTTTCTCCTGCAGGAGGTGAAGCCTCTCAGAGTCAGTAACCTCACTGCTGGTCTTGGACTGGTCCAGCATTTTGGCCAGGCTCATTTTTGAAGCATGTAGCTCGACCTTGTCACGGACAGACTTCTCAAGATCCTTCTTAGTGATATTCAGCTGATTTTGAAGCTCTGCATTCAAGGCTTGGAAAGCCTCTTTGTCAAAAATGGCAGCATTAATTTGAGTAAACATCTCCACTTTATCTTTGCCCAAGGTCTCCGTCTGTGCCTGCAGCTGAGTGTTTTTCAGATAGAAGTCTTCTTTTTCCAAGCTTAAAGACTGACACCTTGCCTGCAACTCCACATTCTTTGCATCAAGGGATTTCTTAGCATTTCTGGCTGCATCCCTCTCCAACAAAAGGCTATCCTTCTCAGAGGTCAGCTTCTCCCTGCTTTGCTTGAGCTCCTCCTGGAGCTCGTTCCTCTCCTCACAGGTCTTCTCATAGACCTCTGCTAGCTGCTTCCTCTTAGTTTCCTGCTGCAGGATCTCCTGTTGGTACTTCAAAAGGACCTCATTCTTCTCTGCATTCGTCTTTTGAAGCTCCTCAATTTGGGACTGACGCTCCGCTTCAGATTGACTTAGGGATTTGTTATTGGCCTGTGCCTCCTCAACAGCAACTCTGAGCTTCTCCACCTCTCTGGATAGTGAGGCATTCTCTCCATCTAGCTTCCGGTTGGTGGTCCAAAGTTCCTCCTGCTCTTTTGTGAGCTTGTCCCTCAGTGTCAGAAGTTCTTCAGTCTTACCTGAGAGCTCCTGGTGACTAGCCTCCGAGGCCGAGAGCTTGGCCTCGAGTTCGGAGAGTTGATTTTTGAGACTTCCTTTCTGAGCTTTGAGATCTGAGCTTTCCTTAGACATGTGCGCCAGCACTGAGATTTGCTTCTTCAGGTCTGTGGACAATCGCTCAATATGCTGCCCGGAGGAGTCGAGCTCATCAGAAAGAAACTGAGGGGAAAAAGTTGAAAGAAAAAAAATGGGCATATAAAGGGAAAAGTAACAAAATAAGTCAAGCATTTTATTACAAAAGTTATAAAATGCAATTGGAAAAGTTAAGCTGGTGCAAGCATAAAAGTCAGTTGGGAGAAAAAGAAACTTAAAGCTGACATGAAAACTTGAGAAAACATCGAAAACAGAGGTACACCAATGGAGTGCTTATGATTGCATGTGTATGTAGGTGTGTGTGCCCTTTCTAAGTGGCCTCTAATGATTCAGGTTTTCAATCAGTGTGCACCAGGTGAGGAGGAGTGTGTGCGTAATTGAGTACTTTCCATTGAGAATATTTTTTTACAAGTAGATAACCCTGTCATAATTGTATTATAATGGTTGTGCCACGAAAGTCTGCCCCTTTTCATCCCTTTGATATTAAGTAGAAATTGTGCACCAATATTGTATTTTAAAAGCCGTTACGTGAACAGAACTCGTTAAATATGGTCAAACTAGTGCAAAAGCAAGTGAGCTGGTTCTACACTTTGACAATTTTCTGTTGTTTTGTGGTGTAAAACTGAGTGTGTCGAGCTTAACGCGTCAACCCTGTTACCCATAGATAGACAGGCAATTTTTTAAAATTATATACAGTTGATGTCAGAAGTTCACATACACTTAGGTTGGAGTCATTAAAACTCGTTTATCAACCACTCCACAAATTTCTTGTTATCAAACTATAGTTTTGGCAAGTCTGTTAGGACATCTACTTTGTGCATGACAAGTCATTTTTCCAACAATTGTTTACAGACAGGTTATTTCACTTATAATTCACTGTATCACAATTCCAGTGGGTCAGAAGTTTACATACACTAAGGTGACTGTGCCTTTAAACAGCTTGGAAAATTCCAGAAAATTATGTCATGGCTTTAAAAGCTTCTCATAGGCTAATTGACATCATTTGAGTCAATTGGAGGTGTACCTGTGGATGTATTTCAAGGCCTACCTTCAAACTCAGTGCCTCTTTGCTTGACATCATGGGAAAATCAAAAGAAAATCAGCCAAGATCTCAGCCAAGATATCAGGAAAAAAATTGTATACCTCCACAAGTTTGGTTCATCCTTGGAAGCAATTTCCAAATGCCTGAAGGTACCATGTTCATCTGTACAAACAATAGTACGCAAGTATAAACACCATGGGACCTCGCAGCCGTCATACCGCTCAGGAAGGGGATGCGTTCTGTCTCATAGAGATGAACGTACTTTGGTGCGAAAAGTGCGAATCAATCCCAGAACAACAGCAAAGGACCTTGTGAAGATGCTGGAGGAAACAGGTACAAAAGTATCTATATCCACAGTAAAACGAGTCCTATATCGACATAACCTGAAAGGCCGCTCAGCAAGGAAGAAGCCACTACTCCAAAACTACCATAAAAAAAGCTAGACTATGGTTTGCAACTGCACATTTGGAGAAATGTCCTCTGGTCTCATGAAACAAAAAAAGAACTGTTTGGCCATAATGACCAACCTTATGTTTGGAGGAAAAAGGGGTAGGCTTGCAAGCCGAAGAACACCATCCCAACTGTGAAGCACAGGGGTGGCAGCATCATGTTGTGGGGGTGCTTTGCTGCAGGAGGGACTGGAGCACATCACAAAATAGATGGTATCATGAGGAAAGAAAATTATGTGAATATATTGAAGCAAGACATCAGTCAGGAAGTTAAAGCTTGGTCACAAATGGGTTTTCCAAGTGGACAATGACCCCAAGCATACTTCCAAAGTTGTGGCAAAATGGCTAAAAGGACAACAAAGTCAAGGTATTGGAGTGGCCATCACAAAGCCCTGACTTCAATCCCATAGAAAAGTTGTGGGCAGAACTGAAAAAACGTGTGTTAGCAAGGAGGCTTACAAAACCTGACTCATTTACACCAGCTCTATCATGAGGAACGGGCCAAAATTCACCCAACTTATTGTGGGAAGCTTGTGGAAGGCTACCTGAAACGTTTGACCCAAGTTAAACAATGTAAAAGGCAATGCTACCAAATACTAATTGAGTGTATGTAAACTTCTGACCCACTGGGAATGTGATGAAAGAAATAAAAGCGGAAATAAATCATTCTCTCTACTACCATTCTGACATTTCACATTCTTAAAATAAAGTGGTGATCCTAACTGACCTAAAACAAGGACAGGACATTTAGGATTAAATGTCAGGAATTGGGAAAACTGAGTTTAAATGTATTTGGCTAAGGTGTATGTAAACTTCCAACTTCAACTGTACATTGTGAAGCTTGCATTCAATTGTTCCTCCTTGTTGCACACAAGAAGATACCATTCCCCCTGTCACAAGGGGTTTATGGCTGATTTAAGATTAAATCGTCAACCAGTCAACCCTGTTACTTCACTTGGCACTTAAAAATACACTTATTATAGTAAATGGGAAAACATGTTTTGTTGAGTTGAAGATGTGTTCTCCATGACAGAATGTTAAAATTAGGTGAAATAAAAAGCTTTTTTTCAACAAGTTACGCTACCAAAAAGGGATTGAAATTGTGGAACAACCCATAAATGGTGAGCACAGACTGAAGCCCTACACTTTACATACCGGCTACTCATCGTGAAACGACACTAATTAAACCACTAACAATTATGTGGTTACTACATCCAGTTAATCAAGATTATTGAAGCATGAATTAAAATGTTAACATCAGTTTTTTTTATGTCTAAGGTGTGCCTCTGCTTTCAAAGTAGGCCCTAAAACCACACCACAACATAGCCACACAGTCAATGCTGAAATGAAGATGGTGCATATATGACAACACATATGATATATTACATGGTGCAATGGGCTTGAATAAACCGTTATTATCAAAAAGCAATAATATGAGCAGATAAAATGCTAACATGAATCTTAGGCTTAGTGTGTTTTTTTTATGATTCAATTTGTTTTAATGAAATCAAAGAATGAGGTCACTGTGATAGAACAATTACTAATTAGCATCAAGTGAATATCAAACCTGACCATAGACCACTTCAGGCAACACTTTATTTGACTTAGAAACAACATAGTCAAATGGTAATGACCAGGTCATTTCTGTACTGTAAAATAAGGTGCTACTGACATCTCTTACAGAACTATACTGGAAAAATGTCCTCACTTAATACTTCAGTCAACCTAAAGAAACTTAACGCAAAGCAGCAAGATTTTTTTGTACAAAAAGGCAGCACCTCCTGAGAACATCAAACATGGTGATCCTGATAATGATATGGTGGGTGCTCACCTGAGCCTTCTCTTTGTAAGGCTGCAGCTCAGTCACCAGCCTCTCCAGCTCCTGGGCCTTCTCCCTGGAGACACTCAGCTCCTGCTTGGTCTGGTCAGCCTGACCCTGCAGCTCCTGGAGCTGCTTGGCATGGTGCTCTGAGGCCTCAGACAGGGCCTTCTGCTGGGAGGTCTGAAGATCCTTGGCCTGGGCCTCACCCTGCTGCAATCTCTTCTCCTACACACAACATAAAATGAAGGAGACAGTAACTAACATGAATCATTTGCTGTTTGGTAGGGGGACAGTGGTAGATTATTTCAGTGTTTTGGTTAGAGACAGTAAAACGTCTATTACTGAAAAATGTAGGCCGTTTTACAGCAAACCTCTGCTCTTTACATCTACTTTATCCCAATCATCAACATCTCAAAGCCATCTCTGGGTTTTCACTCACCAGTTGTGTGATTTTCCCCTGCAGGTTGCCTAGCTGGCCCTGATGCTCGTCTCTGGCCCCCTTCAGCTCCTGCTCCTTCTGGGCAACTTCCTGCTGTTGTTGCTCCTCAGAACAGGCAGCCCGCTCCTTCTCCTCTGCGAGTTGGGTCTGTAACTCTTCCAGCCTCCTGGTAAAGGGGAAGGAGATGAATCTCTGACCAAATGAGACCGGTGGCATTCAAACAAACTGTGACTTCATTGTAGAGGACAGATTCAAACAGTTTTTGACTGAAAGTGAAGAACTGATAAACCAGGGCGATGGACAGGTTTTGTGCCAGTTGTCATACTCTCATTAAATATTGACACTGGAGGAAACCGGACTGTGGACTTCTCAGATGACAGTAAGCAATTCAACTATTTTAATATGTTTGAGAACACCTTTATTTGTGACATTTCATTTCATTGTGTACCTTTTCTTTTTTTCTACTTTGTTTATATTGTAGGAACACAAAGAACGTACAAATAAGGTAAAAAAGAACAACAAAAAAGATCTGGCAGTTATAGTGCACGTCATACCTTCATCATATTAGTTACATTGACATCTTTGAATTTGACCTTTTCCAAGTACGAAACTCATTTTTCCCAGTATTCCTGACCTCTCTCCTCTTGAGCTCTTAAAGCAAAGGTCATACGCTCCATGTGGTGTATTTCTTTTATCCATTGTGTCACTGTAGGAGGGTCTTTTTGTAGCCATTTCCTAGTGATAGCCTTTTTACTGGCTGCCAGAAGGACCTTCAAGAGGTACTTTTCTCTATTGTGTAAGTTATCAGGTATTTCACCCAAGAACAAAGAAATTAATGTTTGTTCTATGTCAAATCCCATTATTTTTCCAATGTTAGATCTTATTTCTCCCCAGTAGGTTTCGATTGCGGGGCAAGTCCAAAAGATATGAGAGTGATCCACCCGCGATAGGCCGCATTCTCTCCAACAAGGATGTAGGGAGCCAGTCTGTTTTGATTTCAGTTTAGGTGTCATGAAGAAACGCATAACATTCTTCCAACAGAATTCTCTCCATGACCTTGAGTTGGTGGAGCTTTGTTGAGTCTCTAATATGTTCAACCATGTTTCATCAGTTATTTCAATGTCAAGTTCCTCCTCCCATTTCTGTTCAATATAGTTTGTAGAATGTTTCTTTGAGGATTGAATACCCAAGTAGAGATTTGAGATAGTTTTTTTGTTACTTCCCAAATTGTATGCATTAGTGAATACTTGGATTAATTTTGGAGGTGCTCGAGGGTCAGTCACTTTTATCTCCCTTAAGAAATAGTGTTGAACTTGTAGGCATCTGTAAAAATCTTGTTTATCCAAGCCATGTTTTTACTTAGGTCCTGGAAGTTATCTAGGTCCCCATTCCTTATAATTGTGCTGAATGATGTGATGCCTTTCTGCGTCCATTGTTTAAATCTGCTGTCCAGAGTTGCAGGGATGAAGCTGGAGTCGTATGCGGGCCAACTCAGCAGTTTGATCTCTCTGTCTAAATTATTTTGCTTAACTACCATAAACCATGTCTTCAGAGAGAAATGAATCCACTGATTTTGTCTATTGTATATTTCTATTACCATGTCCTTATTTCCCAAAACTGACTGCATGGGTGTCTCTGTCAAAGTAGTCTCAATGTCTTTCCATTTGGATTCGTATTCTGAATTGCACCAACACACCAGAGGTCTCATTGGGCTGACACATAATAATCTTTTAGGTTTGGTAAGGCCATACCCCCACAGTTTTTTGGTAATTGTAATGTTGTATATTTCATTCTTGGTCTCTTACTGTTCCAGATAAACCTTGATATCCGTTTATCCCATTCTCTAAACTGTTTAGGTGGGATTTCTATGGGCAGTGATTGGAACAAATACAGTAACCTCGGCAGGATGTTCATTTTGATTGTTTCAATTCTACTACTAAGATCTAAGGGAAGTGAATTCCACCTGTCTAGGTCATCATTTATTTTCTTGTTGATGTGATCGTAATTCATGCTATAAAGTTTGGGTGTATCTTTTGGCAGATATACTCCAAGATATTTAATGGATGAAGAAGTCCAGTGGAAGTTATACCTACTCTTCAGCTCTTCCTGTGGGGTATAATTATATACTAGGGCTTGGGTCTTGTGTACGTTAAGCACATACCCTGAATATGTTCCAAATGTTTTAAAACATCCATCAATCTAGGTCCACTTGAGCCTGGGTCTTTAAGGAATAACAGAGCGTCATCAGCATACATGCATATCTTATGTTCACTGCCTCTTATTGTTATTCCCTCTAAGGTTGGGTTCTGTCTTATTGTTATTCCCTCTAAGGTTGGGTCCTGTCTTATTGTTATTCCCTCTAAGGTTGGGTCCTGTCTTATTGCCTGTGCTAATGGTTCGAGGTATGGGGAGAAGAGCGTGGGTGAAAGATTACAGTCTTGTCTTGCCCCTCGCTGTAATTTTATCGTTCGTGACAAATGTCCATTTATCTTTATTCTAGCGGTCGGACACAAATACAGTGTTTTGATGCACTGTATCACTTCTTTGTTGAAACCAAATCTTTCCATAACTTGGAATAGGTAATCCCATCCCACTGAATCAAATGCTTTTTCTGCATCTAGACTGATTAATATTGCACTTGTCTTATTCTGAGTAATGTGGTCCATGACATGTAGTGTTCTCCTTATATTGTCCTGTGTCTGCCTATTTTTGTATGAAACCAGTTTGATCTCCGTCAATCTATTCTGGGATTATGTTCTCCATTCCTTTGGCTATTATTGATGCATATAGTTTATAATCCGTGTTAAGAATTGCGATAGGTCTATATGAACTGCATTCCTTCTTATCTTAACCCTCTTTTGGGATTACAGATATGATGGCCTCTCTCCATGACGGTGGGAGACCCCCCCCCTCCCGCAGAGTCCAGTTAAAACAGGCCTTAGGTAGAGGTGTTAGTTCTCTGAAGGGATTGAACCCTTCTGAAGGGAAGCCATCAGTGCCTGGGGACTTGTTTACTTTTAGATGAGATATTGCTTTATTAATTTCTTCGGTGGATATTTCTAAAGTTAGTCTATCATTTTGCTCTGTCCCAATTGAGGGGAGATCAAGTGAGTTAAAAAAAATGCTCTATTGTCTGTGCATCTGCCTTCTCTGGTTGCTTGTACAGATGTGTAATATGATTCAAATGCATTCTGTATTTCACTTAATTTGCATGTGATCTTTGTTTTGGGGCCTTTTATTTTGAAAACGGTATTCTGTGCTTGTTGTTTCCTGAGTCTCCATGCTAGTAATTTGGTTGCCTTTGAGCCTGCTTCATAATATTGTTGTTTCAGGAACCTGAGCGTTTTCTCTACTTCTTCTATATAAAGCTGGTCAATTTCCTGTTTTACCTTTTGAATCTCTCGTAATATAAGAGGATCTTTGTATTGACTATGAGATTGTTCTATGTTTCTTAGTGTTTCCTGTAATTTCAGCAGTTTCTGTGCTTTAATCTTTTTCTTGAGAGATGTGGCTATGATCTTTCCTCTAATAACCGCCTTAGCTGCATCCCACAATGTAGCAGGAGATACTTCCCCGTTATCGTTATTCTCCAGATAGATGTTCAATTCTGTCTTCATTGATTCCTTGAATGCTAGATCATTCAGCATGCTTGTATTAAGTCTCCATAGAGTATTTCTTGGTTTGCTATCAAGGTGTAGAGTAAGGTAAACTCCATTATGATCTGATAAGTCGCTCTGCCTGATCCTACAATCCTTAAGCCTGTGTCTATCTGCACTGTACATTAAAAAAATTGTCTAACCTGGAGTATTCAGTGTGGCGGGCTGAGTAAAAAGTATATTCCTTATCGGTCTTGTGGGTGTCACGCCATACGTCGAGCAGTCCTAGATCCTGCAATATCCTATTGATCTGTGCTGGCCAATTTTGAGTTTAAAATCGTGTTAAAATCCCCTCCACAGATAAGAGTGCCAGAGGTTTCTGTGGCAATTAAATCAATTACCATCCTGTAGAAGACCATGTCACTCCCTGGGGGTGCGTATACATTAAATAATGTAACTTCCTTGTTATCCAGTTTACATTTAACAAGTATAAATCTACCCCCTTGTCTTTTATTTCTGACAAACTCAAAATTAACTGAATTTGGGATTGCAACTCCCCTTCTACCCATTTTGTAAGAAGAAAACAAAGTATTCCTATATCCCATTTTCTTGAGTTTCTCATGTTCAGGTGTGGATAAGCGAGTTTCCTGACAGAATAGTATGTCAACTCTCTCCCGTTTCATCTTTGCTATTACCTTACTTCTCTTGATGGCACTCCCCAGTCCGTTTACATTGAGACTTATGACCTTAAATTCCCGATGATGCATCGATATAAATTAAAAAGAAACTGTGCACCATATCTGCCTGCTTATCTTGAGCCTAAAAATGAACGGAAAATCAAGAACGATAATAAAGTAAACCAAAGTGGGAAAATACTTTGGTATTTGGACTCCCATGTCAGAGGACTGTCTCTTGCCTCTGGGGTTTGAGGGGATGAGCTTGTCCGCAGGATGGGCCCCTCGCTCAGATATGAAAATGCGTGACGTAGTCACAAACTAGACCTGTTGGAAGCGAAAATAATAAGGGTGCCTATTTCGTCGCTTATACACATCGGTTAATTACAAGTAAAAACGACATCGGTCATGCGTACATATCCTGAATCCTCCCCTTGATATGTCCTTCTGTCACCTCGTTGTCAATGTGTCATTAATACTTAGTTAATATATATGTTATTAACGTGACGCTACTTAGTGTGTTCATAAAGAACACATACTTTTGGCTATTCACCCTTGTTCAGCATTGGGGGAAAATAGGGGAGATATTGTAGCTATTGCAATGTCAACCGTAACAGCCCAACGTCTTAACAGCTCGCTGTAACTATTCATTCTGTTAAATCCTCTTCAGTGTCTGCCATCTTCAAGTTGGAAATGCCTGAGTCTCTCTCGGATGTGAACGTCCTCTCGCCGAGGTGGTTTCCCTCTTTCTCCATGGCTCTGCTTGTCGATAACGATCCGTGGGAGAGCCTGCTCCTGGCGGTATACTCCACTGGGGTGCCCCTTGACTTCAGATCCTCAGCCGCCTCGTCTGCATGCTCGTATGTAACCGGGCCATTTTCCAGAAATACCCGCATTTTTGCCAGGAATGGTGTTTGGAAGCATATACCCTTCTCTTTAAGTGCTTTCTTAATGGGGGTGTATTCTTTCCTTCTTTTCAGTATCTCTCCCGCGTAGTCATGATCAAAGAACACTCGTTGGCCTTGGAAGCTAACAGGCTTTTTCCAGGTTGCATGTAAGACTTTCTCTTTGACTGAGAATTTTAGGAACCGTACTACTATTGATCTTGGTGGGGCGCCGCTGGGGGGTTTGGGGCCAGAGCTCGGTGTGCTCTCTCAATTCCCAGGTCAGCGTCGTCTTCAAGTATGTCTTTGAATGGACCCTCCACGAATTTGGGCATAGTCTTTTTCTGCGCCCTCTACTACGTTATACAGTCTAATGTTGTTTCGACGTGAGAAACCTTCGAGTTCTGTCACTTTTGCCTGTAGTGCGTGTTGGTTTTTCAGTGACTGTTCAAGTATTTCCTTGACTGTGGAGTTCCATGTGTCCGTTTCCCCAATGCGCTGTTCTGCGTCTCCCATTCTTGTAGATATGCTGTGAAGTTCTAATTTGTTTTCTTCAAGTTAATGTCCTTCTTGAACTCATTTAGTTATTTTCTTACATCTTCTCGAAGTTCCTCTGGTAAGCCTGTGAGCGCCTCGCGCAATTCCTCCTTTATCACCTCACGAAATGAGGGTTATTTTGCTGCTGCTATCTTATTTGCGCTAGCATTAGCCACCTCGGGTTCATCGACGATTATATCTTCTGCTGTCTTGTTACGGGCTGTTGTTGTAGCTCCGCGACCTTTTCCTATTTTCCCCTTTTGCTTAAGTTATTACAATGCTCTGAGTAAATACTTGAATTTAGAGGGGGAAATACCCAACCGATGTGCAGTACGAAAAACTAGGCAGCCATTTGCTAAGTTGCGTCACCGGAAGCCGTGTACCTTTCTTTCTGAGTGATGTCTTGATTCATTTTGGTAAGCTGTGCTGAACTGTCGCCTGATGACTTCATCATGTCTGAGATGTCACTTTGGAGCTTGGCCTTTTCATTTGCGAGCTGATCAAGCCTCTCCTCTCCAGCCTTTAGCCTCCTCTCCAGCCCTGAGTGAGAGGAAAACATAATTCAGTCATGTAACAAGCCTCAATCCACATACACACATACTGTACACAGCCAATTTGTTACACTATATAAACATCATGACTAACTCAGACTCTCTATAGTGATTAATTTAGTAAAACATTGGTGATATGTTGTGGTGTTGGTCAGGGATAACTTTTTCAAAACAGGTTACGGTTGCCCTTTTGATTTAGACATTGACTCAGTAATCACAACCTGGTTTATCTAGCAGAAACTCAAGACTACAAAAATAAGCAGGTTTGGAAACCCCTGGTGTAGGTTGCAAAGTTACATTAGTGAATGTACGTAGGGAGAATGGTCATATTGAGCTGTGTGTACTGAAGGGTAGTGCTGGCCAGAGTTCTGACCTGCAAGTTGGCTTCTAAGAGCCTCTGATTCGGTGGAGTGGAATGTGCACTGCTCTTTTTTTGTTGCTAAGCTTCTGAAGCAACTCTGACAGAGAATGAGGGAATTTAGACTGACAGTATAGCTTGCATCATTCAAGTTCTTAGCACTAGGCAAGACACAATTACATGCACTAATCTACTGTCTACTGCTTGGCCATGTGGACCAATATAATGAATTATTTGCACAAAACCACATCGTTGCTAGTCATTAGATTAGCTTTGTAGGAAAATATGTCTTGCAGATAAAAACCCACGTAACCCAAGTAATAAAAAAACAAAGACCAATGTTGTTACAGGTCAAACATCCTGTAACGTTGATACACAAAAAAAGTAAATATATTTACCTTGCATAGTTTGTGTTGACTTAGCCTGATTGTCTGTGCTTTCTGACAGTTTTTGTTTCTGAGGAAATAAAACTTTGATGAATACATTTGTGCATGCTTTAGTCAAGAATTTCCCATGACAAACCTCAAAATGATTGACAACTAATAATGTTCTACACAAGTTATTTAACCAACATTTGTATTTAAGGATTATATCTTTGATGGTATCGTAAGTTTGTAATAGAAGGTAGATACTTTTAATCATTCCCATGAAAACAAAAAGCTAGAATTTCAATGCTATGTTCTTCCTTACCTGAGCTTACCTTGAGCCCTACAGCCCCATCAGTCATGCAAGGCCACCCATTCCCAACCCCTGGCGCCACAACACCAGTCATAAGCCCTAGTACTCACCAGGTTTCCCAGCTCTTGCTCCAAGGAGACCTTGTCCTGCAGCACAGAGGTCAGGCTCTGCTGCAAGGAGAGGAGCTCCTGCTGCTTACCCTCCAGCTCAGAGTTCAACTCACTGACCTACAGCCACAGGCCAGGGGGTGACACCATGGACAACATTTTGAAGGGGGGGAAAATTATGAGTGACAAAATGAATGAAAAGCTAATAATGAATAAAATGAAACCAAAGTAAATTGCTTTGAAGGTAGGGATAAATCATTACAACATGAAATAACACAGGTGTGTTTCACACTTATTTTTCTAGAAAACTCACAAATTAGAAACTGAATATGGTCATGGACAATGGTAGTATGGCATGGGTATGGACCTACCCTGTTGCCCTGTGAGCGAGTTTGGCTCTGGGCCTCCTCCAGCTGGGTCCTCAGGTTCTGGAGAGCTTGGTTACCTTGGCCTGCCTGGGACTGCAGGGCCTCCATAGCTGCCACCTGCTCCTGCACCTCCTTGGCCCTGTCCTGGGTCTGCTGGACAAGCTTAGCTTCATGCTCCTCCAGCTCGTTTACCTTCAGCTCAGCAGTGTGCAGTTTGCCCAGCACGTCCTCCATCTCCACCAGGTGCTGCTCCTCAGCACTCTCCACACTGGACCGCAGGCTCTCCTCCAGGCACTCCTTCTCCTCCAACACGACCAGCAGCTGTTTGTTGAGCTCCCCCGTCTCCCGTGCCCGGGCTGCAGCCTCTGCCTCACACCTGGCTCCCACCTCCTCCAGTGCCTGCTTGTGCTCCACCTTCAGCCTCTCCAGGGCACTCTTGGTCTCCACCAGCTCTGTCGTCTGGGAACCGGCCCCTTTGCTGAAGGACACCTTCAGCTCCTCCATGGCCTGCTGGTGTGAGGCGATGGCAGATTCCAGTTTGGAGCGCCACAGCTCTATGACGTCTGCATTCTCCTTCTCGTTCTGGCTGAGGCGCAGCTTCAGCTGCTCGTTGTCTGTGGAGATCTTAGTGGATGAGACTTGGAACTGAGACACTGCCTCACTGTGGGCCTTCTCCGCCGCTGCCAGCGTCTCCTTCAGCCGAGCCAGCTCAACCTGTTGCTGGTCTTCCTGAGAGGCCAGCTGAGCCCTCAGAGAGCTCACCTCTTCCAGGAGAGGGGAGGTGGTGGAGTCGGAGCCCTCCGAGCTTTGCTGGACCTCCAGACGCAGCCGCAGGTCAGCCACCTCCCTGGTCCTCAGCACCAAGTCCCTCTCCAGTTCCATGATGCGGGACTTCTCTGACACCGTGGCCACCTATGGGACGGCACAACTCTGGCTCAAACAAAACCATGTTCTTCAACCTATGGAAACATTGTGATTGTGTGTACTGGCAGGACAATAGGGTAGTTGTTGAAGCCCCCTGTCATCAGACAGGTTTACACGGGTCAATATTTTTTTAAGAAAGTCCTTTACAAACAGATGTCCTTCATAGTTGCAGTAGTAGTGCAATGAAAGTAACAGCGCAGACCCAAATTAGCATAAAATGCCTACAGTTGAAGTACTACACCGCCCTCTAGTGGATATAAGCTGGAACCATATCAGTCATCACACATAATTATTGTGTATTGAACTACTGTCCCCAAATGCTGCAGCTTCTACTGGTTTTCATCCTTACGTTTATATCAGGGGTCAATTTAGGCCAGAGAAACTTGATAGTTAAGACTCTATCCACCAACTAATGACGTTGAATGATTAATTAAGAACCATGGGAAAAACTAAACCAGCAGAGACTATGGCCCTTGAGGATGGCAGTTTAATACACCATCATTGGCTGTGAAACCCCTGACAGACGCATAAAAGCATTGTTAAGGGGTGGGACAATTGGGCAGATGGGCAGGACAATTGGGGCTGGTAGGATTGGGGGCGGGGGGACAAAGGACAACTGGGAGCAACGGATGGTTGGGTATAGGGGTGCTGTCTGGCTACCATGTTGCACCACAAAAGCTGTGGAGACTGTAGGCAGGAAAACATGGAGAAAGAGGCAGGAGAATAACAACCCCACGATGGAGAACCCTAATGATCCTATATGTAGTGTGGCCCTGACATAGCCGAAGAGTAAGTCTAGGTTCTACCCAGAAAACGGCAAATCTAAAAGAACAGGATTGTTGTTTAGGAAAACTATAAGTACAGCATTTCCTTTGGGGGGGGGGGGCAAGATAATAAGCAAGATTTAAAGCCTGAGTATTTCAAGTGTTTTGAGTGACAGCAGCCATGTGCTTAAGATTCCTGTTCTGGTGAGACACAGGAATGGTTCATGTTTGACAAAAGGGGAAGAGAATGAAAGCATGCGAAAGGTGCTGCAATTGGATCTCTGACTTACAGCTGAGGCCAAAAGATAATATTCTTAATTGCTACTTGCTAGCAAGTAAAAAGATTAGTCAACAACACCATTCAATGTTTGCTTAGAGACATTCAAATGTAGTTAAATACCGACTCCCCATCCACAAGCCTTTATGGCAGAAATGGTCAGAAAAACAGCATATGGAAGCCAGTGCAACAGGTATTTGGAGATCCTCTGTAACCCATTGTACCCCCTCCCAATAGTTGCACCATTACCCCTGGTACCCTCCACACTCCACCCCTCTTTCCAAACGCACCACTGTGCAGAGCAAGATCCATTACCCTAGTGTCTTCTAACTCTCTCTGGAGTTTCTCAGCTTTGGTCTTTTCAAAGAGCAGGCTCTGTTCAAGCTCCTTAATGTGGGCATGCTCCAGTTTGGTCTGCGTCTGTTAGTAAAGAAGGGAGAGGAAGAGAACAAAACCAGTGCCACCATCACATGCCAGCCCAACACAGACAGAGGAAGAGGGAGGTAGGAAAAGGGTACCCCATGCAGATCCCATGCCTAGCACAGGTGAGCATTGGGGATGTTGCTGGAGGTGGTGATAAGAGGATATGATAGAAGCAGCAGAAGATGTGCTATGCTTATGGATGTGCAGTTGTTGGTTGTGATTAGAGGAATCCATGCAGAATGACTTGGTGAACAACCAAAGGGAAAGACTAGGAAAGAATGCATAGAAGTATTTGTGAACAACCGAGTGAGCCAGCAAATGAGCGCAAATCGAAATAGACGTGACTGCACATAAAAAGAGAAAGCACTGTTGGCATGTTTTTGCACCCCCCCACCATCTCCTGCTTTACTCTATGATTTTGAGGTCCTTTATGCACATTCATGTGAACAGGAAAGGGAGATGAAACGTAACTATTTACATGAAATGGCAATGCCGTGGCAGGTTGTAACAGCAACACTGCGCTCTCTCTCTTTTGTGATCACGCCCATTTGTTTAGTGAATATAAGATCACTGATCAATAGATAAAACAATATCAGAAACCATGTACATACATAAAAAAACTACTTAGAACAGACAAATCAGTAAAAAAAACAAAATAAACTGTAGAATGGGGCAAAACGTATTAAAAAAAATACTAGTTCACCCCCACGGACCGATTCATTAAGTTTACCATTAAAATGCAACTAATTGAATTGCAACCAAGTGCAGAACATTTACTTCTGATTTCAACAGATGGCAATGGGAAGGTTGGAGCTCAAGACCGTGACTATGCTGTGAGATGGTGGAGGGGAGCATCTCCAGTGGTTGGTCAAGACCGTGACTAGGCTGTGAGATGGTGGAGGGGAGCATCTCCAGTGGTTGGTCAAGACCGTGACTAGGCTGTGAGATGGTGGAGGGGAGCATCTCCAGTGGTTGGTCAAGACCGTGACTAGGCTGTGAGATGGTGGAGGGGAGCATCTCCAGTGGTTGGTCAAGACCGTGACTAGGCTGTGAGATGGTGGAGGGGAGCATCTCCAGTGGTTGGTCAAGAACGTGACTAGGCTGTGAGATGGTGGAGGGGAGCATCTCCAGTGGTTCCATGCTTAGCACTGGGCCAACATGAACAAGAGGAGAAGAAAAAGAAGCAGTAACGTCACTGACTGAAGCAGTTACAGGACAACATTAGTACACCATCAATTGCTTGAAATCAACAGAAAGCATTTGCTGTGTTGATTTGGTTTGTTGTTTTTTTAAAAAGCTGCATGCATGTGAATAATAATTTTTTTGCAGTAAGTAGTACACAGACCGTTAGTATGCAATCAAAGGAAGATAAAAAAAAGGGGTATTACTTCTAACCCTGCAGCACTCATTTTTAAAGATAACATTTGACGTGGGACGCCATCAGGGTAATTTGGATGGTCCCCTGATTGGAGTTGCACTGTGGGATAGATAATGACAAATCCTTTGATCAGACGTGTACATATTAAACAGCCCCGGGTCCACTTGCTTCCCAGTCTCTGCTCCGTAAACAAAGATATGGTTAGCCAAGGGAGAGGCAGAAAAAGTAAGTTGTTTTCCAAGAAATAGCCCACATTTCCACATTCCCATCAAATAGCACTAGAGCCATGGTGAAGAACAGTGTGCAAACCTTACAGTCTGATGTGCCACTGACATTTCTTAGCAAGAGGGAAGCAGGAAAGAAATAAACACCAACTAATTCCTAAAATGATCCTTGGCTCGTGTGTATATTTCAAGAAAACAGTGTTCTAAAAACACATTGGGAACATTCAAGCTGTGTTAATATCCACATGCTACATAGTCATGAAATGAGGATGACCTCCAGGTTTGTGAAGATCGGTCTAAGCAAGGCACTGCGCATATTTGGAAGAAAGACAATACATGGATAATAGTTTAGTTATTTGTAGATCAGTGAGTCTGCACAGTGCCGTGCTCAGGCTGATCCTCTACAAAAGCATGACTTCATAGACACTAAAAGAACATCAGAGCCAGACTCAGTCAGGTCTGCTTCTGACAGCTCTGCTCCATGGAGGACCTTACTGTCACACGATAGAGAGAATGAGATTTCAGTCTTGAGTCTCATTTTACTGGGCATATGAGATGGCATCGATCATGCCATGCAACAAACCTAATAGGACTGTGGGCACTGGGCAGGACAGATCTCTGGTGTAGACAGACTGCAGAGAATATTCATGCTCAGTCCTTGGTATACTAGATTAAGGACATGTCACTGACAAGGACACCAATCACTCACTTGCCAACTTAAAATCACAAGTCGGTGGTCAAACTGTTGATGAAATGTATACAGAGTAGCCAAATAGGGACCTTCAATAAGATGTATTCATTCATTATGTTAGAATCTAATGTACACCCTACCACTTTAATCTCAGGGATCGGGAGCAGGGATGTTGCGGAGTGACTTAATTCCAGAGATGGACTCTAGTCTGCACTCTCATCAGAACAGGATGCTTTTAACTCAAAATGTCTCAGTTTGACTAGACAAGGAGTTTCAACGGCAGTCCTGATGAGTTGCAGTGTTGGTGGATTTCTGATACACCTCAGCATCAAATGGATTCATTCCAGTCACTTAGGGGGCGATTTTAACTTGATAGGGACATGTAAATCAAAGACGCTCCATAGTGTTACAAAGGAAAGCTGTATACATATTTTTGAGTTTGTGTAGAAGAATGTGTGTGTTTACCTCCAGGTCTCCTTTGGTAATGCAAGCTTCCTCCACACGGAACTGGAGGTCCTCCACTTTCCTATCACACAGAGCACACTTCAGATTATAGTTCAGGAACATTTAACATAAGAGGTCTGAAAAAAGAATCATGGATCAAGGGTTTGAAACAGGGTTTCAATCTGACCTACATAATTCATGTCCTTTTTCCCCATTTTCCTCCTGTGATACTGTACTGATAACCTTATAACTCACCATCAGAACATAGTTAGACCCCACACCCCTCTGAAGCCTCACCTCTTCTCCTCCTCCAGCTGATTGAGCAGCTCAACCTTCTCCTTGTCAGCAGCCTCCACCAGGGTGCGTAATTGGTCCATCTTGGCCTCCATCTTCACAACACATGAACATGCATTCATTAAAAACAGATCATGAATATAAGTTGAGAGACACTCATGAAAAAATAACATTATGGAAGGCCGCTATGCATCCGGCAGGTGGCTGTAAAAACAAGTGTTTTCTCATTGACAGCAGATGGCAGTGCAGAGGTTTTTGTGACATGAGTGTGTGAGGTACAGCATTAAGGTGTTTTCATGGGTCCTCCTCACATTACCCAAGGTTTGTCATGGTCATGTATGACATAGCACACTTTTGCAGATGAGAGTACAAGTTCCAAAACTGGAACGTCCTGGAACTTATCTATGGGGAAATGTGTGTGTAAATAATCCTGAGGGCGAATGTTTGTGTGTGTAAACCATGAGGAAGAACTCAGTGTGTATTGACCTGCTCCTGGTCCTCTCTCAGCAGGGTCAGTTCCTGCTCCACCTCGCCCACATGGGTGGTTGCCTTGGCCACCTCTGCCCTCTCCATGTCCCGCTCCGCCATCAGCTGCTCGATGTGCTGCTGCTTCTCCTTCAGCACCTCCTGAACTGCTGTGGTGCCAGAGATCTTTCTCGAGTACCGTGATGACGTTTCTGTCAGCTGTGGTGGGGGGTAGGTAGAAGAGTGTTTAGACTGGTTAATTGGGGGATGTGAGTCCTACTCAGGACAACAAAAGACAAGACCAATTAAAGAACAGACATCTTGTTGCTCTGCAGTTGTGTATGTGGATGCACTTATGAGTGTGTGTGCGCGCCTCACCAGGCCTGTGCGGCTGGGCTTGGCGCTGACGGAGGAGGCCACAGAGCTCATGGAGCTGATGGAGGAGGCGCTGGGGCTGCGCTTCAGGCCCGAGGGCGTGGCCACCAACTTCCGCGCCGTGGTCTTTGCCTTGGCCGGCGTGGTGGAGGGGAAGCCAATGCGCGTGACCTTGTGGACTGGGGCAAACAGGCCATACTTGGCTTGGCATTGAAAGTATCTGAGGAAATACAAATGAAGGGGATAAGAAAAAAACAGATGTCACTGTGCCCCCCCCCAAAAGTCTTATATACGAATAACACCCATAAGACTTGGCGGTACTTAACTCTCTTTTGAACAAACTGGTTGCCAGAGCGGCATGTTTCTCAAGCCTGTGTGATAATCCTCTCTGGTCTGATTACCTGGTTCCTGCCACTGCCCCATCGTTCTTTCCCAGGGGCTCATCCAGTTCCACACCACACCACTCTCCCTTGGCAAAGTCTGTTTCACCAAGAAAACGAACCACACCAGCTTTTGTGCCACCAACCTGCAGAGAATGTGCAAAGAAAGAGTTCAACAAAAAAATATATATTTTTTTATTATAGAGCGCTTTTCATTACTGAAAGAATCTCAAAGCACCTAGAGGGTAACTAACTTGGCATGAGATAAAACCACCAAGGCAACAGTACATAACAATAATAATAATCATCATAATAATCAATACATGCAACATCACAGGGCTGATAAATGCATCGTCAGTGTTTCCTTTTACAATGCTCTAAAGCAGTGATCACTTTCTAAGTCAAATTGCAAGCCGAGATCTACCGCTCAGATTTGTTTAAACATGGCTAAAAAAAACGTAAGCCTATGCAACATTAACCTATTAAAAACAGTTCTGTAACAATGAGGTTTGTAGTAGGCTATATGCCCTATACATTATCACTGCATAATGGATATGCTTGAATTACCCTGCCAATGTTGTTCTTCTCAGACCATTTAGAAATGATATGGTAATAGATCATTTGTTGTATTACTTGTGAGGCACAGCTAAGTGAGCATAATAATTAGCGTTATTATTTTTGGGGGACTGATGGCCTGTCTGAGGGGAGGGAAGGAGCAGCGGTGAGGCTGCCTCTCAACCGACTCACCGTCCCACTGCTCTCTCTCCATTTGCTGAGAAAAGGGGACAGTCTTCCAGCTGATGGCGAAACAAGTCATACTGCATTATTTCTGCCTCATGCACAAATTCATATGGTTTCTACTATGACCAGAGACAGTTAAATATTCATCGATATTAAAAAAGCCACAAGCCACTAATAATAACCCAAGCTTATCGGAACACTTTGCTATACTCATTCATTGCAGCTGCAGTGCTGGTTGTAGCGTGAGTGGAAGTAGGGGGATCGCACATTTTATGGCTTAGAAAAGCTTTGAACGTGTTGACAGTGTTGAATAACAATTTAAACATGAACTTACTCATTACAAACGGCAGCTCTTGGCTGTATTCGTTGAGTCTCTCTCTAGTCATGGGTTTAGAAGTTTTGAAATGTCACAGTATCAACTTTGCTGTGCGTTCTCGAGGCTTCTTTTTACAGTCTATGGCTTGAGGGAATTGTGCAAACACGGTGATCTGAGCTACCTGATAGGCCAGCGGAAGGCCTATAGGTGCACTTGATTTGCTCTCTGGCCCTGCCGGGTAGGTGGAGTTCTCTACCTTTACACAAATGAAATGGTTAAAACTGGGAACACTTTGCCATCCTGGCATTAGGGATGCTGAATCAAGTGCACCTAGCAACAACAGCGCAAAACAAATAAAAAAATAGCAACGGAACGCTTTTTCCTCCATTTTTTTACAGAAACGTTTGGTGATCAACTAGTAATGCCTTGGAGATCGACCAGTCTATCGCGATCAACCGGTTTTTGACCACTGCTCTAAAGGGAGAAGTGAGGAATACTGTGGTGAGAAAAGCACCCTCCCTTCCTCTGAGCGTGGGTGACACTTCCTCTTAACACGTGTTACACAGCCCGAGGCTGACGGAGAGAGAGAGAAAGAGGGGCCTTGGACAACACACTCAGGACGGAAGGTGCTCATACGAGGACAGAGCTTGGCTGTGAACAGAGGGACTATACACAGAAACTGAGCTCACTGAACGGATGTTCTCATTGGTCAGTGAGAAGTTTGGAAGGAGGTGGGAGGAGGTTGTGTTCCGCAGACACATTCCTGAGAGATTACCATGGTGAGAGGGAGGAGGGGTCAGTCGTGTGACTCTGAGACCAGCCTGTATTTACAGCATTTGTGGCCACACAAGGGGCAAGAGGGGGTGGGGATGGGGCGGGGGCTTAGCCCTCTCTAACCTGGAACAGGGGTAGGAGGCCAGGAGGAACATTTGAGACAAACTTGCATAAATGGACGAGCAGGCAGGTGCTTCAGGATTAAAGCTACCTGATCCAAAATAACAGCTGCATTCAAAGTGTAAATGAACTAAGCCTTACCAAAACGCGGTCTCCATTCTTCAGCTCCCTCTCCCCCTTCTTGACCGAGCTGGTGTCTGAGAGGTTGGAGATGGACTCGCTGTTTGTGCGTGCCAGGTTGGAGGCTGGAGTGGCTGGCGTTGCAGTTGAGACTTTTTTGACAGAGGGGGTGTGAGAGGCCAGGCTGGCGGTGGAAGGGGTGGGCGACCCAGCCCGGGACGGAGGTGCTGTCTGAGTCCCGTTGGCCTCGCCCTCTGTGTAGGACAGCTTGGAGGGGCGGGTGAATATCCCTTTCAGGGCCTCGCACTGGAAATAGCGCACCCCTGCCACCGAGCCATCGTTCTTCCCAATGGGCTCATCCAACACTATGCCGGCCCACTGTCCTGGTGCAAACTGAGCCTCCCCCAGGAACTGCACCACGCCAGGTTTGTTCCCATTCACCCACACTCTCTCCCCAACCTGGAAGTTCTCGCCGCCATCTTGTGTCCCAGCTGCACCGCCACCTGGAGTGGACTTGTCGGCTGCAGCTACTTTGGATCCGGCTGCATGGAAACAGGTGGAAATCATCCAATTACTGCCAGTGTGCCAACTCCACTAAAGTTGGTCCATGGTTAGCTGAGCTAACAGGGCTAACATGAATGAGTTAGCTCACAGAACATGACACCTTTACCCTGCTATTCAATAGTTCCAAACTCTTATCCCAGAGTGAAATATGTTACGTACAGTGCCTACAGAAAGTTCACACCCCTTGACTTTTTCCACATTTTGTTATTACAGCCTAAATTTAAAATGTATTCATTTGAGATCGTGTCACTGGCCTTCACACAATACCCCATAATGTCAAAGTGGAATTATGTTAGACATTTTTACAAATTATAAAAAGCTGAAAAGTCAAGTCAATAAGTATTCAACCCCTTTGTTATGGCAACCCTAAATAGGTTCAGGAGTAAAACATTGCTTACAAGTCATAAGTTGCATGGACTCACTCTGTGTGCAATAATAGTGTTTAACATGATTTTTTTGACTACCTCATCTCTGTACCCCACACATACAGATAATTGTAAGGTCCCTCAGTCGAGCAGTGAATTTCAAGCACAGATTCAACCACAAAGACCATGGGACGTTTTCCAATACCTCGCAAAGGGCACCTATTGGAAGATGGTTAAAAATAAATAAAGCAGACATTGAATATTCCTTTGAGCATGGTGAAGTTTTTAATTACACTTTGGACGGTGTATCAATACACCCAGTCACTACAAAGATACAGGTGTCCTTCCTAACTCAGTTGCCAGAGAGGAAGGAAACCGCTCAGGGATTTAACCACGAGGCCAATGGTGACTAAAACAGTTAGATTTTAATTCGCTGTGATAGGACAAAACGGAGGATGGTTCAACAACATTGTAGTTACGCCACAACACTAACCTAAATGACAGTGAAAAGGAAGCCTGTACAGATGAAAAATATTCCAAAGCATGCATCTTGTTTACAATAAGGCATTAAAGCAAAACTGCAAAATATTAGGCCAAGAAATGAACTTTATGTCCTGAATACAAAGCGTTATGCTTGGTGCAAATCCAACAACATCACTGAGTACCACTCTTCATATTTTCAAGCAGGGTGGTGGCTGCATCATGTTATGGGTTATGCTGTTCATCTGCAAGGACTAGGGAGTGTTATTGGATAAAAAAGAAACAGAACAGAGCTAAGCATAGGCAAAATCCTTCTGGAAAAACTGGTTCAGTCTGTTTCCAACAGACACTGGGAGCCAAATTCAGCTTTCAGCAGGACAATAACCTAAAACACAAGGCCAAATATACACTGGAGTTGCTTACCAAGACGACATTGAATGTTCCTGAGTGGCCTAGTTACAGTTTTGACTTAAAGATGCTACACACAGGATTTCTTCGAATATTTGCATTGTTATTTCAGAAAATGTCCATAATATATCTGCCGCAAATAGTGGAATAATGGTGTTTCACAGTATTACTTACCCGTCAGTGTTGTAATTGGCAGTGAAATTGGCCTATTGATTTCTCCCGCCGGAGTGGGATCTGTTGGCAAACTGGGAAAGCTGTTCTGACTTTGTGGACGTGTTATCTAGTGGAAATCGTCTTTTCCTGGTTGTTAAAATTCTGCACTGTTTATGTGAGAAAACATGCACTAATAGTGTAGGGAATCATTGTACCATCAAAATCGTTGTGAAATATATTTTTCATTACAAAGATTAGATTTTTTACAGCTTTTTGAAGCTGGTGGACCAAAACAAAAGTTACTTTCAGTTTTGGTCCACCAGCTTCAAACTGCTGTAAAAATGAATAACTATATATTTTTGGGAGGGCTTGAAAATCTATGGCCAGACTTGAAAATGGCTGTTTAGCAATGATCAACAACCAACTTGACAAAGCTTGAAGAAAAAAAGAAAGAAAAAAAAGCTAAATGTTGTATAAGCCAAGTGTGCAACGCTCTTAGAGACGCTCTTAGAGTAATTGCTCCCAAGGTGATTCTAACATGTATTGACTTGTGTGAATACTTACGTAAATTATGTACAAAAAAAAACATGGGTGAGAAAAACTCAGGCTGTAACACAACAAAATGTGGAATAAGTCAAGGGGTATGAATACTTTCTGAAGGCACATTTGATCAGGCCCAATAATTAAGGTTGCCTGATTTTCTACATATAAATAAACTGGCTCATATGTTAACAGCCGAGCAATGCACAAAGAAATAGTTGATTGGATGACATTTACATGAGGCCAAACTTCACAGTCGCATTTTCACATGACCTGGCTGTCAATGCTTTGATACAAAACACCAGCACAGGGATCACATTTTCCACAGCAGGCCTGCTGTGTCTAAAGCCTCTAGTGGACTCAATTCACCAAATTTCTCCAACTTAAAAATATAGTTAATCCACTATATTGGAGAGATTTTGGGGGTAAATACTATAGCCTACGGATCCAAAATGGCCAGTGACCGATCAGCATGTCTACATCAAATCTAGTCAAGCCGCATCAGCAGATCCAGACTGATGAAGCAGTAAAGCCCATTTTATTGCAACCTTAAGCTGATTGATGACATCAAAGTCAGAGGTTAGGTGCTGTAGCTACCACAGCCCTAATGAGAAGCAGCAAGGACCTGAGAACTGCTGGTGCTAAGGGGGACGAGGACCTCTTACCAGCGGAGGGGGTGATCTTGGTGGCTGGCGCCCCCGTTGACCTACCCATCTTGCTGGGCGCTTTGAGCCCGCTGGGCTTGGTTGTGCTCATGTTTCCTCTCTGTGTGCTGTGAAATCTACAGGGCCTTTCTGTCCGTCAGTGGGTGCCGGCTGACCCCAAATCATTGGCGTAGTTGTGCTCAGACTCTGAGATGACAATGCTCTCTGAGTCGCAGCACCAAAATAAATCAAACAAAAATAAAAAAGGTAGAAAAAGGGGTGAGGGAGAAAAAGATGCCCCTCAAAAAAGGACCCTGTTAAGAGAGAGGAAGACAAATTAGCGCAACAAACAGATTTGTATAGTATGCATTTAAGTTAGCCTAGTTTTTTCATATTATTTACTTTGCATAGAAGACTACTAATGATAATATCCTGAAGGGAACAGGATTTTCACAGAATAATCATATTTCAGTCTTCACTTAAGGTAAGCCAGGAGGGAGGGTTGTTTCACTGGTCCAATTTGGACTTTGTGGATATGACTATTCAAACACTGGCGTCTTATATCGATTTGTTCACTTGGTATAATTGGTTCCAACTCAACATCATGGGTGACACTGACAGGGCTTATTGTTTACAACGGATTAATGGTGAGCATAGATGGGCTGAATAGCCTGCCCTTGACATTCAAATGATCTTGTGTTCTTATGACAACAAGCAGTGCTCCCCTGACTGACTCATCACAGTGAGTCCTATACTAAAAATACTCTGTCACAAGCCAGGCCACATTCAAGTGTCTGTCTGTGTGCGCGCATGTATTTGTCACCACCATACAGAAACAAACTCTCTCTTTCCCTTTCTCTCCCTCACACATGCAAAGTCGATCAGTCTTCTATATCAACGAGCCTAGTACCATTCAGAAACACAGGCAGGGAAAAAAAAGAACGAAAGACCTGCGCATAAATACATTTCAACCCCAGACATGAAGACTCGAAGGCCCGCATGTCAGAGTACACTCATTTTGTTTTGCTCAATAACACTGCTCACTGCTTTAATAAGCAGTTCTAAATGGGCCCATTACATGGATTTAATAACACTCCAATGACATGTTTCTAAATTCGGGGTGGCAGGTAGCCTAGTGGTTAGAGTGTTGGACTAGTAACCGAAAGGTTGCTAGATCGAATCCCTGAGCTGACAAGGTAAAAATCTGTTGTTCTGCCCCTGAACAAGGCAGTTCCTAGACCATCATTGTACATAAGAATTAGCTCTTAACTGACTTGCCTAGTTAAAGGTTAAAAATAAATAAAAATACCTCACATTCTCACCACCAGTGCTCTGCTGTATTAGTGTGTGTTTGCCAGGGTTTACCAATCATAGCCTATAGCTCTGTCCTCATCAAACACAAGTCTAGAGTCTTGGGCCCTCCCTCTTCACCATAAACCGTAGAGCCAGCTCGTGTGAAGCTACAAACTCTAGGTAGAGAGGGAGGGATTAGTAAACAAACAGAAAAGGATTAAAGTGTTTAGCAGCCCTCCTACAGGACAGACTACTAGATTAGCTAAAGAGGCTACAAGGGTCTACCTGTTATTACCAGACTGCCAAAATGGTGGCCTTGGCATAATCCGGCAACATTTGTGTTGTCCTTCAAAAGACTTCTCAATAAGGCTACCTGTTAATAGTAATGTTTGAGAAATAGCATTAATAATGTAGTAACTAAGGAAGCCTTAGGCCAAGGAATGGCAACATATGTGTTCTACTGTTAGCTAGCAATGTAGGTAGACTGAATTTTATTGACAGTCTTTGCTCTGACTTGCAGCATGTTAGGGACTCCCAAGTGTTGAAATAATGCATGTGGTTGAGAGAGCCCAGAGCAGCAAATGCACAGCAAGGCCTTCACATCAAGTTACCACCTTACCTCGAAGTCAACCAAACTCTACTGTTGCTATGGCAACACAAACTATGCAATACTGTATAGAGGAATGTTCTGAAAGTTGAACAGCTTCAGTTTTACATCTGGCCTACTGTTTAGGCAGGGGTGAAGTAACATCTGTAATGGAATAGGCTAGTTTAACTTCATACGTCCAGTACGCTGCCAGCAAAAAAAAGTAGTATTACATTCCAGCTATTGACAGAGAGGTCTCCCTGCTCTGAGTGAGAGCACCTATCAAGATGCCCTGGATTACAGAAAACTGATAACTAAAGAAATTCTAAATGGATCTTGCTGCTAAGTCACAGACACATACAGTGGGGGAAAAAGTATTTGATCCCCTGCTGATTTTGTAGGTTTGCCCACTGATAAAGAAAGGATCAGTCTATAATTTTAAATGGTAGGTTTATTTGAACAGTGAGAGACAGAATAACAACAAAAAAATCCAGAAAAACACATGTCAAAAATGTTATAAATTGATTTGCATTTTAATGAGGGAAATAAGTATTTGACCCCCTCTCAATCAGAAAGATGTCTGGCTCCCAGGTGTCTTTTATACAGGTAACGAGCTGAGATTAGGAGCACACTCTTAAAGGGAGTGCTCCTAACCGCAGCTTGTTACCTGTAAAAAAGACCTGTCCACAGAAGCAATCAATCAATCAGATTCCAAACTCTCCACCATCACCAAGACCAAAGAGCTCTCCAAGGATGTCAGGGACAAGATTGTAGACCTACACAAGGCTTGAATGGGCTACAAGACCATCGCCAAGCAGCTTGGTGAGAAGGTGACAACATTTGGTGCGATTATTCGCAAATGGAAGAAACACAAAATAACTGACAATATCCCTCAGCCTGGGGCTCCATGCAAGATCTCACCTCGTGGGGTTGCAATGATCATGAGAACGGTGAGGAATCAGCCCAGAACTACACGGGAGGATCTTGTCAATGATCTCAAGGCAGCTGGGACCATAGTCACCAAGAAAACAATTGGTAACACACTACGCCGTGAAGGACTGAAATCCTGAAGCGCCCACAAGGTCCCCCTGCTCAAGAATACATATACATGCCCGTCTGAAGTTTGCCAATGAACATCTGAATGATTCAGAGGACAACTGGTGAAAGTGCTGTGGTCAGATGAGACCAAAATGGAGCTCTTTGGCATCAACTCAACTCGCCGTGTTTGGAGGAGGAGGAATGCTGCCTATGACCCCAAGAACACCATCCCCACCGTCAAACATGGAGGTGGAAACATTATGCTTTGGGGGTGTTTCTCTGCTAAGGGGACAGGACAACTTCACCGCATCAAAGGGACGATGGACGGGGCCATGTACCGTCAAATCTTGGGTGAGAACATCCTTCCCTCAGCCAGGGCATTGAAAATGGGTCGTGGATGGGTATTCCAGCATGACAATGACCCCAAACACACAGCCAAGGCAACAAAGGAGTGGTTCAAGAAGAAGCACATTAAGGTCCTGGAGTGGCCTAGCCAGTCTCCAGACCTTAATCCCATAGAAAATCCGTGAAGGGAGCTGAAGGTTCGAGTTGCCAAACGTTAGCCTCGAAACCTTAATGACTTGGAGAAGATCTGCAAAGGGGAGTGGGACAAAATCCCTCCTGAGATGTGTGCAAACCTGGTGGCCAACTACAATAAATGTCTGACCTCTGTGATTGCCAACAAGGGTTTTGCCACAAAGTACTAAGTCATGTTTTGCAGAAGGGTCAAATACTTATTTCCCTCATTAAAATGCAAATCATTTTATAACATTTTTGACATTAGTTTTTCTGGATTTTTTTGTTGTTATTCTGTCTCTCACTGTTCAAATAAACCTACCATTAAAACTATAGACTGATCATTTCTTTGTAAGTGGGCAAACGTACAAAATCAGCAGGGGATCAAATACTCCCTCCCCCCCCCACTGTACCTTCCATACCTCTGAAGCCCTATGCGCTGGGTTAAATAAAACAAACTATATATCTCTCTAACGCACATCTACCTGAACGCAAAAAGATATTTCTCAACAGCACAGAATAAAGGGTGGGTCAGCAGCATTGACCCAATTTACATGCCGCACTCCAGTTTTCCCCCTCTGTGGCCGAATGACATCCATTAGTGCCCTGAGGTCAGGACCACGACCAAAGGCCCTCGAAGAAAAAGCACAGAAATGATTGATATCTTCATGGCAGTGAATCAGAGGATACAGAGTAGAGGGTATCCATTGACATGCCTGTTCTATTTGCGATAAATTCACTCTTCTCACTAATGTTGTACTCTATAAAAAAATTGAAGATAGCCGCTTACAACAAAATGTCCAGAACTATATTTCCAAAGCTGACTTAAACAAAAACACCCCCCCCCCTCCCCAAAAAATAGGACTGTGCCTCCTCCATTGCTTCACAAACTTCATCTGTTGATTCCATGGCATTGTTTAGAGAAAGGCTAAAAAGTCATCTTGGGGAAGAGAGTGGGCTTTCCCCAATAGACCAGCAATTTCTAGACTTGAAACCAGAGCCTTACATCTATAATTATAAACTATGGACGGCTTTCAGCTTTCAGTTCAGCACTGGTGTAGTCAGCTGACAATGATCATCCAATTATGCAGAAGGAGATGTCTCCCACTGGTAAAGCTAATCCTTTGCTCCGGACTCTCACTTTAATCTCTATTCAGGAAGACAGCCAAACACCAATGTTCTGTCAATGCAGGTTTTGGGCAATTCACTTATCCTTACAAACCCAGATGCCCATCAATGTCATGCACTGCACTACAGCTGTAGGCTAGCCTACTTCTGTTAACACTACAGTGATGAATGTGCAAAATGACATGGTATTTTGGAAAAGTAACCATACCAACATCTTAAACTAATGTTACTAGTCAGGGTATTTTCCTAAAAATAACAGGTCAACAAACGGTTAAATTGTTTCCAAACAGTAGAATGACGTGACCAACAGAAAACACTATTAGAGATCTGTATATAAGGATGAGATTCTTATGTTTCCGCCCTAACAACGGGAGTCGGCCCAAGGCGGGAAGGCAGGCGACAAGACTAGGCCTAAAATAAACCCATAGGGCTTATTTTGGACAGATTTCGGCAAGAGTGAAACCACTCGCTTTTGTCTCTTCCTCTCTTATACTATGCATGCATATAAGGACCGGACATTTCTCATTAAGAGCTTAATGGAAACGTGTAGCAATAGCAAGCCTATCATCTTACAGTTCAAAACGCTATAGCCTATTATTAAACACTCCTGTAATGAAGCAGATAATAAAACATAATTTTCAAACATTTGCCAAAATGCAATTTGTGGAAAACACAGTTCTAAACCTAATGCGAGCAGTTGTGATAGAGATTAAAATTTCCGTTCGAAATTTAGAAAGAGGGGGAATCTAATAGCAACAACTATGATGGATTGCTAATATGACTAGGATTGTGCCTTTGGCTTCTGGACAACAAAAGAGAGTTGATATGAAAAACACTAGAACGGGGGAGAAATGCTGGTTAACGGCAATGAGGAAGTCTTCAGAAAATAAATTGTCTCCACATTTCTACGGATGGATTTTTGCAAGGCTACTTTGAAGCAAGGTAAGACATGCCTCATTATTTGAAGTAAAGTAAAACTTTCAGGTTTCAAACAATTATACTGCCTCAAGCTCACATTGCAAAGTGGTGGGTGACTTGCTGATAGTCAACGGTAGGCAGGCTATGGCCTACACACCCGAATGGCGAATGGGAGATGCGCTTTCATTTTAACGAAGCACGCACTGTAAAAGGAAATATAACCTTGCTGCTCGGATGGGTTACATGAAATCGGTGGAGTCTGCCTAGTTATAATTAATTTATTGTGTTACCATTTTCTTTTGCAAATGTATCTTACTTTTAAGCTCTGCATTGTTGGGAAAGGACTTGTAAATAAGCCTCACAGTAAAGTCTACACCTGTTGTATTCAGCACGTGACAAATACAATTTTAATTTGACTGGTCGAGGATGTGTTCTGTAAAACAGATTTAGTTCTGAAACCGATTTGAGGGCCCAAAACATGGAGATAATCGACTTCCATATACGATTACTTGTCGCTGCAGCTTATCCACAGCATATCTGGCTTAGCTAAACCATGCAGAGTAGGGAAGCATCGCTCAGACAGCCTGTACAGCTCTCTGAACGCAGGGAAAAGGCCTTTCATTCTTCACTGTGCAATATACTTTTGCTGACATCAGTAGTGCTAAAAGCCTCACTAAATGACATCTCTAATTTGCTTATTTGCAATGTATTGTATCCTACACTTCCCCATTCCTTTCATTAAGGGCAAATAAAGTAATTCACTCTCAGCTAGTTGGAAGCACTTGGAAAATATTAGAGTCGATTTGTCTAAGGGCATAAACGTTGAAAAATGTGTTTAACCACTTTGTACTACAGACTTTGGTTGTAGAAGGTTAAAGAATTAGGCTATTTGAAGGTGAAAATAATAAAGTTCGAGAGGGCATTTTAAATCCAAGGACAAGATCAAACTAGAAAAAAAAGAACAATTCCCGAATTGGTTTGTTTTCTAGCTTGAATGGTTCAAGAGTTACTATTACTGTTGGTGGGTTAGTCTATGATGCTAATTTATGCAAATGTCAATAGTTTTACATTTATAGACTTTTGAAAATGATAGTTTTAATGTTTGCAGCTGAGATGGTAAAAGATCAGTAGCATTTAAAATGGTCTACCACTGTTTTTATGATTGGCATTATGCCAATTTACGCAAATTCAAATGTAGTATATTTTAAAGGTTTCAGATCATTTGAAGTAAGGATAGCTTGGATGTTTTGAAGTTGGTCTTGTAGCTTAATTGGCTGAGGAGCAGGACCATTTAATAGCTACCACTGTATTCCTATGGTTCCCATTAAAACCCATGTTATTTTGCACATTTAAAATTGTTATAGTTCAAAAACTATAAATACTATCAACAAGCTGTATGCAAGACATCGAAGTTGAGTCATTCTGCACATTTCAACATTGGGTTGGAGTTGATAGCTTAAACGGTTTAAGAAGTAGCATCTAGAACTTTTAAAATGTTACCGTTCAAGTCTATGGCCACTGAAATGCATTGAATTTTATGCAAATATGGTTGTAGAACAAAAAGTTAATAGTATAAAAAATATTTTCTCAAGCAACCTGCGGACAGCCAGTCTACAAGTTTTAAATTTGTTATCGTGTTGATAGCTTAAGCGGTTTAAGCGCTAGAGTGAGGGGAATAATGAATATGTAAGAGTGCTAGAGAAGTCTTGCTTTCAGCAAGCACACTAAATATATAGTAGCAGTCAAAAGTTTGGACACACCTACTCATTCATGTTTTATTTTTTAACATTATAGAAAAATAGTGGAGACATCAAAACTATGAAATAACACATATGGAATAAATTAGTAACCAAAAAAGTGTTACATCTTAATATATTTTAGATTCTTCAAAAGGAGCCACATTTGCACACTCACCCAGTTTCATGAGGTAGTCACCCGGAATGCATTTCAATTAACAGGTGTGCCATGTTAAAAGTTGATATGTTGACTCTCTTTCCTTCTTAATGCGTTTGAGCCAATCAGTTGTTGTGACAAGGTAAGGGTGGTATACAGAAGAGAGCCCTATTTGGTAAAAGACCAAGTCCACATTATAGCAAGAACAGCTCAAATAAGCAAAGAGAAACGACAGCCCGTCATTACTTTAAGACGTGAAGGTCAGTCAATCCGGAAAATTTCAAGAACTTTGAAAGTTTCTTCAAGTGCAGTCGCAAAAACCCTCAAGCATTGTGAGGAAACTGGCTCTCATGAGGACCGCCACAGGAAAAGAAGACCCAGAGTTGCCTCTGTTGCAAAGGGTAAATACCAGCCTCAGAAATTGCAGCCCAAATAAATGCTTCAGAGTTCAACAGACACATCTCAACATCAACTGTTCAGAGGAGACTGCGTGAAATCAGGCCTTCGTGGTCGATTTGCTGCAAAGAAACCAATACTAAAAGGACACCAATAATAAGAAGACTTGCTTGGGCCAAGAAATATGCGCAATGGACATTAGACCGGTGGAAATCTGTCCTTTGGTCTGATGAGTCCAAATTTGAGATTTTTGGTTCCAACTGCCGTGTCTTTGTGAGACGTAAAGGTAAACGGATGATGTCTGTATGTGTGATTCCCACCGTGAAGCATGGAGGTGGTGTGATGGTGCTTTGCTGGTGACACGGTCTGTGATTTATTTAGAATTCAAGGCAGACACATGGCTACCACAGCATTCTGCAGCGATACACCATCCCATCTGGTTTGTGCTTAGTAGGACTATCATTTGTTTTTCAACAGGACAATGACCCAACACACCTCCAAGCTGTGTAAGGGCTATTTGACCAAGAAGGAGAGTGATGGAGTGCTGCATCAGATGACCTGGCCTCCACAATCACCCGACCTCAACCCAATTGAGATGGTTTGGAATGAATTGGACCGCAGTGTGAAGGAAAAGCAGTCAAAGTGCTCAGCATATGTGGGAACTCCTTCAAGACTGTTGGAAAAGCATTCCAGGTGAAGCTGGTTGAGAAAATGCCAAGAGTGTGCATTTTCAAGAATCTAAAATATAACATACATTTTGATTTGTTTAACACTTTTTTGGTTAGTACATGATTCCATGTGTTATTTCATAGTTGACATCGTCACTATTATTCTACAATGTAGAAAATAGTAAAAATAAAGCAAAACCCTTGAATGAGTAGGTGTCCAAACTTTTGACTGGTACTGTATGTGTCAGGAAACAGTCTCACATTTCTCTGCATTGGATGCACAACAATAGCAATGCAATGGGCTCTCAAATTCAGCCTTTTACTAGGCAAGCCGTTATGCACGTCAGCATCTCAATGGAAATGACAGTGTTGCTAGGGTACTGATGCATATTCATGACCAATTTCTCACCCAAGAAAAGACCAAGCATATCATTAGGCCTATACTGGAATGAAGGGATATCAGGGCAAATAGCCTAATATGTTCAATGCAACTATAAATTGATACAATACTCTTACCATGTTATTACTACTTTTATCCGTGGCGTGCTGTAGTGCAACCCTAATTAGTGATGCACCGATATAACATTTTAGGCCGCTACCAATATCCAATATTTTCCTTGCCTTTTAAGCATTCTAGTACAGTTAAATAGTGAGCACACACACAGCAGTCTAAGCCACTGCATCTCAGTGCAAGAGGAGTCACTACAGTCCCTGGTTCGAATCCAGGATGTATCACATCCGGCCGTGATTGGGAGTCCCATAGGGCGGCACACAATTGGCCCAGCGTCGTCCGGGTTTGTCCGGGGTAGGTCGTCATTGTAAATAAAATAAACATTCTTAACTGACTTGCCTAGTTAAAAGGTTACACACACACACACACACACACACACACACACACACACACACACACCACACTGACCAAAATGTTATTTTGTTGGCATTTACGTATGTCCCCATTACCAGTAAAACATAATCACAACGATTCATCGATACTTATGCTATGATGCTGGTAAAGTTGTCTCGCGCACCTACAGTGCTGGTCATAAAAAAAGCTAGCTTGCTCATGGATGCAAACAATGTTCTTCCCCACGAGAAGCGGTACCTGAGCGCCAAGTCTAGGTCCAAGAGGCTTCTAAACAGCTTCTACCCCCAAGCCATAAGACTCCTGAACACCTAATCAAATGGCTACCCAGCCTATTTGCATTGCCCCCCCCCTTTACACCGCTGCTACTCTCTGTTGTTATCATCTATGCATAGTCACTTTAATAACTCTACCTTCATGCACATATTACCTCAACTGTACCGGTACCCCCCTGTATATAGTCTCGCTATTGTTATTTTACTGCTGCTCTTTAATTACTTGTTACTTTTATTTCTTATTCGTATTTTTTTTAAAACTGCATTGTTGGTTATGGGCTCGTAAGTAAGGTCTACACCTGTTGTAGTCAGTGCATGTGACTAATAAAATTTGATACCGATCTTGGCATTTTTAGCAAATATCGACCAATTCCGATATGTTCACCGATATATTGTGCGTCCCTAACCCTAATACTAAAACATGAAGCTGTGGGAAATCAAGGTGCAGAAAAAAATGCTTTGAGTGGTTAACAATGGCATGCTGCAAAAGAGATTCAGGGACATGCTGGGACACTCAGACCTCTCAGCATGGGACTCAAGGCTCTTGGTCTAAAAGACATCTCCTAAATATCACTTCACTAGTGTGCCAGCCAGTGGGCAGGTTTATCCTATAGAAAAGCCTTGGCACCACATCTCGTTTAGAGCCTGCCCTGGGAAGTGGCTTTAATCACAAACAATGACAGGAGCTGAGCTGTGTGCCCTCTGCACTCTCACTGGTTGTCTTGGCAATTTGCCTATTCATAAGGTCTACTATGCCCCTGTTTGGCAGCACTCAAGTCTCCCTCATCGCTTACAAGTATTTCTACACTACATCTGCAGAAAGTGTGATCACATCACACATTCAAAACAAACACTCCCGCTGCCCCCTCACATATTAAGTGCACCAAAGGCATGCTCCAGTTCTTCTCTTTGGAGGAAACATCTGCTGGGGTCATTATATAGCCCCCCTAGCACTGGTAGCAGGCAGTGCAACAAAAAGCCAGGGTCTTTCCACCCCCAATACCTCCCCACTCATAGCCTCTGATTGTCCAACACGAACATAAGCAGCCTTGTTCAGCACTCGTCTCCTAGAGCTTGAGTTGAGTTATGCTTAACGCCCCCCAAAACGTCAAAGTTTAGTTTTAATAGCTTGGTTGACAAAGATTTGTGAAATAATCATTACAGTTTAGTTTTACCTCCAACACTGAATTTACTTGAAGAACTTAGCAAGGAGAAAATAGCCTAAACTTTATGACATTAAAACACAAGCATTGTTGTCTAGCCTACTTGTTCTAACAAATACTTGTATTTTTGATAGGGAAAGCAGGTATAGAAGAGACAACTGACCTTCATTCAGAGAATGGACAATTTGCTAACTGAAACTTCATACACATCAACAGCCACACAGCTCAGTTTAGGATAGCCTCAATTCAGATTCATCATCAAAAGATTAACTATAGGCTAACTGTTTGTAGTGTCTGGAAGCTTGTGTTGTGGTTAGTTGTGTTTGATTATATGGGTTTGCTGTAAATCAGTGAAGATGGTTGTCGAACACCAGACACAATGTCCTTGATATCGTTCAATAATAATTTGTCATTTTCCCACTTTTTCTGTTACTCTAGCAATTCAAATGAGCCATCAGAGCAGGGCCTGGCACAGGTAGGTTAAATCATCCTTGGTGCCCCTGCTTCCTTTACAGGGAGAGGCAAAACTTCTTGTTAGTGTTGTTTGATCTGTGCATAAAAAGGGTGCAGACACCTAAGCCCGAAGTTCTGTTTTGCTGAAATGTATCACTTATATGATGCCAAAAACTATGCCGATTGTTCATGATCAAATGTTAACCAACAGGTTTATTGTTTAATCACTACTGAATAATTTATATTGAGCATGAGCAGTGTCAAACGCACACTAACCAACTCAAGGTCACAGTTTACGCTAAATCACAGAATAGATTACCTTGACCTGAGTTTAGGTACAAACTATAATGTGATTTCAGTCACTACCATGTTAGGATATTTTGCACGAGACAACCACTTATGAAAGTTATCTAGCAAAGCCAATTACTAAATATAATTTTCTTGAAGTTAGCAAGCAAGCTGACAGACATAGGGTTTGTTGAGTTCTTCGTGGGACAGGCAAAGGTGCACATATTTATGATTGACCAGTCGAAAGGTTCCCTGGGAAATTCCTACTGACGCATTATATTCCACTGATGTTTACAGTGTGGTCGGTGAGGTGGCACATCTGGATATCGTGACAGTAGCTGCGAATTGAGCTACTGTATAAAACTAACTTAAAACTCGATTGGGTTAACAAACTCATGTCTAGTTCAAACAATCCAAATGTATTCAAATACTAACTGGTCGATGTGGCGGACTTAGCTAGGCAGTAGCCATATGGTTCATACTCTTTGAGCTTTCCTAAACCACAGAAACAGCACACTGACAAGGTCTTGTTGCGCGTATAGGAAAACTAGCTAACGTCGAGGGAATTCCACAGGTCCGAACGTCGACTCGTACCACAATGTCGCCCCTGAATGACATGTCTTGAAATCTAGCGGTTAGGATCTCTTGTGATCTTTTATTTAAAATAGAATCTCCAAGTCAAACCATGTTATAAATGTGAGATCAGTATCTAGCCTGAAGGCCCAGACAGGTAGTGGCTGGCTAATCGCGGTATATACTAGCAGCTAGCTAGCTTAACGTGAGCTAAATTGGCGCTTAGTAACTGTTTCTCCGTGGGTTGTGGGCTCCCTGCCTTGCCTGAGGGCCCGCAGGGCTACCTATAAAGCAAACGTGAGATAGCCGGGTTCAAGCCTTTTCAACCAATCCTTACCTGTAGCACTCTCGTATGAATTGTTCTTTGACGAACAGCTAGAAACAATCCCAAACAGGCGCAACCCTCTTTCGAGTAGTCTCCCCAACCGAAGTCTTGTGTTCCGACGGACTCGCGTTCACGAGGTGCTGATTGAGCGAAGCAATGACGTAAAATGGTCTCGCCCCTATAGACTAGAGGGGGGGAAAAATAACTAAACTAGTCTAAAACCCAAATTAAAAAATAAATTAACACAATTATATTATTAACACAAAGGTCATAAAATGCATTTGCTAAAAAATCTACCAAACTTGAATTATGTCTGTCAAAGTTTTATTCAGGATAAAGATAATTGTATTACTTTCAATTAGAATCTATTTGCTCAGATTTGTATCTTTCATTTTGCGATTTCTGTAAAAGATTAAGAATAAAGATTGCTTCAATACAGGCAAAGGGTTGCCACCCGAGTACGCTTGTTCCTTTCCCTGTTAACTAAACAGATTTTGAAACCGTGTGTTGGCTTTGTGGAACTTGCTTATTTTCACCATTCAAATTTTGGTAAATTCAAGTACGGTACTGACATGATTTGAATGGTGAGATTAGGAGTTGGGTGGCAAATTGGAAACCATCCAAACACACTATACAGATCAATCATTATATTAAAGGGAGGTTAAAGGAGGCTGTATTCTAAAATAATACGTATTCGAGGAGGGCAGTGTCTTGTTTTGTACGCTTTGTACAAATACTAAAACGCAGAACTACAGGATGTTTCTTAACATAACTCTTTATTAACTAGCTACAACCGCATGTTCGCCTATCTCCAACCACGATCAACTGACGATGCCCTAACAGTCTGGGTGGTCTTAACCAATCACTGAACAGTAGGATACGGCGGTAAAATGCATCCAATTATAATTCAGTATGTATTCACATATGAATATTACAGGCAGTTAATTAAAGTCACGAAATAGGACAGACAACGCTTCAGACCAACCGTCCATTTCCATCCAGCAGCAGCATGACACCACCCGAAACATCAGCCCTCCAAATGGTTTATAATCTTGAACAAATATTTAGATTTAAAAACAAAATCACGATAAATTAATTTACCGAAGCCTTCCCACATACTGTGTACTTTTTAAATCGGACTTCCAATGGCAAAACAACTACGGTGACAAACAGTCCAATTTGGAATAAAGAAAACAAACCATTGCAGTGTAATACGTTGGTCCATCTCCTATGAAACTTCTCTAGAGACATGGTCTATCCTTCTTAGTCTTGTAGGAAGCTGCTATAGACCACCAAGTGCGAACAGTCAGTATCTGGATAACGTGTGAAATGCTTGATAAAGTATGTGATAAAGAGTAAGGTATATTTTCTGGATGATTTAAATATTGACTGGCTTTCATCAAGCTGCCCACTCAAGAAAAAGCTTCAAACTGTAACCAATGCCTGCAATCTGGTTCAGGTTTTATCAGTCAACCTACCAGGGTAGTTACAAACAACACAGGAATGAAATCATCATGTATTGATCACATCTTTACTAATGCTGCAGAAATTTGCTTTAAAACCGTATCCAAATCAATTGGACGTAGTGATCACAATAAAGTAGCCATATCTAGGAAAGCTAAAGTTACAAAGGCTGGGCCTAATAGTGTATAAGAGGTCATCCAATAAGTTTTGTAGTGATTCCTATGATGTTGATGTAAATAATATGTTGGTCTGCGGTCTGTAATGAGCAACCACACCCTGCACTTGACACATTTTTGAAATTGCTTATTCCGTTTACTAATAAGCACGCATCCATTAAGAAAATGACAGTGAAAACTGTTAAATCCCTGTGGCTTCATGAGAAATTGAAAAATTGTATGCTTGAGAGAGATGAGGCAAAGAAATTGCAAATACAGTGCATTGGGAAAGTATTTAGACCTCTTGACTTTCTCCACATTGTTACGTTACAGCCTTATTCTAAAATTGATTCAATAGTTTTTTCCCCCGCATCAATAAACACACAATACCTATAATGACAAAGCAAAAACAGGTTTAGAAATATTTACAAATTAAAAAAATGAAATATCACATTTACGTAAGTATTCAGACCCTTCATTCATTACTTTGTTGAAGCAACTTTGCCAGCGATTACAGCCTTGTGTCTCTTGAGTATGACGCAGCAAGCTTGGCACATCTGCATTTGGGGAGTTTCTCCCATTCTTCTCTGCAGATCCTCTCAAACTCTGTCAGGTTGGATGTGGAGCGTCACTGCTCAGCTATTTTCAGGTCTCTCCAGAGATGTTAGATATGGTTGAAGTCCGGGCTCTGGCTGGGACACTCAAGGACATTCAGAGACTTGTCCCGAAGCCACTCCTGCGTTATCTTGGCTGTGTGTTTAGGGTCGTGTCCTGTTGGAAGGTGAACCTTCGTCCTAATCTGAGGTCCTGAACGCTCTGGAGCAGGTTTTCATCAAGGATCCCTCTGTACTTTGCTCCGTTCATCTTTCCCTCGATCATGACTAGTCTCCCAGTCCCTGCTGCTGAAAAACATCCCCACAGCATGATGCTGCCACCACCATGCTTCACTGTAGGGGTGGTGTAGGTTTCATCCAGACGTGACACTTGACATTCAGGCCAAGGAGTTCAATCTTGGTTTCATCAGACCAGATCATCTTGTTTCTCATGGTCCTGAAGTCTTTTAGGTGCCTTTTGGCAAACTCCAAGCGGGCTGTATTGTGCCTTTTACTGAGGAGTGGCTTTCCGTCTGGCCACTCCACCATAAAGGCCTGATTGGTGGAGTGCTATAGAGATGGTTGTCCTTCTGGAAGGTTTGCCCATCTCCACAGAGGAACTCTGGAGCTCTGTCAGTGTGATCATTGGGTTCTTGGTCACCTCCCTGACCAAGGCCCTTCACCCCTGATTGCTCAGTTTGGCCGGGAGGCCAGCTCTAGGAAGAGTCTTGGTGGTTCCAAACTTCTTCCATTTAAGAATGATGGAGGCCACTGTGTTCTTGGGGACCTTGAATGCTACAGAAATGTTTTGGTACCCTTCCCCAGATCTGTGCCTCGACACAAACCGGCTTGGTTTTTGCTCTGACATGCACTGTCAACTGTGGGACCTTATATAGACAGGTGTGTGCCTTTCCAAATCATGTCCAATCAATTGAATTTACCACAGGTGGACTCCAATCAAGTTGTAGAAACATCTCAAGGATGATCAATGGAAACATGATGCACCTGAGCTCAATTTCAAGTTTCATAGCAAAGGGTCTGAATACTTATGTAAATAAAGGTAGCGTTTTTTATTTTGATTACATTTGCAAAAATGTCTAAAATGTCCTTGTTTTCACTTTGTCATTATGGGGTATTGTGTGTAGATTGAGGAAAATGTCTTATCTAATCCATTTTAGAATAAAGCTGTAATGTAACGAAATGTGGGAAAAGTCTAGTAGTCTGAATACTTTCCGAATGCACTGTATGTCTGGCTGCACAACCAATTGGCAAACATCCTGCAACTTGAGAAATCATGTGACTAAACAATAAAAATAAACCATACTATCAAACAAAGATAAAAAGAACAATAGTAAAAAGCATTGGATCACCTTAAATTACATTTTGGGCAAAAAGGCAAAGTCGGCTCCATCATTCATTGAATCAGATGGCTCATTCATCACAAAACCCACTGATATTGCCAATTACTTTAATGATTTTTTCTTTGGCAAGATTAGCAAACTTAGGCATGACATGTCAGCATCAAAACACTGACACTACATATCCAAGTATAACTGATCAACTTATGAAAAATAAGCATTGTAATTTAAAATTCTGTAAAGTGGAGTGTGAAAGTGGTTAGTATTTTTTCTATCAACAATGACAAGCCACCAGGGTCTGATAACTTAGATGGAAAATTACTGAAGATAATAGCGGACGATATTGCCACTCCTATTTGCCATACCTTCAATCTAAACCTACTAGAAAGTGTGTAACCTCAGGCCTGGAGAGAAGCAAAAGTAATTCCGCTACCCAAGAATACTAAAGCCCCCTTTACTGGCTCAAATAGCCAACCAATCAGCCTGTTACCAACCCTTAGTAAACTTTTGGAAAAAATTGTGTTTGATCAGATAGAATACTATTTTACAGTAAACAACTTGACAGACTCCTCACGTTTATAGGGAAGGACATTCAATTAACACAAATGACTGACGATTGGCTGAGAGAAATTGATAAGATTGTGGGAGCTGTTTTGTTAGACTTCAGTGCGGCTTTTGACATTACAATAGTCTGCTGATGGAAAAACTTTTGGATAAAGAGTTACAGTGGCTTGCGAAAGTATTTACCCCCTTGGCATTTTTCAATTTTTTTTTGCCTTACAACCTGGAATTAAAATTTTTTTTTTTTTTGGGGGGGGGGTTGTATCATTTGATTTACATAACACTTTGAAGATGCAAAATATTTTTTATTGTGAAAGTCTCTTGGGGTGTGTCTCTATTAGCTTGGCACATCTAGGCACTGGGATTTTTGCCCATTCTTCAAGGCAAAACTGCGCCAGCTCCTTCAAGTTGGATGGGTTCCGCTGGTGTACAGCAATCTTTAAGTCATACCACAGATTCTCAATTGGAATGAGGTCTGGGCTTTGACTAGGCCATTCCAAGACATTTAAATGTTTCCGCTTTAACCACTTGAGTGTTGCTTTAGCAGTATGCTTAGGGTCATTGTCCTGCTGGAAGGTGAACCTCCGTCCCAGTCTCAAATCTCTGGAAGACAAACAGATTTCCCTCAATAATTTCCCTGTATTTAGCACCATCCATCATTTCTTAAATTCTGACCAGTTTCCCAGTCCCTGCAAATAAAAAACATCCCCACAGCATGATGCTGCTACCACCATGCTTCACTGTGGGGATGGTATTCTCAGGGTGCTGAGAGGTGTTGGGTTTGCGCCAAACATAGCATTTTCCTTGATGGGCAAAAAGCTAAATTTTAGTCTCATCTGACCAGAGTACCTTCTTCCATATATTTGGGGAGTCTCCCACATGCCTTTTGGTAGAACACCTAACATGTTTGCTTATTTTTTTCTTTAAGCAATGGCTTTTTTTCTAGCCACTCTTCCATAAAGCCCAGCTCGGTGGAGTGTACGGCTTAAAGTGGTCCTATGGACAGACACTCCAATCTCCGCTGTGGAGCTTTGCAGCTCCTTCAGGGTTATCTTTGGTCTCTTTGTTGCCTCCGATTAATGCCCTCTTTGCCTGGTCCATGAGTTTTGGTGGGCAGGCCCTCTTGGCAGGTTTGTGGTGCCATATTCTTGTTTTTTTTTAAATAATGGATTTAAATGGTGCTGCGTGGGATGTTCAAAGTTTCTGACATTTTTTTATAACCCAACCCTGATCTGTACTTCTCCACAACTTTGTCCCTGACCTGTTTGGAGAGCTCCTTGGTCTTCATGGTTCCACTTGCTTAATGGTGTTGCAGACTTTGGGGCCTTTCAGAACAGGTGTATATGTATTGAGATCATGTGACAGATCATGCGACACTTAGATTGCACACAAGTGGACTTTATTTAACTAATTATGTGACTTCTGAAGGTAATTGGTTGCACCAGATCTTATTTAGGCGCTTCATAGCAAAGGGGGTGCATATGCACGCACCACTTTTCTGTTTTTTATTTTTGAGATTTTTTTTTAAACAAGTTATTTTTTACATTTCACTTCACCAATTTGGACTATTTTGTGTATGTCCATTATATGAAATCCAAATAAAAATCTATTTACATCACAGGTTGTAATGCAACAAAATAGGAAAAACACCAAGGGGGATGAAGACTTTTGCAAGGCACTGTACCTGTCTAACAAAACACAGAGGGGGTTATTTAATTGAAGCCTCTCCATCATAATCCAGGTAGAATCAGGAATTCCCCAGGGCACCTGTCTAGGCCCCTTACTTTTCCCCCCAATCTTTACTAATGACATTCCACAGGCTTTGCTTCTACATCTGCATCTACTGATGTATGCGGATGACTCAACACTATACACGTCAGCTACTTTAGTGAGTGAAATCACTGCAACACTGCAGTTAGTTTCAGAATGGGTGGCAAGGAATAAGTAAGTCCTAAATATAACAAAAATCATTGTATTTGCAACAAATCATTCACTAAACCATAAACCGCAACTAAATCTTGTAATAAATAATGTGGAAATTGAGCAAGTTGAGGTGACTAAACTGCTTGGAGTAACCCTGGATTGTAAACTATCTGTTTAAACTACTAGCACACAGCAGACACCCATGCACACCCCACAAGACATGCCACCAAGGGTCTCTTCACAATCCCAAAGTCAAGAACAGACTATGGGAGGCCCACAGTACTACATAGAGCCATGGCTACATGGAACTCTAATCCACATCAGGTAGATGATGCAAGCAGTAGAATCAGATAAAAAAAATATAAAAATACACATTATGGAACCGTGGGGACTGTGAAGAACAAACACACAAGCACACATGGATTTGGTATGGTAGATATGTGATAGACTAGTGGCCTGAGGGCACACACTTAATGGATTGTGAAAAGTGTTGTGTCATGCAATATTTTAAATTGTTGCTGGACCCCAGGAAGAATGGGAATCCTTAATAAATACAACTAGTCAAATGTAATGTAGTGGTCAAATGAAGTATTGCTGCCATCTAGTGCCATTCTGTAGTAGCAATTAGAGCAGAGATGTCTTTGATGCTGACAACAATGGTTGTTACTTAAAAAAAAAAAAAACATCTAGAGATTCTGGGTTCGACTCCAGACTCTGTCGCAGCCGGCCGCGACCGGAAGACCCATGGGGCGGAGCACAATTGGCCCAGTGTCGTCCGCATTAAGCGAGGGTTTGGCCGGCAGGGATGTCCTTGTCCCATCCCGCACTAGCGACTCCTGTGGCGGGGCGGGCGCAGTGCACGCTGACACGGTCGCCAGGTGTACAGTGTTTCCTCCGACACATTGGTGCGGCTGGCTTCCGGGTTGAGTGGGCATTGTGTCAAGAAGCAGTGCGGCTTGGCTGGGTTGTGCTTCGGAGGACGCACGACTCTCGGCCTTCGCCTCTCCCGAGTCCATATGGGAGTTGCAGCGATGAGACAAGACTGTAACTAGCAATTGGACACCATGAAATTGTGGAGAAAAACAAATAGATTAAAAAAAAATAATAATTATAATAAACATGAGATTATGCACAGCCATATTGCTGTAGTGAGATTCTGAATGCAGAGACCCATTTCCTGTGTCAAGATAGAATTGTAAAAATCCAGTTAAAAAAATCCCCTCAACAATTCAAATCAACGAGTTTCAAATTAACTTTAAAAGAACATCAAAATAAATGTCCTTATTTGATAAGAGTAGCCAATGAGAGGCTACTTGAACCATGAGAAAAGGAGGCGCACCTAGACTGCAATGAGACAATGTAATTGTAAAATGATCAATTGATGGTAAAAACAGAAAGAGGAAAAACATTTTATAAAATCTTTACACCTAAAAAGAGCAATATGGATGTTGTCATTGCTACAAAAATGATTCTGTGAATGTCAAAACAGACACTACCTAAACTAGCAATGGGGTTTCCTGAAAGAAAAACCTTGCATCTTTAGACCCCAGCTAACTCATACACAGAAAAGACATTCAGTTTAGTACAAAAAATAAAATATTAAAAATGATGTTTGAATGAGGTCACCAAACTGTTCTGCTCCAATTTCTGTGGCACACTTATAGAAAGGAAAGTGTATGAAATCTACAGACTTGTTAAAAAAAAAATAAGTGTTTATGCAAAATAATCCCTGGATTTTAATTCAAGCCAGTCTTTTCTCACTTTTTGATTTTCGCCATATTTCGGGGGGAACCTTTCAGCAAGTCTCGGATTCGAAGGTATGTCCCTGTGGCCTCAGCAACTTCTGTGAATTCTGGCGTGTCCTCAAAGGGAATAATGCCCTGTGCAAACTTACTCCGGTGAGGCACAGCCATTACATTCCCCAAAGAGCCAGACAGATCTCCCTCCATAGCATCTTGACCTGAGGGATCCGACTGACGGCTCACTTGTTGCACTGGCGTTTGCAGCAATCTGGCCTTCTGTGCAAGCACATTGCCTCTATCTGTAGCAGCTTCAGGGCTCTGAGGGCTCTCTTCTTCGTCTGGTGATTGCAGTAAGCTGCTCTTGTCTTCAACCACCTTGCCTTTATCTTCAGCATCTTCCTCATAATCCTGACATTTGCTAGAAGATGTCTCAACACTGATCTGCTCATCACTGTTGTGGCTGGCAGCCTCTATAGATCCCTCCTTTTCCTCACAATCTTCAGCCTCACCATCCTCCATTTCAGTTTCAGCGTCAACATGGGCGGGTGTGGAGATGCTGGGCGAGCTGGGGAGGGGTGTTCCAACAGCTGGTGTCTCCGAGTCACTGTTGGTGGCAGTGTCAGCATTTTCCAATGCTGCCCAGATCAGCCTCTGCTGCTCCTCAAGCTCTTCCAGTGTCAGCTCTTCCTCCTCCCCGCCTGCAGACTCCTCAATCCCTCCCACAGTGCGTCCCCGCAGGGCCCTTGAGCCATTAGTGGGCGTGGGGGGAGGTGTTCCCTTAGGAAGAGGAGGTGGAGTGGGAGTAGCTGGCGGAGTACCATGAGGTAAGGGAGGGGGTGAACCAAAGGATGGTGAGCCAGGGGGCAGCGGGGGCTGGAACTGGAAGCTGTCTGAGCTCCGGTGGCGGCGGGGTGTAGTATCCTGGTCTGGAAACAGACACTGACAAGTGTTATGGACTGCCAGAGCACGGCCATTGCACACATACAACATAAGTGACGCAAAAGCATTTTCCTGTTTTTGCAGACAGGACAACCAGTCATAATGACAGTGAAAAGTTATGTAAAGCAGAATATATTCATCTGCTGGTCGCTATAGCGTTATTGTTTTCACTTTGTGTTCAGACACCTGGAATTATAACACCTCTACCTGAATCAAAGTCCATATCTGAACTCCTGGCATCAGATCTCCTTTTCTTTGTCTGCCGGGGAGTTGAGTTGGATTCATGTTGTCTTTTATTGCAGTTGGCACCAGGCTATTGGCAAAATATATTAGTTTATAGTGTGCACACATACAGTGGCAAACAATTGATTCAAAATAGGAGAATTTTTAACTTACCATTGGAAAATTGTTGGACAGATAAGCAGCAAAATTCTGCTTCATGTGGTTATGCTGCATTGGAATAGAGCCATATAGCCTGTAGTCCTAAAAATCATTGGGGAAAAAATGTCGGTGCATAGGTTTACAAGTGGTGGCAAAGACCTCTGTGCTTGTACCTTAATGATGGCCAGATATCAAACTGCTTTCAAGGAGACTTACATCCTTCACACTAGGGGGTGAAGATATATTGAAGCCTGGGAAATCTACAAGCTTGGAAACATCATAGGAGATTTTTTGTCCATTGTCCTCTGGTTCTTCATCACTTGAAACTATATAGTGAACACAGCAGCGCAATATGAATGAGAATCATGAAAGAGCAGTGCATCAACCAAAACTGAAAGGCCAGTGTTTGGTAAAGTGGCTATGGTCTCTCTGGGTGAAATCTTACCCTTCCCATCATATAGCATGAGACCGGAGTTCTCCATCTCTGCCTCCTTAAGCCAGCCAGGTGGGTAGCCTAGCTGCCTCATGCGGTAGATGTGAGGTGGTAGTGTGTCCATATCAACTCCCAGTGCAGACAGCAGCTTCTCACTGTAAGAAAACACAAACCCCAATGGGTAAGAGATATGGGATATCAAAAACCCAAGCTCTACAACAACTTTTAACCATGCAACAACAACTGATAACAAATTGTTATCTTATTATGTCAAGGCCATCAGACATTTTCAATCTGCCTTGCCTTATGAATCCAGGTTTGTATTTGGCAAATCGCTCCTCCACTTCCTCAGCATGGTAACGCTGATTGCTCAGGTTTCCCTGGTTACCGTGACAAAACTCCTTCCGCTTCTTGTTGATTCTGGCCATGTCCTTTGGCTAAAGGAGCAAACATGAACAGAGCTGATCACGTCAAACCTGATTTTAAGCTCTTCTGTCTGACCATAGTAAGTGAGCAACTTTCCTGTTACATGATGCACATTAAAGTCAAAAGTTATTCAAGACTTACCTGAGGACAGTCTCGAAGTTGATGACCATCCAACCCACAGTTGAAACAACAAGGCTTAGCTCTGCAGAGTGGGCACAAACGGCACAGTAAGATATTATCATTTACAGAAATTTCTTGCATAATTTTATTTTTTTTATCATAAGAATGTGTGCTATACCTTTTCTCTTTCATCTGTACTTCTTGTCCATCTAAGGCAATGACCTGGCTGAAGATCTGCTGATATCTTTGCAACAATTCAGAAACTCAATAAATGATGCAACTGTAGTTTCAAAGTGGGTAACAAAACACACATTTTTTTTACTCATATACCGACTCCCACATACATTCATACACACACAACGAAAGACAAAGAAGATAATGGTTCAAGGTTCAAAGAGTGGCAACTGAGATTCCTCTCCAGTTGATTTTCTCCAACAATCAAAGCTTGACTACAATGAAATGTGTCATTGTTGAAGATGGGAGTGAAGGACAGAGGGAAGAGAAAGCAGTGTTGAGGATACTTTGGAACCTCCCATCCTTCTGTCTGCTGGGGGTTATCATTTAGCAAGGGCTGTCCAAGTTTGTCCAGACAGAAACTTGTGAAATACAGGACACTTCCCACCATCTGTGAAACGAGAGAGATAGATATTATATCCAGACAAACAAAGCATGGTCTGGACCCTTAGATTGTCCCCATTCCTAAAAAAACTCACACTGAAGGCCTCCTTAATCTTTTTGATTCCACAGGAGGTCTTGGTCTTCTGATCTTCTTCCATAATGAAACTTGAAGACTGCATGGGGAAGAAAACAGAGATGTAAAATATTTAAATTGTAATTAACTGTTCCTTCTTTGAAGCTTGAGGAGGAAATTCGGAAATGCACCTGAGGGTTGACATTTCCGTATGGATTTCCTTTTTCAACTACTCCCTGCTGCTGATGTTTCTGAACAATACTACAGATGCTGTCTTCAATTTCTTGACGGCATTGCCTGGGAAAAGAATATTAACAGTTCACATGTTAATACCCAAAGATCATATAATCAAGTACATTTCTCCAATTATGGTTCTAAGAAACCCCCAAAAATACCTACTTTGAGATGTTATTGTTTGCAAAAAGGATGTGGAGGAGAGGACCATCAATCTTGATGTTTTCAACATTAATGCCACTGGAAGAAAAACATTTGAATATGGACATTACTGTGGAAAGGTATCTAGTCTAGTGAGTTGTGTATCAATAACTTACCTTGGCCTTGTCAACACTTTCAATTTTCTCTTCAACTCATGGTGTGGACAATAAGTTAAGGAAAGAAGAGGTACTTCTTATCAAAACAACATAGCTAGACATCAAACAAGTCAGTCTGCTAAAGTTAGTTTGTTTGGAAAAGGTTCAGTCCTAACCAAGCTATTTATAATTGGATGAATGGAAAGTGACTCTAGTTCTAGCTATGTACATAAAATCTGCAGTGCTTATTTGAAGAGTGTGACCAAATCTAACATTTATCAGCGACCATTCACTCCACCAGACTTGGGAGTTACTACGGCTTGGCAGATGGCAGGACAGAAAACATTACTTTTTGCATGGGTTCTAGCTAGTATAGTATTTAACTGCAATGACCAAAAGTATGCAAGGTAGTGATCTTAAATGCTCTCAAGGGGCACGTCCAACCAATGACATACAATACATTTTCTCTTTTGCTAGCTAGATCGCTAGCTAATGTTAGGCCAGACCTGATGGTGGTTGTGACTTGGAGTACAGCTACTACCAGAAGTGACTTTTCGTAGCAATAGAGTACCAAAGTATGAGTCATAATACCCATAAAACCTAGCGGTCAAACAAGGAAATGGTTCCAATCGTTTTCTACCAGTGTGTTTCGTGTAGGCTTACCCTGGCGTGACGTTTTGATAACTGTGTAAATCTCTCTAGGACAAGGTGACTTTTATCAATATATTCACCTGTATTTACCACACAAAAATTAAATGCTAATCAGTAACTACAAATTCCATGATGATTTGGAGACTGCCAAATCAAGGCAAAGGTAAGAATCTCTGGATTAACTATGAATAAATTGGCAATTCTGTGAACTGCAAGCTTTAAATTGACACGATCTTTTAGCAAAGGTGTCAGCTAGAGATTACATGCAGGGATTTGTAGTCTTGCATAATGTCTACTTTGATGCTAATTAGTATTTCCTTATTTGAGAGTAAATAGAGACGAATATTGACAAGTCACCTTAACCATATAAATGCGTATTGGACATCAAAACGTCATGCCAGGGTTAGCCTACACAAAACACAGACCTTCAGTGTTTCTAAATCCCTGATGGGAAAAATGAATGGAAAAAAAGATTGAACCATTTCCGTTTTACCGCTAGGTTTTATGGGTATTATGACACCTCCACTGTGGGGCTCTATTTAGGAGAGCACTTTAGCCAATCCTCCTGATGGTGCTTTCAAGACAAATGGGAAAAACGCAGTCAAATCATGTCGTCAGTTGAAGCTCTAGAACAGGATTTGTTTTTTGCTCTAACACTACACAGCTTTCAAGCTGCAATATGTAACTTTTTGGGCACGCCGACCAAATTCACATAGAAATGTGTTATAGCTCTGTCATTCATATTGAACGCAAGTCTAAGAAGCGGTAGATCTGCCTATGCGAACTACTTCTATGCTTCCCGGTCTTAGGTTTCGTTTTTGCGTCTTGCTTTTGTACACAAGCTTCAAACAGCTGAAAATACAATATTTTGGATAATGGTTTATATTTCATAGCGCTTTAGATGGTACAATGATTCTCTACACTGTACTTGCTTGTTCAGTCAAACTGAAATTACAAATATTATAATTTGTGCTACCAGGAAATGGTGGAGCGATTTCTGTATAGTACATCTTTAAAATGATCAATGCTCAGCTGTGTAGTACTAGGGCAAAAACCAAAATGTACACTCAGGGGGGACCCCAAGACCGAGTTTGGGAAACGCTGCTATAGAAAGAAGCCCAAGTTCCCGACTTTACATTCTGAGTTGGATGACGTTCAAAACGATTTCACAGTTGGCACTCGTTTTTCCCCCCCCGAGTTCCCAGTTGTCTTGAACACGGCATTAGCTTTTTCCTAACCTGCCACGTTAATTATCCTAGCCTGTTGGGTACAGTCTAACCTGCTACGAAAGTCACTACTGGTCGTAGCTGTACTCATTTTAATTTAGAACACCGTGCCTAGCTAGCGAACACCTGCTAGCTTCTCACACACACACACACACAAGGATATTCTCTTCTATCAAACTCCGTATTGTTTCCTCACACTCCCCCAATCTTCCCTTGAGCTCAGAGCCTTCTTCTCCATCCTCCTCTTCCTCCATGAACCGAATGTGAGTTGCAGTAGGCATACTCTCTCCCAATTGTTCAAAGAGTTCACTGTCACCAAAATCTACTTCGGCCATCTTCGCTCTGTTGCTTAACGTACTCCCGCAAGAGCGTTGATTGGTTGTTTTATGTCACATGTTCAGGATGTTTCCTTTCACCAGCATTTCTCTTGTCGTCATCAACATTAAAGCATGAGAAGACCTGCATAATATTACAATAATGTTGTTCAATTGCTGTAACTAACTTTCTGGTTTATAATGTCAACATACACAACTATCCAGTTACCGCGTTGGGATGGTGGCAAGCTGAAAGTTCGCTTCATATACTTGTCAAATAGAAGCTCTTTCAAAGTGACGAGCTGTCCTATCGAGGTGAGTTACATAGCTGCATAGCTAACGTTAGCGAGCGAAGAGCCTGCATCAGCTATCTCTCAGTACATTTTAAAATGGGGACTTCTTCTTTTTGCTCTTCTTTAGGGACCAATGGTTCCTCTCTTTTTAGGGGCTGATCTCTTCTCAAACACTGATATCCGCACAGAGAACCATCCCAGATATCATGCAAAGTTTGCAAAGAAAGGATTGGCAACTAAACTACATTTCTCCTCAGGTAAGTTTTTATCCCCAGATACAGATCATCATAAAGCAAGTTGCATGGTTTATGGATATCATCTCTTGTTTGTTTGCAATTCACAGCTTTTAGATTCCATGGACTGAGGGTACCCACTGCCAACAATTGCATGTGGTTCTACAGCATCCAAGGTGTTTTTCGAGTGGCCTTTGAAATGTATAGTAAACAAGAGCAGCTCTCCGTGTTGGAGAACTTTCAGGTAACATTTCAGACTCCTAGTTATATAACAAATCCACCCATAGAGGCTACAACCTACAATTTCAATGTCACCTGATGAGTACTTGAAGTAGGCCAACAATGTAATGTACTGATACTTAATGGTCACTCATACTGTAGGAGGTATGGAAGTCCCGCCTAAATGACTTCCCACTAAAGATGAGCTACAACCTGAGTGTCCAGCTGGATCCTCCACCACCCCAGATCGTTGTGGAGATGTATGACCAAGACCTAAAGCTCAAACTGATGTCCCAGAATCCCCAAGGTTACCCATCTCAATCTGTGGAAATCCCAGAGGCAGACACTGGCCCTTCAGGTGACACTTCAGCAGACCACGATTACTGCTTTCTGCCAAATGAGAGTATGCCAGCACAGCCAGTCCATCTATGTCCCTCCATCTTAAGTCAAAAACTGCAGGGCTTGGAGGAAAAGCTGAGCTCTGAGAAACAGCTGGGGACCGACCAGCAGGAGACCATACTGCTTCTGTTGGAGACCATTGAGCGCTGTGTGAGCAGGCCCCTAGAGGAGAGGGATGTGGCGGACATTGTACTAGCTCTGCTAGAGGCTCGGAAGTGGGGCTCTGTGTACTCCAGTCACCTGCTTCACTCCATAGGCTGCTGGCTTGGCCAGCAGTTCCATGGAGCCAACAGTAGTATCAGCCATCAGGTAGAGGGCTTCAAGGTGCGGCACATAGAGCGAATCACAGATCTGCCACCTGCAGAGGAACTGGCCTCAGAGCTTTTTCCAGAGGCCATGCGAACACTGCTGCTCCACTGGATGGGTCTGAGTGATGACTCAACCCTGTGGAAGAGACAGAGCGAGTACCCCATCCTGCTCCTAATCCTGGAGTTTGCCAACCACAACCTCATCACTGGTGTTGCACATGTGCTTTACTCAAGTCTTAAGGTGAATTTAGATCTAGCCAACTCAAAAGAGTTAAGTACTGAAGAAAGTAAAACTACTGTTGTAAAAAAACTACTCAAGTAAAAAGTAGTATATTTAAAAAGTACTTAGAGTAAAAGTAAATGAGTACTTTTAAAATAAAAACATTGAACTAATTAATAATTTGCTTTTTTTTCTACCCGAATGTTGTTACCATAGAGATCATGTTGAATTTCTATTATTAGTATTCTAGTTCCTAATTTGTTACACAAGATCTTTTCCATGCAATTACTTTAAAAGAGGAATTGAATGTAAAATATCATTAGAAATGAGGAGTTGTTTTTGGTGTAACATTATAGGCCTACTATGCTATGCTATGGTATGTATTATAGTTGGTTCTGTTATGTAAAATGCAAATTATCAATGTGATCTTGCAAGACATTGATTCAGCTTTGATCTAACTTTACTAAATGAGCACCATTGTGAGAAGTGATCTTCTATTTGTAGTAGTAGTAATAATAATAATGTGAGTATGACCATTAGGCATAGGTAATAGATCTTGATGAGATGTAATTGTAAGCAATTGGAGCACCCTTCATGGTGTTGAAAGGACAGTGGCAGGATCGGACTGTTGGGGCAAAAATGGTTTTGTTAGTCTAATGATATGTAAATGCTTAAGTTGAATAGTACTTTACACTGGTAATTTTCCCTGCAATTGCTTCAATAAACTCTTATTGCTGATTCCTGGAACAAGTTTTATTCAAGCAATTTACCCAGACAAAAAAAAGTCCATGATTTATGGGATTTTCACAAAATGTAGTCCATAGAATTGTCCTGCGGAGGAAGAATTGTTGACATATACAGTGCATTCAGAAAGTATTCAGACCCCTTGACTTTTTCCACATTTTGTTACGTTATGCCTATGTATTTTACAGGAAGTGAGCTAAAATCATCAATGTCATGACAAGTATAATGAAAGCGCTGCTCACCTTCCCACAATCCCCTGCTCATTGATCCTCGTGCTCCCGTTGAAAAGGAATGACGACGGAACTTTGTCTTGCGAATTCGGAAGTGGTGGAAACCCTATGTAAGTAACTCAAATCTGGCTTATTGTGAGGTCAATAAGTCTGAAAAATAGCTTCATCATGGGCATGAAACAGTTTTTATTAAAATAAATTATGGCTCATTTGATGAAGACCACACTAACAGCCTATGGGCACACTTGATATTGCCGCCTAGCGGAGAATGAGAGACATGGAGCAGCATTAGGCACACATTGATATACAGCCTAACAAGCAACTAATTCTAAAACAGAGAAATATAGACATTTCATAAATTACAAATTACATGACCCTCCCCTGAACTAGACTACAAAAATACTAAACCCTCCCCCTGACTGAAATGTTTAAATATGGCCCTCCCCCATTTTCCTCTAGGGCTCATTCTGTAAATTTAGACCCATCCCTTATTCCACATTTTGTTGTGTTACAACCTGAATTCAAAATAGATTAAATCGATTTTTTTGGTGGGGATGCTTTTGGGATGCTTTTTAGCGACTTGGACTGGGAGACTGGTAAGGATAGAGAGAACAATGAATGGAGCCAAATCCTTGATGAGACCCGATTCAGATTGCAAACAACCTTAGCCTGGGGCGAAGATTTACATTCCAACAGGACAATGACCCCAAGCATACAGCCAAAGTAACACTGGAATGGCTTCAGAACAAGACTGTGAAAATCCTTGAGTGGCCCAGCCAAAGCCCATACTTGAATCCCATTTAAAATCGGTGGAAAGACTTGAAGATGGCTGTTCACTACCACTCCCCATCTAACTTAAGAGCTTTAAAAAATCTGTAAGAAAGAATGGGAGAAAATCCCCAAATCCAGATGTGCAAAGCTGATCGACATAACCAAGATGACTCAAAGCTGTAATTGCTGCCAAGGTGCTTCTACAAAGTATTGACTTGGGTGTGAATACTTATGTATGTCATTTTTTATAGATGTGTAAACATTTCTAAACATGTATTCACTTTGTCATTATGGGGTATTCTGTATAGATGGGTGAGATTTAAAAAAATAAACCATTCTTAATTCAGGCTATAACAACGTGTAATAAGTCAAGGGTATGAATACTTTATGAAGGCACTGTATATACAACAGTACAATACACTAGAATGCAGTTAAATCAACTAGCCATGAAAATTTGGCAAAACCATGCATAACTGTACATGCTGGACATAGACTTATTTTCATAATGAAAACTAAGTGGGGTCTGATTCTGACAGTTAAGTAATTGATATTCCATTCCAGATTAAATAACATGTCAACCTCTTCCATTGAGTAACACAGGAAAACAAGATCATGTAGGCTATGAAAAGACCAGTCAGTTCCTATTTCATCTGTTCCAACTCAGTAGTCTGTAATACACTGTTGTAGTGGATTCTGTTGTCGTTGCGCCTTCTACACCACGCTGTCTGTGTGGGTGGACCATTTCAGTTTGTCAGTGATGTGTATGCTGAGGAACTTGAAGCTTTCCACCTCCTACACTGCGGCCCCATCGATGTGGATAGGGGGTGCTCCCTCTGCTGTTTCCTGAAGTCCACAATCATCTCCTTTGTTTTGTTGACATTGAGTGAGGTTTTTCCTGGCACCACACTCCCAGAGCCCTCAGCCTACAGAGAGGCGTCTCATTGTTGGTAATCAAGCCTACTGTTGTGTCGTCTGCAAACTTGATTGAGTTGGAGGCGTGCTTGTCCATGCAGTCATGGGTACTAAGTCAATGCTGTACGCATCCTCTCTCAGCAAAAAGCCATTCAGAAATACGTGTTTGCTACACCCACAATTGTTTTTGTAGCTGTGTATAAAGCATTCATGGTCAAAACAAACACCAAGGACCACTTCTCAACACAAAGGGACTTTTATTTCAAGGACATTTGTAACACTTGTTCACTCCTTCCATGAAACCATCGGCTGCCTGTTAGACATCTTAGTAGTATGATCCACTCTTACATTTCCATTCAGTAGAAAGGAAACGGAAAGATGATATAATGACTACATTTTGAGATTATGATCTGAAGCCATTTGTAAAGACTCTTGGTAAATATGTAAACAGAATTATCACTTGATCTACCATTAAAAATGTATACAATTTGAGTAAAAAACAATATGCAATCACATTTCTAACAGAAGTGTAAATCTAGCCAGCATCACTCAAACTATTGCATCATTCTGAAAAGATGTACAGATTTCTTAACACTCAGTATCTATTTACATGGGAATGTTCCAAGATGTGAGATCGTTTCTAAATAATTTACAGATCCAATGCAACAACATCCATGCAAGCTTGAGTGCTAGCTATGAGGAGAGACCTATGAGGAAGAAAGCAAGAGCAAGCCAGTGCATGGTTTGAAATTAGATCGCGTCCATGCCCCGTGAGAATGAAGAGCCGAAGCCTAGTCCCATGCCTCTCTGAGTGTGGGTCTGGGACCTGGCCATCTCGTACTGAACGTCAAGGTTATGGAACATCTCCTCCTGCTGCTGCAAGGTCTTCAGGCCTTCGTCGTTGAGTGGCTTTGAGGTCTCACCTTCCTCTTCCCCCTGACAGGACAGACATCACAGTGTTAGAAATACAAGGCTCTGTGCAGCCTGGTACACACTCAAATGAGAAAATGAAAGGACTCAGTTATACATACTTTGATGCCCATCAGTTTACGAAATTTAACATTTTGGTCCTTATTTCCAAAGTTCAGCTTCTCCCACAACTCAGCTGTCTGGGACTTGTCCTTCAAAACCAAACAATTTGAATGTATTAGTAATTTGCAACAATCGAGCCACCATGAGTGGAGTTGCATTTTTTCCCGTAACGTTTTCTTTTCATTAAGTCACTAGTTGTACATTCCGGACATAACAAAGCACACTAAAGATAATCGTCCCCATCAGATAATAAACAGCGTAGACTTAATGCACAAAATGTTCTGTATTGCGTACAAGGAATTAAAAAATAAAATCTTACCCCTTCCTTCTTTCCCTGCCAGAGCTTCTTCCTTTTCTTCTCCTGCTCGGCAAACTTCAGGGGGTTGACAGCCGAGGGATTGTAATAGCTGGGCACAGCAATGCCAGTCTCTGCTAAGGTTTTGGCTTGTAGGGCTGCCATCTGCGCTGCCATGGCGATCTGGGGCGTGACCTGTGTCCCAGAGGCCAGGAGAGCTGCCACGTTGAGGACAGGGTGGGTAGCAGCTGCAGCAGCAACTACTGTGTCAGACAGTAGGGGGGCTGGCACTAAAAACAATACAAACAAAATAAAAAAAATAAAGAGGTTAGTGATCAGTTTAACTTTGAATTAGGTGCAATTGACAGCCGAGAAGTGTCTCACCTGCAGGTACCTCCTGATGCTGCTGTTTCTCCAACATCTCCTTTTCTTTCTGCTCTTGCAGTTTCTTTGCCCTTTCCAACCTGGAGATATAGAGAAAAGACAGTGAAGGGCGTTCATATTTGTCAGCTAGGCTTTGGGAACAGAATGATAGATTGTCCACCATCAAATAGAGATACTCAAGAAACAAATCATGAGCCCAACAGTTCCTTTAAGGGTGTTTTCACATATAGTCCTCATTAAAAGAATCTCTCAGTCCATACAAAAATGGTGTGGAAGAACTTGACTGACCTGCACAGAGCCCTGACCATAACCCCAGTAAACACCTTTGGGATGAATTGGAATGCTGACTGCTAACCAGGCCTAATCGCCCAACATCAATGCCCAACCTCACTAATGCTCGTGGCTGAATGGAAGCAAGTCCCCGCAGCAATGTTCCAACATTGCTTTGTTTAGAAAGGAACCAAGATCTTTTTCCAACATTCACTCAATATACTCAAGCCATTCAAATCAGAATGTGTTGTCGGACAGCTAAGATTTACCCACTTACATTTTGGAAGCTAATAGACTGCATTTAGTTAAAATATGAGACAATTGTAATTAGAAGATACTATTAACCCTGTCTAGAGTCTAAGCCGGGGGAGGGGGGGAATTGTTTTAAGACAATCATACCAAGGAACATTAAGCTATTTGATTTAAAATTTTAAGACCCCTTAAAAAGGTAACGGAAAATTAAAAAAATATTGGATGAAACATTGTATTTGGCATTACTGCTATTAGCCAATAAACGCATTGAATAACAGATTCACTACATGGAACAGTTAAAAAAGAATATCAACAGGAAGTTTGTTCTGAAGTGTCTGTCCTATATCTGAGATAAAGATCAGGAAACTTTTAATTACAATTGTTTTTTTTGTTTTTTTTTACATGTATTTATCCCCTATTTTAGGGACTAAACTATCTCCACATACAGTGCCTTCAGAAAGTATTCAGACCCCTTGACATTTTGTTACATTACAGCCATACTCTAAAATAGATTTTTTAAACTGTTCCTCAGCAATCTACACACAATAGCCCATAATGACAAATGTAAACGGGTTTAGACATTTTTGCAAATGTATAAGAGATGCCTTATTTACATAAGTATTAAGACCCTTTTCTATGACACTCAAAATTGAGCTCAGGTGCATCCCGTTTCAATTGATCATCCTTGAGATGTTTCTACAACTTGGAGTCCACCTGTGGTAAATTCAATTGATTGGACATGATTTGGAAAAGCAAACACCTGTCTAATTAAGGTCCCACAGTTGACAGTGCATGTCAGAGCAAAAACCATGCCATGAGGTCGAAGGAATTGTCTGTGAAGCTCCGAGACAGGATTGTGTCCAGGCACAGATCTGAGGAAAAGTAGCAAAAAATGTCTGCAGCATTGAAGGTCCTCAAGAACAGTGGCCTCCATCATTCTGGGTCAGGGAGGTGACCAAGAACCCGATGGTTACTCTGACAGAGTTCCTCTGTGGAGATGGTTGTCCCTCTGGAAGGTTCTCCCATCTCTGTAGCACTCAACCAATCAGGCCTTTATGGTAGAGTGGCCAGAAGGAAGCCCCTCCTCAGTAAAAGGCACATGAGAGCCCGCTTGGAGTTTGCCAAAAGGCACCTAAAGGACTTCCAGACCATGAGAACCCAGATTCTCTGGTCTGATGAAACCAAGATTGAACTTTTTGTTCAATCTCACGTCTGGAGGAAACCTGGCACCATCCCTATGGTGAAGCATGGTGGTGGCAGAATCATGCTGTGGGAATGTTTTTCAGTGGCAGGGACTGGTATACTAGTCAGGAACGAGGTAAAGATGAACGGAGCAAAGTACAGAGAGATCCTTGACGAAAACCTGCTCCAGAGCTCTCAGGACCTCAGACTGGGGCGAAGGTTCACCTTCCAAAAGGACAAAAGAGGAGTGGCTTCAGGGACAAGTCTCTGAATGTCCTTGAATGTCCCAGCCAGAGCCCGGACTTAAACCTGATCAAAAATCGCTGGAGAGACCCATCCAACCGGACAGAGCTTGAGAGGATCTGCAGAGAAGAATAGGAGAAAAATCGCCAAATACAGGTGTGCCAAGTTTGTAGTGTCATACCAAAAACGACTCGAGGCTGTAATTTCCTGCCAAAGGTGCCCGAACAAAGTACTGAGTAAAGGGTCTGAATACCTATGTAAACTGGTACCGGGGACCATCAAACGAGTCTTGTGAGTGTCCTAGAGCTAAACGGAGAACACCAGTGTTTTCTTGAGTCTTGGCTGTCAGAGGGGTCATATTGTCAGAGGGGTCATATTAGCAGAGGGGTCATATTAGCACGGATGCTACAGACAGATATTGGCAGAGGAAGCTGTACCGACTTCAGACAAGTCTTATGAGGGTTGTGGGCATCCTAGAGCAAAATGAATGCCATCGTGTTCGTGAGAGTCTCATCTTTCAATAGAGTGGTCATAACCGTTCGGACGCTACATACGTTTTTGTGAGAAGACCGATTTGAAATGTCTTATGGTCTGACAAACACCGCTCTAGCTCTGCCACCTTTCACCGCAGATGCGGAAGGGCGATATCAGCGGTTGATTGAGACACAGACCATGCAAAAAAACATCTCTCTAGCTTAAACAGACGGATTTTGATGGGGATTTTCTATTACGTTAATTTCATTTCCACGGGGCCGCGGAAGTTGTAGGCTAAGGTTTAACATGCAAATATTATTAGCAAGAGAATAACTGCAGACTAAATAATGATGTTACCTAAAATGTTACTACTGCCCCTTTAAGAGCTAGAATAGATTTGTACCCTATGTTAAGATTCTCACCAAATAGGTTGTCTTCTCACACTATTAAAACCCCACAATCAAACAGCTCTCTTAGCCTATAGATCACATATTCAAACAAATAACCTGAACAAATTTCTGTGCATTCTTGACAATCGCTAATCAATATCCAAAAACAGGACACTTTCCTGCGAACCTGCACATCACCAGCTCTTTTCTAGCACCAATGTGAGGGTTTATGGCAGGGGAAACAGTGTTGCAGTAGTCTAGTGTGGTGCCGGAATACTGACAAGCGAACCTAGGGAGCTTTGTGTTCACAATGGAACCGGGCCACGGAATTCAAGCAAACCGAACTCAGACCAACTCTCGAGATGGTCTCTGTTCGGTTTGAATCGGGGGGGCTCTTTTGAGAGGTACGAGTTCCTTTGGGGTGATCACACTGCACAAAATATTAAGCAAAACCACACTGATTTGACAAAAATTGTCTGAAGGGACCAAGTGTGAAAACACCCTAAGATGCTGCAGTACCTTCTGGCCAGGGCCTCTTGTGCGTCCATGGCAGTGTTTCTGCCCCGGAAAGCCTGGGGGCTCACAGACCTGCTACGACTCTTCTCTTTTCTGTGCACTTTCTCCTTCTTCTTCCGCTCCCTAGAGACATTATAGCATTTCAAGATCCACAGAAAGATATGCATTCAGTCACACAGAACACAATTTAAGAGACATGGTTACTAACTGACAAAGAGTGGCAAATTTGAGGCACACAAGAGTGGTTACTAAAGACAAACACAGAAAATGGTAGGGAGAGAAGCAAGCGAAACGCACCTGCTTTTGCTCCTGCGGCGGTGTTTGGTCTTTGAGCCCGACCGGGACCTGGCCCTCTTCTTCTTCTCCCGCGGGGAACGCGATCTCAGTTTGTCCCGACTTCTGCTGCGATGACGCCTAAAACCGGACAAAAATACATGTTTTATTCTTATAAAAGAAAACATGCAACTCACTCTACCCAGTTTACTGTGACCAATCTCAATACATCATGTAGCATCTCACTGAGCCTAGACCCACCTGTCGCATGAGTGTGACCTGGAGTGGCTCCGTCCCTTCTTGTCTTTGCGCCGGTGTCGCTCCTCCCCGTTCTCTGCAGAAAGTCTCTCCCTGCCCCTCTCAGTCTGCTCCGGCTGATCATCCTGCTTGCTGTGAGATTTTGGTGGCTTCTCAGAGTCCCTCCTTTGTGCCTGTTTTAAGAAGAAGGTGTCTCTTTCAGGAAAATAGTGCAACAAAGAGTTAGTACAACTGTTTGATACAGAAGATACCAAAGCATGTTGAGAGCTCATGCTCACTTCAGACATACATCCCCCTCATATTTAGAAAGACTGATCACCAGAAACCAAACATTTCTTTACAACATGACCGACCATGACCGGATATGTCAGAAGGGTAAATAGCTTGACGGAGCTACACTGTCAGTCCACTTTAACTGCTTGTTAAAATGTTGTTTTTTCCACTTTGAGTGCAACTTTTTTAACAAGGCAAGTCAGCTGAGAACAAATTCTTATTTACAATGGCGGCCTACCCCAGCCAAACCCAGACAACACTGGGCCAATTGGGAGTCCCATAGGGTGGGGCACAATCATGGCCGGTTGTAATACAGCCTGAAATCGAACCAGGGTCTGTAGTGACACCTCTAGCACTGAGATGCAGTGCCTTAAACGCTGGAGATAAATTTGATAATGAAATGCCCTCCAATGTACCAAGACACATACGTGCGACAAGTTGAAGTAGGTTTTGTCAAATCTACCACCTACTCAAGTGCACCAAGTACAGCCACTTCTACTTAGTTTTGTTTCAATCATATTATGGAAGGCACATGAATTAAACACCTTATATAGTACCCAAAACTCAATGTAGATTATCGTGGATCATCACCTCTGAGACAGCTTTAATACATATGTTTTAGTTCAGCACTTTATTCCCTCCCCAATCTACAAGTGCATGCAGCCAGGAAGATTAATGGTGGGCTCAGAATGAATTTGGATTAATAAGGTTACAGCCAGCAGACTTCTTTGACTTGAGCTTGAATTGAACCCAGTAATAGGCAATTGAACCCAGGAAAAGGCTAATGTTAATTTCCTTTATTTGCAATTATTTTCTAGGAGGCAAGTATAAGTTTGAATGGCTGATAGTTACCTGTCCGAGTAGTAGGCATATAATTTTGCTATGTCAGCAGCGTCTTCAGTTCAGTGTCTCTTCGTGCTTTAGCACGCTGAGTATGATTTATTGTAGAAATGTTATCATGTGATCTACACACAGGATTTATTTAAAAAAATAATCTCATATACAGTACCAGTCCAAAATTTGGACACACCTACTCATTCAAGGGTTTTTCTTTATTTTTACTATTGTCTACATTGTAGAATAATAGTGACGACATCAAAACTATGAAATAACACAGAGTCATGTAGTAACCAACAAAAGTAACCAAAAGTGTTAAACAATTCAAAATATATTTTTGAGATTCTTCAAAGTAGCCACCCTTTTCTTTGATGACAGCTTTGCACACTCTTGGCATTCTCTCAACCAGCTTCATGAGATAGTCACCTGGAATGCATTTCAATTAACAGGTGTGCCTTGTTAAAAGTTAATTTGTGGAATTTCTTTCCTTCTTAATGCATTTGAGCCAATCAGTTGTGTTGTGACAAGGTAGGGGGGTATACAGAAGATAGCCCTATTTGGTAAAATACCAAGTCCATATTATGGCAAGAACAGCTCAAACAAGCAAAGAGAAACGACAGTCCATCTTTACTTTAAGACACGGTCAATCAATTTGCAAAATTAATAACTTTTAAAGTTTCTTCAAGTGCAGTCGCAAAAAACATCAAGCGCTATGATGAAACTGGCTCATGAGGACCACCACAGGATTTTTATTTTAAAATGTAACCTTTACTTAACTAGGCAAGCCAGTTAAACTTTAGGGATATAGCCCCCTTTTTTTACATTTTTGCCTAAAATGACATACCCAAATCTAACTTCCTGTAGCTCAGGCCCTGAAGCAAGGATTTGCATATTCTTGGTACCATTTGAAAGGAAACACTTTGAAGTTTGTGGAAATGTGAATTGAATGTAGGAGAATAACATAATAGATCTGGTAGAAGAAAATACAACGATCTTTGAAATGCAACAGAAAGGTCCCAGTTTTAGACATCACTCTGGTTGTAATTCCGATGGTGTCCACAAGATGGCAGCAGTGTATGTGCAAAGTTTCAGACGGATAACTTGAAGTATGAGCGAACTACATGACATTTAGTGTGAAGTCACCCAGGTACATTTGGGCAAATCGTGAAGGAGACATTTGCATTCATATTACATTTTTCTGCAAGACTATTGTCAAATCTGTATACTTGGACTGATTCAGCTTTTCCAGTATTAGTAGCCATATTATAAGTTCAACATCTGCAAAACAACCAGTTTTCATAACTTCATAACTCTGAATATTCTTATAATTTTTGTCCAAAAGGAAAAGGCATGCTGTCGCACAAAGTTAGCAGTTACATTTTACGACAGATACAGGGTTTCCGGATACTCCCGTGAAGCCCAGCTTATTGGCCATCTAGCTAGCTTTGTTTGACCCCGATTGATGCTTATTTGACAAAGTTATAGTCGATCAAGTAAAGACCGCCCGCGTCATCGGCGTGCCATTTAGACATCGCTCTCTGACCAAATTTGGTGTCCTATAGAATTTTCTACACCCCTAATGATAGTGAAATCTGTTTACGTTCTAGGATCTCTGAGGAATACATACGAACGTGATTTGACTGGTTGAACCAACATTTAGGGTCAGATTTTCGCATTCCTTTCTTTGATAATTGAACGAGTGGAAATACAAAATCGATCGTGCATGCTAGATGGACCTTTTTAGGATATGAAAAATGATTTTATCTAACAAAACAACACTTCATGTTATCTCTGGGATGATAAATCAGAACAAGATTTCAGAATGTAAGTACACATTTCACCTTGAGGTGAATTTATCAAACTTATCGCGGTGAAAAAAAGTGTTTTGTTGTTAGGAGCTCTCCCCAAACAATAGCATGGCATTTTTTCGCAGTAATAGCTACTGTAAATTGGACAGTGCAGTTATATTAACAAGAATTTAAGCTTTCAGCCGACATTAGACACTTGTATGTACCGACATTTGTTGTTTCGCTGCATGATTTACAACTGTCCCGTTGACGGGACGCCTATCCCTAAGAAGTTTTAAGAACAAATTCTTATTTACAATGACGGCCTACCGGGGAACAGTGGGGTAACTGCCTTGTTCAGGGGCAGAACGACAGATTTTTACCTTGTCAGCTCAGGGATTCGATCCTGTAAACTTCCGGTTCCTGACCCAACGCTCTAACCACTAGGCTACCTGCCGCCCCAAAGGAAAGGAAGACCCAGAGTTACCTCTGCTGCAGAGTATAAGTTAATTAGAGTTAACTGCACCTCAGAATTCAGCCCAAATAAATGCTTTACAGAGGTAAACAAACACATCTCAACATCAACTGTTCAGAGACTGCGTGAATCAGGCCTTCATGATCAAATTGCTGCAAAGAAACCACTACTAAAGGACACCAATAATAACAAGAGACTTGCTTGGGCCAGGAAACACAACCAATGGACATTAGACCGGTGGAAATCTGTCCTTTGGTCTGATGAGTCCAAATTAGAAATGTTTGGTTCCAACCTCCGTGTCTTTGTGAGAAGCAGAGCAGGTGAACGGATGATCTCCGCATGTGTGAATGAGAGGGTTGGAGTGCTGCATCAGATGACCTGACCTCCACAATCACCCGACCTCTACCCAATTGAGATGGTGTGGGATGAGTTGGACCGCAGAGTGAAAGAAAAGCAGCCAACAAGTGATCAGCATATTTGGGAACTCCTTCAAGACTATTGGAAAAGCATTCCAGGTGAAGCTGGTTGAGAAAATGCGAAGTGTGTGCAAGGCTGTCAAAGGCAAAAGGTGGCTACTTTTAAGAATCTCAAATATATTTTGATTTGTTTAACACTTTTTTGGTTACTACATGATTCCATGTGAAATGTCATAGTTTTGATGTCTTCACTATTATTCTACAATGTAGAAAATAATAAAAATAAAAAACCTTGAATGAGTAGGTGTCCAAACTTTTGACTGGTACTGTATATATTCTTCACCATCTATGGCTACACTCAAGTGACCAAGGATAAATTAATGAGACATATCAAAATATATATATATATTTTTAAAACATGTCAGTTTTTCCATTTAAGTAATTCCATTAAGTCTCTTACTAAGCTTTGATTCAGGTTTCATTGCCTACAGTGTTGTTTGGTACTTACCATGGTCAACAAAAACAAAAAAGACACTATTGACATTCAAGATGGTGACAGTACTGCAGCCTACTTTTAGTTCACTAAAATTAACTAAGATTAGTTACCTCTTTGCTCCTGCTACGACTTCGTCTGTGCTTTTTGTCACCTGTAAAAGTAAAAATGATGAGAACAGTGACAATTCTACTGCACTATTAAATTAGGACTGACTCCAATGAGTCACCTGTAGTGCTTGACTATTTTGGACTGTTCAGCTGCTCTAAGCTTATGTCAAATCCAAATAACATGACCAGTTTCTGGGATGTGACCTACCAAGTGAACATAACAAAAATGTATTACCAAAACTACAAACATCATTCTGAGTTATCAAATTTTGTGCATTTAACTCACTTGATTTGCGTTTTCGGTCCCTGGAGTGTGACCTCGATCGTGAAGGATGGTGTTTGGAGCTTCTGGGTGATTTGGATGATTCCATAGTGTGTTTTCTTCTGTCCGTGTAAAGAGAGCCCATCAAGGGTAGCAGGTTGGTCGAGTCGGCATCACTTGCCTAAATTAAAGTAAACACACTGATCAACCTTACGGTTTATTTGTTCTTTAAGCAGCACTCCGGGAAGACAATGTTTCAGCACAAAACAGCATCCCAACCAGGACCAGTGGTGTAAAGTACTTGAGTAAAAACACTTTCAAGTAGTGATGCACCGATATGACATTTTTGGCCGATACCGATATCCAATATTTTCCTTGCCAAAAAAAATGATACCAGTAACCAATATTCAAAATTTTCACAGCCTTATAAGAATTCTAGTACAGTTAAACAGTTAACACACACACACACACACAGTGGTCTAAGGCACTGCATCTCTGTGCAAGAGGCGTCACTACAGTCCCTGGTTCAAATCCAGGCTGTTTCACACCTGGCTGTGATTGGGAGTCCCATAGGGCGGCACACAATTGGCCCAGCGTCGTCCGGGTTTGGCCGGGGTAGGTCATCATTGTAAATAAGAATTTGTTCTTAACTGACTTGCCTAGTTAAAGGTTACACACACACCACACTGACTAAAAAGTTATTTTGTTGGCATTTACGTATGTCCCTATTACCAGTAAAACATCATCAAAACAGATTTCTTTCACTTGCTGTGCTGTTTCGTTGTTCATTTCATCAGTCGTTTCATTCTCAACCAGGATTTCTAAGGAACACCGTTTGGGTCTTTGCGTGTCAAAAAAGATACAAATTAGGGTTACTTTAGATGACACCTAGCTATATAGTTAGCTAGCTAACTATATAGCTACTGAAACAGATTATGTCGTGTTATTTGGTGTGTAAGACAGTTCTTATTTGGTTAATGGTGGTTGGACCCATCTATGTGAAGCAAGCCACAATAAGGATTAGGCACAATAGTGGAATTTGCAGTTAGCCTTCAAAATAAAAGTATCGCATAATTCTACTATTTGTATTCATTTGCATCACTGTCAATGACATACTTTTATTTTGAAGGCTAACCGCAAATTCCACTATTGTGCCTAATCCTTATTGTGGCTAACTTCACAACACATAACCCGGTCCGGTCGAGCCTCAGTAGCCAGATGAAGCTAGCTGGCTGCTTATAACGTTAGCTTGGGAAACAGGGTTGGGTAGCTGGCTAGCTATTTATTTTCATGAACTGAAGATCACTTTCAATAGGCGAACAACAATACTTACAACCTTGCTAAGAATAATGAAAATGACTGCAGTTTCTATGGTCATGGTTTTCAGGCTGGTTGTATTGGTGATGGCTAGGTACCAAGCTAAAGCTAGCTACCCCAGAAGTTGCGGTCAAACAAATGATGCTTTATTACCAACGCGGTATTGTAAACACATCGTTCGTGGCTGGTGCTTGCGTGTTTTCTGACTTTTTTGTAAGGCTTTGACAGCGCTACTGTATTTTTTTTATACACACAAAGACCCAAATGGCGTTCCCTAGTATGCATGTCGTGAAGCTAATAGCAGTGACGCTATTACTGTGTAACTCCGGTAGGGCAACATCTGAAAAATAGCGCACTTGGCAGTGTGTCCCGGTGCTCGACCAGTCGGCGAAAGCCAACATCACCCACGACAGAGAACGGTTGATTGTCAAGGGCAATGAATTCCATTATCTTGGCTTTAATGGACTTTGCCTTTGAGTTGTCTCGCTGAAATGTTCTTACTCTTCCAAATGACTGCTCGATCCACACAGCAGACATTGTGTAGGCTAGGTCAGGAATGCTGTGTTGCACCTGTAGCGCAAAAAATGACGTTATTACGTCATGTACATACGTTATATAGGTATGCACGGTAGCTTGACATCGGTTTTTAACATCGGCGTTAAACTTAACATTGGCCGATACCGATGTTGGCATTTTTAGCTAATATCGGCCGATTCCGATATGTTCACTGATATATCATGCATCCCTACTTTAAAGTACTACTTAAGTAGTTTTTTGGGGTAGCTGTACTTTACTATTTATATATTTGAGAACTTTTACTAAACTACATTCCTAAAGAAAATTATTTACTTTTTACTCATTTTTTATTCATTTTCCCTGACACAAAAGTACTTGTTACATTTTGAATGCTTAACAGGACAGAAAATGGTCCAATTCGCACACTTATGAAGAAAACATCCCTGGTCATCCCTACTGCCTCTGATCTGGCAGACTCACTAAACACAAATGCTTTGCTTGTAAATAATGTCCGAGTGTTGGAGTGTGACCCTGGCTGTACGTTAAAAAAAAATTGTACCGTCTTGTTTGCTTAATGAGGAATTTTTTATTATTTGTACTTTTACTTTTGATAATTAAATATATTTGAGCAACTACATTTACTATTGATACTAAAGTATATTTAAAAATCAAATACTTTTAGTCAAGTGGTATTTTACTGGGTGACCTTCACTTGAGTAATTTTCTATTAAGGTATCTTTACTTTTACTCAGGTAGGAGAATAGAGTACTTTTTCCACCACTGACCGGCACCACTACGTTCTAGGGAAGATGAACGATGACTCAACCGGCTGTGTTATCCCACTGAGCTAAAGACATTAATTCAGAGGTCCAATTCAGAGGTCCAACACTAGTTTTCAGGTCTCAGGCAAGGTTACTCATCAGTCACATCAACTGGGCCCTTACACTGACTTTGATTTGCTTCAGATTGCCCAACATAAAATGCTGGTAGTAGCTATATCGCTAACGTAAGCTAATTGTCTCCAAAGTTACCAACCCTCCTCCTGGACAGCTACTGGGTATGCAGGCATTTGCACTAAGTCAACCTAACCAACACCTATTAAAGTACCTGATGGGCATCTGGTTAGATAAAAATGGAGGCTGCAAATGGCAAATCAACATAATTGCTAACATTAGCTAGCTAAGTTAATTAAGGGTGTTTTCACATAGTCAGTCCTCTTTAAAAGAATCAATCTCAGTCCTCTTCAAAGTGAACTCCGGGGTAAAAAAGAGCTAAAGAACTCCGTTCTCTTTGTATTCACACTGCCCTTGAATTTGAATGAGGACTCAGCTCTTTTGCCAGTTCACATATTTTGTGGTCCGAGTCCTCTTTGCATTCACATTGCTATTAGAAAGGAACCAAGATGTTTTTCCAATATTTACTCAATGTAGTGGGTTTTAACAAAGTGCAGGACAAGCCTTTCCATCAGAATGTGTGGGAGGAGGAGGAATAATGGCCATGAGCTGTTTTCCATGGTTCAGGCTAGGCCCCTTAGTTCCAGGGAAGGGAAATTAATGCTACAGCATACAATGACATTATAGACGATTCTGTGCTTCTAACTTTGTGGCAACAGTTTGGTGAAGGTCCTTTCCTGTTTCAGCATGACAATGCCCCCGTGCACAAATCGAGGTCCATACAAAAATGGTGTAGAAGAACTTGACTGACCTGCACAGAGCCCTGATCATAACATCAGTGAACACCTTTGGGATGAATTGGAACGCCGACTGCGAGCCAGGCCTAATCGCCCAACATCAATGCCCGACCTCACTAATGCCTGTAGCTGAATGGAAGCAAGTCCCCGCAGCCCATTTCAAAAATGTTATGGAGGATCAATATGATGTTGTCTGTGATTGTTTCTGTTGAATTGTGTCCTTGTTTTGAATGGTTTGAAATGTTCTTGTCTGTATGACTAAAACTGTACATGTCAACATGTTTACACAGGGCACAGCCGTAAAAAGAGATCCAGGTCTCAGTCTGTTTTCCCTGTTAAAATAAAGATTAAAAAAATAAAAATAATAATAATTATTATTATTATTCCAACATATAGTGGAAAGCCTTCCCATTAGAGTGGAGGCTGTTATAGAAGCAAAGGTGGGACCAACTCCATATTAATGGCCATGATTTTGGAATTAGCTTTTCGACAAGCAGGTGTTCACATACTTTTGGTAATGTAGTGTACCTACTTACATTATGGAAGCTAATAGATTGCATTTAGTTAAATGGTGAGACATAATTGTAATCAGAATATATTAATAAAATGAAATATTATTAGTAACAATAAATAGCAGAAGAATAACTGCAGATTAAATCATACTGTAATTTTAAATTGAACACCCAATGTAGACTACTGCCCTTAAGAGCTAGAATAGATTTTGTACCCTGTTGTGATTCTTAAAGCACGTTGTCTCCTATTCAAACCCCACAATCAAATAAACATTTTACCAAGCTCTCAGCCTTTAGATCACAAAATTGCAAACAAATAATCTTAACTAAAAACTCGACACATTTTGGAATTGCTATGCATCCTAAAATTTTTGGGGAATTGCTGACAATCCCCCCAAAAATATTCAAAACAGCACACGCTTTTTCCGCGAACCTGCACATCATAATTGTCTCTCTTTTTTAGCACCAATGTGAGGGGCTATGGCAGGGGAAACGGTGTTGCAGTAATCTAGTGTGTGGTGCTGGAATAATGACGAGCGAACCTAGGGCGTTGAGTGTTTACATTGCCCTAAAAAAAGGGAACCGAACCGAACTCAGACCACCTCTCGAGATGGTTTCAGATCGGTTCGGGGACTCGAGGGGTCTGAGTTCATTTGGAGCGTTCTCACTGCACAAACAATTAAAAGAACCGCACTGAGTTCACAAACATTGGCTGAAAGAGACCTTGTGTAAAAACACCCACACTAACGTTTGCTACCTAACGACGTTAGCTAGTTTGCAAACGACTGCGCAACTCAAGGTACATAGTTAACTAGCGAACGTTAAGTTATATAGCTAGTTAGGTAACTCGTTAACACTAACATAATCCGATAAAGTAGAATGTCCATGTATTTCCAAAATCAACGACAAAGCTACCAACTACTACTGCAACTAGCTACTGACGTTAACTCGCTAGGTTGTCGACATGGCTGCCACGGCAAAGACGCCATCTTGATTAAACAAAACATCTTTAAAACAGAAACAGCTAGCATAAATGATTATATGAAATCGATGGTAATGTATTTGGTGAACACTTACCGCCATGAGTCACTTAAAGAACCCCCGTAAAAAAGTAAATGTGAGTTGTTCTTTCTGTGCTGTCGTTGAGCTTCGTTCGGTATTCCAGCAAATTCCTCCCACTTCCAGGCCGTTCTGTTACAACAGAGAGCGGAAGTGGCGGAGTAAGAGGTTTTACTCCGACCAAAATTTGTCCACGACAATAAACCCATGAAGTGAGGATGTATGTATGTATGTATGTATGTATGTTGGTCAATAAGAGTGTCGAATTTGGTCAACAAACAATAATTGCTAATTTGCTGGATGAATCTTATTTTATAGAATATAAGTTTCGTAATGGTTCGTTTGTTACGAATGCACTGATATAAGTGGACGCACTTGGAAAAACGACTTTATATTGGAGTTTATCAGGTCAACACCAGCAAGGCATGGGGCCCTGACAGTATTCCAAGACACAATCTCAGCACGTGCAAATCAGCTGGCAGGCATATTCATGGTAATTTTCAACCTCTCCTTGTCCCCGTCTGTAATCCCCACATATTTTATGATGACCACAATCATTCCTGCTCTCCACACGGCCCTTACCCACCTAGATAAAAGGAATACCCATGTGAGAATGCTGTTCATCACCATTATCCCCTCCAAGCTCGTCACCAAGCTTAAGGCTCTGGATCTGAACACCTCCCTCTACAACTGGATCCTGGATTTCCTGACGATCTGACTCCAGGTGGTGAGGGTAGGCAACATCACCTCCACCACGCTGACCCTTAACATACGGTCCCCACAGGGGTGTGTTCTTAGCCCCCTCCTGTACTCCCTGTTCACCCACGACTGGGTGGCCACACATGACTCCACCACCATTATCAAGTTCACTAACGACACGATGGTGATAGGCTTGATCACCGGCGATGATGAGTCAGCCTACAGGGAGGAGGTCAGTGACCTGGCAGTGTGGTGCCAGAGCAACAACCTCTCCCTCAACGTCAGCAAGACCAAGGACCTTATCGTGGACTACAGGAAACGGGGGGGTCGAGCATGCCCCATCCACATCAAGGGGCAGCAGTTGAGCAGATAGACAGCTTCAAGTTCCTCGGTGACCAAATCCCTAAAGATGGTCCAAACACACACGCACAGTCGTGAAGAACGTGCGACAGTGACTCTTCCCTCTCAGGAGGTTGACAAAGTTTGGCATGGGCTCTCAAATCCTGAAAAGGTTCTATAGCTGTACCATTGATAGCATGTTGACTGGCTGCATTACTGCTTGCTATGGCAATAGCACCACCCTCGATCACATGGGGCTACAAAGGGTTTTGCGGATAGCCCAGTACATCACTGGGGCCGAGCACCCTGCCATCCAGGACCTCTATATCAGGCAGTGTGAAAAGAAGGCCCGGAAAATCGTCAAAGACCCCAACTACCCAAGCCATAGACTATTTTCTCTGCTGCCACACAGCAAGAGGTACCGGTGCATCAAGTCTGAAACGAACAGGATCTTGAACAGCTTCTATCCCCAAGCAATACGACTGATAAATATCGAACAAAATAGATACATGGACTGTTTACCTTTTTTCTTGATTGATCTTTTATTTCAATATTTGCACTGTCTCTATGCACTGTCACTCCAACACACACACAAACACCCACACCATTGTTTGTTCACTCACACATAATATGCACATACAGTGCATTCGCAAAGTATTAAGACCCCTTGACTTTTTCCACATTTTGTTACATTACAGCCTTATTCTAAAATGGATTAAATAAAAACAATTCCTCATCAAGCTACACACAATACCCCATAATGACAAAATGAAAACAGGTTTTTAAAAATTGTACCAAATGCATAAAAAAAAAAAACAGAAATACCTTATTTACTTAAGTATTAAGACCCTTTGCTATTGTAACAGTTTAGCTTCCGTCCCACTCTTCGCCCCTACCTGGGCTTGAACCAGGGACCCTCTGCACACATCAACAACTGCCTCCCACGAAGTATCGTTACCCATCGCTCCACAAAAGCCGCGGCAGTTGCAGAGCAAGGGGAACAACTACTTTAAGGTCTCAGAGCGAGTGACGTCACCGGTTGAAACGCTATTAGCGTGCACCCGCAAACCATTTCACACCGGTTACACTATGACACTTGAAATTGAGCACAGGTGCATCCTGTTTCCATTGATCATCCTTGAGATGTTTCTACAACTTGATTGGAGTCCACTTGTGGTAAATTCAATTGATTGGACATGATTTGGAAAGGCACACACCTGTCTATATAAGGTCCCACAGTTGACAGTGGATGTCAGAGCAAAAACCAAGCCATGAGGTCAAAGGAATTGTCCGTAGAGCTCCGAGATAGGATTGTGTCGAGTCACAGATCTGGGGAAGGGTACCAAAAAATGTCTGCAGCATTGAAGGTCCCCAATAACACAGTGGCCTCCATCATTCCTTAATGGAAGAAGTTTGGAACCACCAAGACTCTTCCTAGAGCTGGTCACCTGGCCAAACTGAGCAATAGGTTGAGAAGGGCCTTGGTCAGGGAGGGGACTAAGAACCCAACGGTCACTCAGAGTTGCTCTGTGGAGATGGGATAAACTTCCAGAAGGACAACCATCTCTGCAGCACTCCACCAATCAGGCCTTTACGGTAGACTGGCCAGACGGAAGCGACTCCTCAGTAAAAGGCACACGACAGCCCGCTTGGAGTTTGCCAAAAGGCACCTAAAGGACTCTCATACCGTGAGAAAACAGATTCTCTGGTCTGATGAAACCAAGATTGAACTCTTTGGCCTGAATTCCAAGGGTCACGTCTGGAGGAAACCTGGCACCATCTCAACGGTGAAGCAGCATTATGGTGGTGGCAGCATTATGCTGTGGGGATGTTTTTCAGCGGCAGGGACTGGGACACTAATCAGGATCGAGGGAAAGATGAACGGAGCAAAGTACAGAAAGATCTGCTCCAGAGTGCTCAGGACCTCATACTGTGGCGAAGGTTCACCTTCCAACAGGACAACAACCCTAAGCACACAAGCCAAGACAACGCAGGAGTGGTTTTGGGGCAAGTCTCTGAATATCCTTGAGTGGCCCAGCCCGATCCAACATCTCTAGAGAGACAAGTCTCTGAAAATAGCTGTTCAGTGACGCATCCCATTCATCCTGACAAAGGTTGAGAGGATCTGCAGAGAAAAATGGGGGAAACTCTCCAAATACAGGTGTGCCAAGTTTGTAGTGTCATACCCAAGAAGACTCAAGGCTGTAACCGCTGTCAAAGATGCTTCAACAAAGTATAGAGTAAAGGGTCGGAATACTTATGTAAATGTGATATTTCTGTTTTTTTGTAATACATTCAAGGGGTCTGAATACTTTCTGAATGCACTTTACATTTATACTGACTCTATACACCTGCACACCCACTCACATGCAAGCTGCTGCTACACTGTTTATCTTATATCCTGTTGCTCAGTCCCCTTATCCCTATACATATCTACCTCCATCACTCCAGTATCCTTGCACATGTAAATATGGTATTGGAACCGACTTTTTAAATATTTTCTGTATATAGTAGACTTACTTACTTTATTGTGTATTTAATATTTCCTATTTTTATGTATCGTGTTTTATTCTAATAATACATTGTTATTATTCCGTTGTTGGGTTTTGAGTTTGCAAGAAAGGCATTTCACTCTACTTGTGCATGTGACATTAAAACGTAACTTTTGTTGTGCTTGTTGTCGTATACAGTAGATAGAGGACTCATCGCTATAGACATAGTAGGTATTCGAACGTCACGACCCTGCAGGCCTGTGGGGAAACAAAACAACCTGTGTTAACCCCATTGGCTCACAGGAAAAACGTGACCTTTTTAAAAAATGTTCTTGTCTGCTTGTTTTAGTCAATTGTAAAACTACATTTAAGAAATGTCTAAAGATTACTTTTCAACATTGCCTGCTCTCTATCGTTCGCACAACTTAGAAAAACGACATTTTAGGGCTTCCCTCGTGCCCTTTTTCATGACAACGCTAGCAGCCACTGAGTGAGTCCTAGGTATCCACCGACCAGAACATTAAGGGTGTTCATAAATTGCCTCCAGTGTCAGAGATCGCTCTGTGTCTTTCCTGAATTCATAGCGCACACTGTCACTGGACGCTCTGGCCGAGGAGTAGGGTTTATCCGAGTTTTCTGACCTCAAAGGAACTCAAGCTAACTGGCTAAAATTGTCTAGCTTGCCGGAGCGCAGAATAACTGATGACTTTACGAACTCGCAACACCTGTTGAATATGACCGGCGTAAGTAAAGTCGGGGAATTTTTTAAAATAAAATTGTTGCCAGATGCACAATTACAGTCACCAATGCTCTATATAACATGAAAACAGCCTAACCAGCTCTACTAGGGAAAGTCAATTGGTCAGAGTGAGGTGTGTCTGGTCGTAACTAGCCAACTTTAGCCAGTTAGCTTGACTGTGATTGTGAGGTCGGAACGCTCGGATCAACCATACTTCTCTGCCAGTGTGAGTTTGGAACACCCCGAATTTACGAACGCACAGAGCGCACTCCGGCACCCCAGTGTGAATTTAGGAATGCACCCCTAATAGACAGTATTTGCTTACAAGTGAGAAACCGGATGACCAATCACTGTTTGCTCACGCCTACTAAAGATAGTTGGAAATGAAAAAGATAGCTATTTGAATCAGCTTCCTCTTGGCTTGAGAACGACTTCCATTACATGAACTCAATCTGGGGAGCGCAAATAAATATACAAAGAACACTATATCAGTTCACTATTATTTTATAATAACCTTTTATCATTTTGATTGAATGCTTCAAATGAACTTTATCAGTTTGAGTTCAAGTATGCTCCTGTAACTACACAGGAAGTAAGTAGAGTTGTGCTTCTCTCTTTAGGGTCTTTGTTTTAAACCGCCAAATTCTGAACCCGCATAGTGGGGTGGTGTTGTGCTCAGTTTACCAGTAAACCTTTGTCAGGGTACCTGTAACCAGTGAGTTTGTTACCTCGATATAGTCCAAATGATTTTATAACCTGTATGTAGTACTTTTTGTATATACATTTTTTTTTACCTAGCTAATGTTAGCTACGGTACTCAGTAGTTAACTGACGTGACAGCAAAGAGTGGTGACAGCTCTGCAGTACTAGCATACCAGGTATATGCTAAGTAACTAACTAACTAGCTAGCTTCCTAGTTATAACTGACCTGTTAGTGTCCCGATTTTCCTCTATGTAGGTGGACGGAAAAACAATGTGGAACGACGTTGAGCTTCTAACTAATGAGGATACCAACACAGGTCGCCTTTGCAATGTTCGAGAGGAGAACAGTGGTTTGTACCAAGTGGATACTTTGGTCAAAATTGCCTCTCCTGAAAAGGTAAGACCAAAAGTAGACGATTAAACTCAGCTCCACGATTTACGTTGGAGTTGAGCGGCAACTACTTTAGAGTAGCGGGCTGGAGCTCAGACGTCACATAGAAACTACCGTGCGCGATATTTTGTAAGGTCCTGAAATCAATAGTTTTTGATAAAAACGTAATTTTATATGCTGTCAGAGGTCCAGTCCACCTCCACCCACAGTAGTCGTCGCTCAACTCCATCGTATGTAGGGAGTTGAGTTTAATCGTCTAGACAAAAAGTTAACGACTCTCAAACCACATGATTGATTACCTATACAGTTATGAACACCTTCTAACTAGGTACCTTCTACATGAAAACAGTATACAGTGCCGAAAATCTCCCCCCTTCTAATTTCGTTAATTTTGGGGCTAGAGTCAAATACTTTCTGTGGCACACAATACACATTTCAGAACTATGGCTCAATTATGATCCTTACACTTCCAAAAATACCAGTCGAATAAGACATGGTAGAGATGACGAATTCTGGCAAAGAGATTTATTTATAGACTAATACAAAAAATTAGTAGCAGATTTGGGTACTGGCGACATCTTGCCGGAGGTGGCTCGAGGCGCCCCCGGGTGCGGGCGGGCGCTGAAGGGGGGGATTCGCCCAGGGCGCCATACAAGCTAGAACTGCCACATACACTTGAAACAAATAGCCAAACCGAAAACTTAAGACAAAAATGCTTTCTGATACTAAGATCAGTGAAATGTAGGCTAAACTGACAACTGAGTGAAGAGCAGAAATCTCAACTAGCGTTGAAGTCGCAGCAATGAAGAACGCGAAGGGGGATTCTGTCAGGGGGGAGATTTTCGGCACAACACCGGTATTAATTCAATTCATGATCGGCTCTTGACTCTTCAGTGCAAGTTGTTCACATTATTGTTTTCCTGCAGGTGTTGTCAGATCCTCAGCTTTACTCATCCAGCAGTTCAAACTGCAGCATTGTTGTTGCTGATTCAACTGTTATCCTTTTTGACCTCAGCTATCAGACTATCTTGCTGCATCTTGACTTTGGTTAGTATCTCTTTTGTGTTCTGTGTGTAGATGTCTAATCGAATTATGTGTTGTATTATGGTGAATGATGATGATAATTAAAAGCATGTTTATTTCAGACTCTTATGTGGATACTGTGGATGATTGTCTGGATGGACAGTTTCTGGTGGTTTGCGAGAGAAACGGAAACCTCCATCTTATCTATGTGCCTCAAAAGAGCACTCTTCTCACCAGAGTAAGAGATGGGTCTGATCTCATATCCCCCATGATATTTCAGCGATTAAATGTGTCAGTGTCATAAGTGTGCCAAAAGTGCTTGCATGCTGAATCTGCAATCTTTTTTTTATTTTTAACTCTTCTAGGCTATGCTGAAGAATGTCCCCTCTGGAAATGAGAAAACATATCGACATCTTATCCTACAGGAGGAAAAGACATCTTTAGGTGAGTTGTTCATAGTTTGTCATTACTTTGGAATAAAATGATACAGTATTTCTAAATAGTGTTTTGAGGTGAAAGGTTAAACCTTATCTTTGTTGCCAGGGATGTACCACCTGTTCCTTCTTACTCAAGATGGATTTTTTCACATCACAAACCTTGCTCTAGAGAAGATTCAAATAGGTATTTAATTTTAATTAGGTTTTCAGATAGTTTTCTTTTACTTGAGACCTGTTATATTTAACTTTCAATTATTTTAAACCATATTTTCTCATCTCTGTAGCTATTGAGAAAATGGACATTGGGGCTTTGAAAGAGGTATTTGACTTTAACTATGTTGGAGATGGTAAAATAATGATTTAAAACGATATGAAGTCAGAATAATCAACCCCTAACCATCACATTGTTTCTCTCCAGCTCCAGTCTTTAATTAAGACAGACTTCTGTTCCACCAAGGAGATCCATGGAGGGGGATGTAACACAGCAGTGATGTGCAACCTTGGCAATGAAATCCACCTCATGATTGGGGTATGGTTGTGCGCAAGTAACTGCACTGCTTTGTTACAAAAGATTTGTATGTAAAATGCAAAGATAAATCCTTGAAAGCATAATGAGGGAACTGCTGCCGATAATAGGAAGTTATACTTTTATTCATCAAGTAGGCTATTCATACAGTATTTAATCAATTGTAACATTTTAACTGTATAGCTTCTCGCATAACTGATGTGGTTATGCATTTTTTTTTTTGCGTAGGCGGACGGGGAAGCTGTTCTAACCCACTGGAGATTGGATCATAGTCAGGGCACGATGTCTCTCTGTCAGTCCCTGGACTCCAGCCTAATACCAGGTTGCTTTAATAACATTTAACTGTCTGGCTTTGGTTAAAGCTACACTACTCTTCTCCCTGAATTGCTTATGTATGTTATCAATAGTTAGGCTATAGCATTATTTTGAATTGTTGTGTATTAATGTTGCAGTCAAATTTCGCCCTTATCTGTATTGTAGGGGTGAGAAAGATTCTGGTGGTGGACAATCTCATGTATGTTCTTAGCGCAGAGGTGAGTCCAGCTGTATGAATCTCCATCAATCAGTTTATAATTGTATTCTTTAGCTGTTTTGGTCATTAGAAAATGTTAAAGTTGGACATTAATCTTTCTCTACCTTTCAATTGGTCTTAGAACATTTTGAGTCTTTGGGACCTGCATTTCCTGGTGATGGTGTGCTGCTGGCCTGACCTCTCCATCCATGACTTCCTACTTATCACAGAGTGTGACTCTGCTTCAATAGCCACGTATGTGTTCACTTCAATGCTATACTATTGTTAGACCTATACTATTTCTATTAACATAATGTCATGTTTCATTTTTAAATGCTTGTGCTGTGATGATTTTGAAAACAAAACCTCTCCTCTTCATAGGCAAGAAAGTGCCAGCACAAAAATCATTACATTGACCATGCAAGACAAAAGCCAGGTAGCTCCAGTCTGTCTCTGTGGTTTCTAGACAGCTACTTGTTGTACATACATTAATGCTCCTCTAGTTGAAATAGTTGTAAGAATCATCTGAGGTCCTCTCTGACTGTGTGTGTTTGTTTGTTTGTTTGTTGACGGCAACGCCCTGTTTTGTTATCCTTAGATGAGGAGCCTGCAGGTGCGCTCTCTTCCCTCCATGACTGTCCTCTATTCTCTGGAGGTCTCCTCTACAGCCTGCCTGGTCCAGACAAGAATAAGCACGGTAAACCATAAAAAATTATAATCCACTCTGATTGCATTAGATATCAGGTTCAGAAAGTACACCAAATTCAAAATTTGCCTGATTGTAGAGCATTGGAATGGAATTTCAGTGTACTTCCTGAATTTAAATGGAATTGACTTTCCCAACCCTGTCAGATATCACACCGTATTACAATACCCACGTAGCGAAGGATAATGGAACAATAAGTCATTGTTATTTTATTTTAGATTATGAAAGGATGCTGAAGCTCTGACAGACTATTATCCAACCTCAGACATATTCTACATTGTTTTTATCCTTCTGAATTTCAGGACACTATATATTTACTAGAGGGGATTTACGAGAATTCACAAAAGTAGGTGTTTCTTTGGTTATTTAAGGACACTAGAGTTTCCCTGAGTAAATACTCAGGTGGTGGAGTTTCACAAATAACGTTGAATAATAGTGAATTGACATGTGTAAATGCAAATGTTTTTTTTATTTTTTCCTGACAACTAGCTCTGAGGAGCATATATCCTCTGTCGTCATGAGATGCTTCACAGAGGCTTTGCCTGAGAACAGGTACAGTAGTGTCATTACACACACTGCATATTTCCACGTTCTTGCACTAGTTACGTACAAGATGTCAATATCAGTAAACGCACTTTATTGTTCCCAGACTCAGCAGACTTCTCTACAAACACAAATTTGAGGAGGCAGAAAAGTTTGCCATAGCATTTGAGCTTGATGTTGAGGTTGGTGTAATTTTTCTGGGGTTGAACATTTATTCTAACTAAAATGAATAATAAATGTACCTGACTGACCAGCCACCCTGCCTTCCTGCCCACCCAGCTTGTCTATAAGGTGAAGCTGGATTTTGTGCTGGAGCAGCTGGCGTCAGCCTCTGTGGGTGGCTATGGGCAGGACGTATGGTCTGACCTGGTGGAGGAGGCCAAGACCAACCTGATGAAGATCATGGTGAGTGTTATGGGGGGGATATAACAAAGCAAGCAATCAGTCAGCCAGCTAACTTTCCTTAATATTCAGGAATATAAACATTGAATCTATAAACAAATAGACTTGAAAATGGGGATGGTATAATTCTCAAACTCTGACTGGTGTGGAGAGAATGGTATACATTTGAACCACAAGCTGGCAAACCTACAGTAGATAGGGCCACAGTGTAATGATGTGCTCTTTAACAGTGTGCAGGCATTCTTGTTCTATACCAGTGCCCTTAAACAAGCCATCTACATTTTCAAATGTAAAAATTCCCTGAAAGGTTGAGATCAAATAAGTACACTGTGCTCATTGACAAGTGTGTTTGTGTGTCAGGATGAGCAGTATGTGGTGGAGTACTGCCTCAAGGCTCCGTGGCCGACCTTTGACACTGCAGAGAAGATGCTGAACCATGCCGCCACCCGCTGCCCTTCCTCACAGATCCAGGAGGCTCTGGCCAGACTCGCCACCTTCTGCTGTCTCCACAGCCTGGACAAGTTCAAGTATGTTCAATTTGACTAATTCTATGCCTTGCTTGCTAAAGGGTATTGAGTATGTAGAGTATATTTATTGTAACTGTGTAAATTAGTGCCATGCCTGTACTTACATTCGGAAAGTATTCAGACACCTTGACTTTTTCAACATTTTGTTACATTACAGCCTTATTCTAAAACTATGAGGAAAAAACAATTTAACCCAATCTGCACACAATACCCCACAATGACAAAGTGAAAACAAGCTTTTATACGTTTTGCAATTGTGTTAAAAATAAACTGATACCTTATTTACATAAGTATTCAGAACCTTTGCTATGAGACTTGAAATTGAGCTCTGATGCATCCTGTTTCCATTGATCCTCCTTGAGATGTTTCTACAACTAGATTGGAGTCCACCTGTGGTAAATTCAATTGATTGGACATGATTTGGAAATGCACACACCTGTCTATATAAGGTCCCACAGTTGACCGTGCATGTCAGAGCAAAAACCAAGCCATGAGGTTGAAGGAATTGTCTTTAGAGCTCTGAGACAGGATTGTGTCGAGCCACATATCTGGGGAAGGGTACCAAAACATTTCTGCAGCATTGAAGATCCCCAAGAACACAGTGGCCTCCATCATTCTTAAATGGAAGAGGTTTGGAACCAACAAGACTCTTCCTAGAGCTGGTCGCCCGGCCAAACGGCGCAATCGGTTGAGAATGGCCTTGGTCAGGGAGGTGACCAAGAACCCGATGGTCACTCTGACAGAGCTCCGGAGTTCCTCTGTGGAGATGGGAGAACCTTCCAGAAGGACAACCATCTTTGCAGCACTCCACCAATCAGGTCTTTATGGTAGAGTGGCTAGATGGAAATTGCTCCTCAGTAAAAGGCACATGACAGCCTGCTTGGAGTTTGCTTAAAGCACTCAGACCATGAGAAACAAGATTCTCTGGTCTGATGAAGAGGAGTCTAGTCAGGATCGAGGGAAAGATGAACGAAGCAAAGTACAGAGAGATCCTTGATGAAAACCTGTTCCAGAGTGCTCAGGACCTCCGACTGGGGCAAAGGTTAATCTTCCAACAGTAATGTCCTCGAGTGGCCCAGCCAGAGCCCGGACTTGAACCCGATCGAACATCTCTGGAGAGACCTGAAAATATCTGTGCAGCGACGCTCCCCATCAAACCTGATGGAGCTTTAGAGGCTCTACAGAGAAGAATAGGAGAAACTCCCCAAATGCAGGTGTGCCAAGCTTGTAGCATCATACCCAAGAAGACTCGAGGCTGTAATCGCTGCCAAAGGTGCATCAACAAAGTACTGAGGAAAGGGTCTGAGTACTTAGTTATGTTAATGTGATGTTTTGCTACATTTTCTGAACCCGTTTTTGCTTTGTCATTATGGGGTGTTGTGTGTAGATTAAGTAAAAAAAAAAAGCTATTTATTCCATTTTAGGATAAGGCTGTAACGTAAAATATGTTGGAAAAAGTCAAGGGGTCTGAATACTTTCCGAATACACTGTTTAATTGCTTCTCCTGGTTGTTTCCCTCCAGTGGGATCTCCTGGATTGAGTTTCTGAACATCACAGACTACGTTGGGGACATGCTGTCCCACTTGAGAGAGGGAGACCTGAAGGGGGCCCAGCACCTTTGGCTTAGACACGAGGTAACAGAAATTCACACAATCAACTGTTGCACTATAAGACATCTAATGGAGTTTCATATTTTTCTCTTGTAATATGTGGCTTTTACTGGAGGTTAATTGATCTTTGTCTGCTGTTTCTGTGATTGTCCTGTAGGGAGAGATTGCAGTGCAGTTTGATGAGAGAGGTCTTGATGCTCTGCTCAGCTCCATTCCAGAAGACCTTCCATCCCAGGACCTCTGTCTCTGGCTTAGGAGTGTCATTGTTCCCTTTGTAAGGAGAGTGGTACCTAGAGGACAGGTACAGTGGGCACTCACCATATTCTGTCAGGGCAGAAAACAGATCATGATGACAAATATGTTTTGAACAGTTTGTATTTCCAGTTTCTTTGTTGACAAGGCTTTTGAATGTGTTCCTAGAAAATCCTTGCGAGGTGGTTGGAACAGAGGGCCAGGATTCTGGAGTTAACAGAAAAGGTAAAGCCAACACTTTTTCATTGCTAGACTTGAGGACTAATTCTGAGTGCTCTAGTCAATGACTTGACTGATGTAGGTGATCACACACTTTAAATATTTCCATATTTCTTCTGCCCCTTTACCTTATTCCATTCTTATAGGGAGCCTGGCCCCAGAATGGACTGAACTTGGCAGAACTTGGGTTGCCCTCATTATGGATGTGGATACCTTCTGTAAGCTGAATTTTCTCCCCAGCTTCATTTTACCAGCTCTTTCCTTTGGTTACTTTCACTGTCATCCCCCTCACTTCCAATTCCCCTCTGCGCTCTCAATTCATGCTCACTTTCAAACACTGGATGTCAAGATTTATATGCTTAGTCATTGATTAGCAGGAAGTAACCTATCCTCCTGTAATTGTGATTGGTGGTCTCAGGAGGATGACTATGGTTCAGAGGAAGTGGAGCACCTGAAGTCCCTGGTCTCTAACCTCCGCCAGCTGCTGGGCCTCTACAACAAGTACAATTGCAGGCTCTCCCTGTCAGTCTTTGAGAAGGTCTGTGTGAAAGCCATCTGGGGATTGTCTGGTTTGGATTCTCATCTTGTCATTTTAAATGTTGTTGGAATTCTGTATGTTATTGTACATGGTATCTCTTTTTATCTGCCCTGTGGGTATGTTTAGGCAAGTGTCCGCAGCGTAGCATTCCTCATGCTGGATAAGGTGCCTGCCCCAGAGCTGATCCCTGCCACGGTGGAGGGCAGTGTCAGGCCCTACAGCCTGGAGCACCAGCTGCCCCTGGATGAGCTGCTGCTTCAGTACATCAAGGTATCTACCAGGAGACACACTTTACTATGCATTCTACTGGGCTGCAAATGAACTTAGCTGTTCATATTTTAAATGGTTGTCACTCTGGATTGTTGATTGTCAGACATAATCTGATTTGAATCATTGCGTGTGATTTTTGGCTTATTTTTCTCTATCCCACTAGGATCTGCTGGAGCGCTGCAGCTCCCAGACCACTACGTTGTTCACAGAGTGGGAGGCCAAAGCTGTGGCTGTGCTAGGCTGCATCACGGACACTGACGTGAGTTTATACACTATAACTAACCTCTTCCTGCCCTTTAAAGGCTTGGCCACCAAATGGGATTGTAGATTTATGTACAAGTTTTGATTGACATACTGCGCACATAGTATTCAACTGTGCTGTGCCGTGTACAGCTGGTGGTAGACGCTGTGCTGGAGATCATGCAGAAGGCCGTGGTGCCCTGGACTGAGTTAGTGGAGAGGCTGGTCCAGCAGCACCTGGAGATGGTGGGACCCAAGTAAGACTTACTGATCTGATCCTCCTCTGGTAACAGAGAGCCCTGACTCTGTCACTTGTCACAGTTGTAGGCTTGTGGACTGCTTGGGTTCTGATCTTCCATATCCCATCCCACAGGCAGGAGCTTCTGAAGGAAAGCTACCGTCTGATGGAGATGAGGAAGCTGCTCAGAGGCTACGGGATCCGCAACTTTAACCTCTCCAACAACACTCAAATCATGGTAGGACTTTCAGGGTGTGTACAGTATGTAGATGTGTATCTTTATGTAATTTCTGATCCATGTTGATTCTCCCCTTGTAGACACTGGTGAGGTACATCCTCAAGCAGGACCTCCCCACCTCCCTGGAGGACTCTCTGAAGCTGGCTGGGGCCTACAAACTCCCCACCTCCCAGATACACATCTTATACCTCATCCAGCTGATTAGCCAGAGCAAGGTACAGTATGTGAGCCCAGCCTATAGCTCCTACCATGGTGGCTGTTGCTTTCTGATGGGGAATCTCTTTTGTTCTGTGTGTAATGTCTTTGTGTTGCTTCGTAATTGCAGAGCGAGCCGTGTGTGACACTGCTGAAAAAGCTTGCCCCTGAGGAGGCAGAGTGTGTGATCGAGAGGCTGGCTAACTGGGCACGACTGGAGCTGCAGGACAAAGACCATGTGTCTGAGGAGGTGAGCCTCTTTCAGGAGCAGTAGGGTTGTATTTGCATTCAGCAGATTTAAGGCTATTCCAGTTCTATCATGGTATGTTTATATTTGCATTGACATCTGCTTTTAATAGGTTTGATATCATTTAAAAATAGTGTTTAGTAGTGAGGTTCTGTACATGCCTTTTCTCAATAGGAGTACATCTTCACTTGGGTTCTTATTGTGGCCAATTTCTAACAGCACAAGAAGCACCAGATGGTCATAGCACAAGTGATGGTGGAGGCACTGACGTTCTTACAGAGGATCCAGAAAGGTTGTGGCAGCTTTTAAACTATATCAATGTAGTACTTGAAAAGACTGATTGCTAAACCTCCCAATGTTGAAGTAATCTCTTGAAAAAAAAGAACATTCGGTGTCTGAGGTCTTGATAAACTGTGAATGTACCAGAGTTTTACGCATTAATGTTAATTCTCTCCCATTTAGGGGATGCCTTTAAAAGTGTGGATTGCGAGAACAATCTGATGATGTTTAAGGCGATTGCTCACCTACAGGTAAGGTTCAATCATGGAATGATTTTGCAATATGTGAGATGAAGGCCTCACCTGACTCACTGTTTCTGGTCTTTGACCTCCTGTGCTGAAAGGATCCTAATCTACTACATTTACAGGAGGACTTTGATATCTTCCTCACCCCTAACAACTATGAGGACCCCAAGGTGCGAAAGCAGTTCCAGGAGTATCACATCACAGCCTATGAGAACACCCGTGCTCGAGGTCCCTCCAAGAGCAAGGTCACAGCCACCCCCATGGTGGCCAACGACCCTGATGGCAAGACCAAGAACATCTCCACTGAGGCTGGCCTCCGCCGCTTGGCACGGCAGCTCCAGCGCACGGAGCAGGAGCTGTGGGCTGACTTGGCCCTGCGTGCCCTGGGGGTTGGCAAGGTCGACAAGGCCCTCAAGATCCTCAGGTCAGGGGGAAGGGGAACCAAGTTTGGGGGGGTAGTAAAGGAAAGCAATGCCCATGTTCCTCACTTTTTTTATGAAGGCTTGTCATAATCTGAATATCTCATCCACAACTTTGAAGTGTTTGAGGGTAGTGTGGGCCTTAGCACTAAATGAACTCTGGGTATCTCCCTAACTTTGTCTCTCACTCCTTTGAAACCCATGACCATGTCCCCATAGTGAGCTGTATAAGCACCATGGTACCACCAGCACAGGGAAGGTGCTTTTCAGTGCTGCCCAGAAGCTGTGCCAGATGCTGGAGGCAGACGTGCCCATGATCCTCCCTGAAGGCGTGGACCTCCCAGCAGTCATCCACAAGCTGGTCTGCCAGGCCGTCACTGTCTGCCACTCAGGTACTGTACAGCACTAACACCCTGAGCCTGGAGGCTAACCCAAGGCTTTATGGGAACTCACACATTTCATTTTAGGAGCTTATCCTCCAATGGTTTAAGTGTAGGTAGTTCCCATAAAGTGACACTGTATGACTTTAGCACCCTGGTAAGTGATACTTCTGACTTGAGTATGTGCTCCCTATTGTTTCTCTTTTCTCTCAGACCTGCTCCTGGACTGTGTGGAGCTTTGTAAGAGCACACGGGCTGCCATGGATGTCTACCACCAGTGTCAGCTGTCAGACAACTATGGCTTCATAGCAAAGGTGAGTGCCAGTACTACACTTCACTTTGCCCCATCAGACTACCAGAGTCTTCAAGGACAACCCAATAGATTATAATATTAGACATTCACTTAGTCTTTGTTCATGTTAGGTCATCAGGCTTTAATGTCACTGCCATGTGTTCAGGATTTGTCCCTGGCGGCTGAAAGGGACCCATACTCCCAGTGGAGCTTCCAGGATGTCTTTAAAGAGGACTGCATCATCCTGGACCCCGTGTCTGTCCTGCCAGTCCAGTATGAGATCACCAACTGTCTGCTGCCCTTCTCAGGTACCTAAAAGCCTGCAGCCTAGGTGTCTGGTATCTTTTTAACATTGTATCACGTGTGATGTTATACTACGTTATAATGCCCAAGCATTAAGTTATTTATTTGAATTGCATTTAACTCATATTGTTAATTCATATTGCAGATAGAAAGCTTTACCCACTGGACTGCTCCTGTCTTTCTCACTGCTCTTTCCAACAAGGTAGCTACTGCAGTTTCCTCCAATTAATAGATGGATATAAATGCAGTTTTTATGCAGCCTTACCCTCATTGGTCCTTGTCCACGTGCAGATGCCAACTTCCTGAACCCGCTACTGGTGCCCCTGGCCTCCATGCATCAGATGCTGCAGGAGTGTAGTCAATTGGAGCTGGCCTTCAGACTGCTGGTCAACTCCTTTGGCAGCTGTCTGCAGCACGTCACCTCCAACATCATGAACGTCAAGCTCGGCATTCAGGTATGATGACTACAGTACCAATGTCAAGATTATGTTTTTCAGGTGTTTTATTGTATAGCAGAGGTGCATACAAATGTACATTTGTTGAGTGAGCAATTTTTTGTTGTTGCATAAATGACAAACATACAACAAAATTACACCTGAAGTATAACAGTAGGATATCAGTGCAAGAGTCTTACCACATTTGAACAAAATAGGGGGGGAAAACAGTATAAAAGGTAAAGGGAAAAAACCCAGTGTGGTGCCCCTGTGTGTTTTGTACAGATAGTTTCATGTGTTAGTGAAGTAGACTTAGGAAAGTGACATCAGTCAGGGGTGTAGTGTCTCACCTGGAACCATGAGCAAGCAGTCCCTTAATCAGTCTTTGCATTTCTGTTGATGTTGCTACATATCTCTGTCTAGATTTACACTTGTCTCACTGTAGCTGTGTCTGTTCTCTGGACCACTACTCTATATTGTGAAGGGAAGTATTTACATTTGACGTGTTCCCTTTTCAGCTCTATGGCCCGCAGGCCCTGCAAAAATATAAGGAATGCTTGAGTGATTTGAGAACAACTACTCTGTCCTCTATCAATGCTGTTGCAGTTGCCCTCCTGCACAAGGTGATGTGAGACTATTGTCCTGGATTTCAGGGGAGGATGTCTGACATTCTTCACTTCAATAAAATGACATTGTATTCTGGCCATGCTGTATGTGTAATTTACAATAGACCTAACATGATTACTATAACAACTGGCGTTTTTACTCTGCAAAAGGTGTTTAACTGGAGAGTGGTGGATTGTGACCTGGCTATTGGACTCTGCACTCTCCTGTCCAAAACCGAGGTGTTTAAGATACTGTGGAAGGTGATCGACAACACTTGGCAAAACTATGATAAGATCTTGGTAAGATCACTATACTTATATACTGTCATTATCTGTTCCATCTTGAATTGTTTGTCATTGTCACATACAACATGAATCAAAACAAAGTCGGTATATCTCCATGATTTTCAGGCTGTGGCTATGGTGGGGGCCCATCTCTGTAACTTGTACAGCGAGCAGGAGGAGCGGAAGAAGTTTCTCTCCGTCATCACCGACGCAGAGTGGGGAATCGAACTGGGCAAATTAGGGGTGTGTTGATCTTCAATGTTTTTTTCCCCTATCTAACATTTGCAGTCTTTCAGATATTGCTGATTTTCTGAAGAAATCACGATGTTAAACTTTGCGTTAATACCTGCTAATTAGGTGCATTCTTAACGTAATCTACCCTCCCTGCCTTGCGAAAGACTCGGTTTAAAAGCCATGTCTCTCTCTCCCCAGATATCCATCCAGTCTGTGTTTCGTCAGTGTCCAGAGATGAAGAATAACCTCATCCCTACCCTGGTGAAGAACAAGAACACCACCCCTGAGATTATACTCCAGTACTGCAGGTGAGCTGTTTTATAGAAAGTCAACATGCTACTTCAATCTTTAGTTTTTGGGTCTGATACTACTGCATGATTTGTAGTTGCCTATTGCTGTCTTGTGATGTTACGCTGTAATTAATGAGTGTTTGTATGTCCTGTGTGTTCCTCCTACCTGCAGCACCTTTGGTCTGAATAGAGACGAAGTGATAAACCAGTACATCACCACCCTGCTGCTGCTGCAGGAGGAGGAGGGTGCGGCAGGAGATCCTGGGGCGGGCCAGGGGGAGGAGCAGCCGCTAGGGCATGCTGACGCCCTGGAGAGAGCTCTGCAGATCATCCCTATGCTGCACAGCACCAGAAACCTCACCATCAGCCTCAGTGCTGCCATACTCAAGGTCTGAGCATACGCAACTCTCAGCCTACGTTTAGGGGTTGGTGGTAGGACGTAATGATGTGTAGAGGAAATGCAGTGTTTAACTAACTCTTGTGTTCTTGTGTTTCCTTTCCTCCTTAGCTAAGCCCATATAACTATGAGAGGATTGAGGGGGTGCTCAGGATCATACAGACAGCTGATGAGCAGATCACCAGCATCTCAATCAGTCAGGTGTGTTGTCTTGATTTCTACTGTGTCTTTGTGCTACATACCTCTGCTAAATAAGTGTAATCCTCAATGTCAGATTTTCTTTGGCATTGTGATCAAGTCTCATCCACACGCAATACATTTCCCTCTCATCTCCAGGCAATAGGTCTGCTCCAGCACCTGAAGTCCTACAAGCGCATCTCTCCCCCTACAGACCTGGAGAGCAGCCACCTTCTGGAGAACTGCCTGGAACCCTCAGCCCTGGCCAACATCAGACTGCCCTTCCACCTGCTCATGCAGACCACCAGCTACTGGAAGATCATCTGTGAGTACCATACTCAGTTTAAGCTTACAATGTTCATGTGGTCATAAGACTTCATAAATACATGATTGAGTGGACCCTTAAGAATTTGCATACTCTAGCTCCTATAAGGATTTGGGGGATTCTCTTTCTGTGTTTAGCTCCAGAGCTCAGTGAGGAGACCTTTCCTACTCTGCTTCTGATAAGCAAGCTGATGAAGGTACAGTACTCTGCTCCACTGGTGGCTGTGGTTATTCTGTACATTACTGTTTGTTTTTAGATATGAGTGGTAAGCCTACCAGAATTTGAACTAATATTAGTGGTGTATTATTATTAGTAGTTTCTATTGACTTTAATTTGGTCACCTGTGAATTTGAACCTACTTCTTCCTGCCTTCTGTCAGGTGAGTGTTGACAAGCTGTACATGTCAGCAGTGAACCATGTGTTTGAGAGGAGTATGAAGCCCTTACTCCTCGAGCAACATAAGAGGAGGCAAAAACACACCTCCAGCAAGGAGACCTTCAAGGTGGCTAAGACCATCATGGGGTACATCCACTGCATCCAGAACCCAGAGTGGGCCGCTGCCACAGCCCATAAAATCGCTCAGGAGCTGCCTCCAGGTCAGACCGTTAGCCAGTCACACTGCCATGCCACTGTTCATGGAGGAGACGGCCTCTGCATCAATGTTCATCCTATTCACTTTTTTTTGTCTCTGCTGTAGGCACTGAGAAGACTCAGTCATTAAAGTTCTGCCTAGCTCTTGGTGATGCATGGCTGAAAGACCCCAAACTTGAGGTTAGACAACATGTTTTGTGTTTACATTGTGTTGATGCTCTGTGGTCTTCAATGTTCATCCATGTTTAACTATTATAGATGTAGTTATATCTGTTATGTCTGCGTCAGCTGGTTGAATTCAGGATACCCAGTCTTGTTTTCCCTTTCATGTTTTTTTCTTATATCTAGTCCATTCTTGTAGGATAAAAATTGTCTCTCCCCTCCGTCTTGTCCCCTGAGCAGGAGGCAGCGCGGACCAGGGTGGAGACCTTCCTGTCCAAGCTGAAGCTGCAGTTCCAGCGCTCGGCCACAGAGAACGTCCTGATGTCCAGCCAGCTGAACAGCCCAGAGCATCTAAAGCTGACAGGGCAGCCCGCCCGCCTCATCGTCATCCTTTACGAACACAGCAGTGTAGAGCAACGGTTCAGGGGCTCCGCTGGCCAAACCCACCCTGGTGAGCCCTCCACCATGACCAGACCAACCACATGCAGGCCCACTCTTATTGCCATATGGCTCCATGTACCAGTTTGGAGGGCTAAGTGGAGCTACAGAATCACTCTATTGATGATATGTACTATAGTCCTTTTAGAGCAAAATGGATCCAGACTATTTTCAGATTAAACATTTTTAAAAAGTTTCTTTTTTTGTATGACTAGACATTCACGCTGTATGCAAAGAAATAGCAGCCATCAATAGTGTGGATTTTCTGAAGATCCGAAGCATGCTGCTGGAGAAATGGATCTGCAAAACTGGCCCAGCTGCAGCCAAGGTAAGTTAAACCTTACACTGTCTCTGATCTGCCACAGGTAGACTGGATGGGCTCATCACTAGGGGGGGAAATGGTCATTTTGCAAGACATTTTGGAGTATGTGATACATCCTAACGGAAGGCTCTTTATTTTGAAGGACATCAACAACCAGGATTGTGTCAATGACATTCAGGAGGATTCAGATCTTATGAGGTAGGTCCCTGCATTCATCACTTGACTATCATAGCCTTACATTTCACTATAGACCATTAACAAGAGATATGTCCCCCTCTCTCAGGGTGGTGTACCTACTGCAGATCTATTCCATGGATGTGGGAGTCGGTCTGTTGAGCCCTATCCTCTCAGCAGAAACATGGGTGAGTTGGTAGATGGGATGGGTCAGGATTGATCGTTAAGTTCCTATATTAATCATTGCATGTTCCACATTTAGTTTGGAATTGGTGGGCTGGTTGGAAACAGTTGGGGGCTTTACAGAATTGGCTAACACTTAACGCCATGTCATAACAGCGGACATAACTTGTCATAACTGTCATGACCCATATATTTGCACCTGTTGTGACATATATTGCGTTATTTTATGGCTGGTTATGACACTTACATAAGTGTCAACCCACATTTATTCAAATAAGTTTTTTTCCCTGCCAAGAATTTTCCTTTCATGGAAAGTTTGTTTCTTAAATCCTTTTGTTGTAATGAATTCTTTAGTCATGTTTTTTTTCATCATATTTTAAATCATTTGTAGAAAATACACTTTGACACTGTCAAGAAGCATTATGACCATCATAATCATATAAGCCAGATAGGCCTATCACGTACATGCCCTTATATCAGTCAAAAAGAGGGTGTCTTGTCCTGCTCCTGCATTCATCTCAGTCATCAGCAACAGAGCATTGGGGTAGATCCATGTCTGACATCAATGTGTGTGCAATTACAATGACAATTTAACAAAAAGATATATAGATCATAAACACACTGACACAGGCTATGATGTAATGGAATGTTTTGCCTTGTGTGGTTTTGTGGCTTTTGAGACTTGTAGTTGTCATTACCAACCATAAAATAACTCAATATGTTACAACAGGTCTATATACGTCATGACAGTGTTATGACCATATTATAACAGTTTATGACTGTTATGATGCTCGGTGTCACGTAAAGTGTTACCCAGAATTGTGTATGTCAAAGTGTTGAATTCCCATTGTTGATATTTTCCTAGCCCCTCAGCAGTTCCGGGCCACGTCTTACTTTCTGCCACCGGAGTCGGGCCCTGCTTTGTCTCATCCACATCGCTGACCCCACCACCCTGGAAACACAGCTACACATCCCCAAGACACAAGTCCAGTAAGCGCTCCTCGCTCTGATAAAGGACAGTAGCCATGACTGATTCAGTCTGTACCTGACTGCTGCTGTTCTGTTGCTGTTTTTCCTCCTGCAGGTATTACCTGAAGTGCTACATCTACCTGTCTCAGCTGGAGGACCTAAACATCCCTTACACAGTGGAGTCATTCCTCAACAGTCCCAAAGAAGGCATGGTCAAGGGACTGTGGAAGAATCACAGTCATGAGCCACAGGTAGGCCGACTCGATCAATGTACTGGATGCTTTAGATTTCAGTCGGTTTCATTCAATGTGATGCAACCAAGACGAGGTAGTCAGGTTTGTATTGAGCTGAAGTCGCCTCCTGTCTCTGCAGGCTGTGCGTCTGGTGGCAGACCTTAGCCTGGAGTACCAGGTGTTTGACCCTCAGCTGTGGAATGGGTTACTGCAGAAACTACTGGGCTTCAACATGGTGAGAAGAGGCCGTCTACACACAGTTTCAAGAACAATACTACTGCTAGAAATAATAGATTCTGCAGTCTGTCATGTCAATGAAGTTATATGGCATTAAGACAGGATATGTTGTGGTGGCACCAAATTTGGTGTTCCCATCTGCTCTTCAGATAAGCGACTTGCAAAGGGTATTGGAGGCACTGGGAGCTGTCCCCTCTCTCTGGCAGGTAATTACAACCAGGTTCAACGTGTCTCAAGGAGCCCATTATGTACATTTTAGGGAGAGAACATTCACAGTCACCACCTACTCTTTTGGCTTGGACAGTTCTTGATAAAGCTGTGTTTTATTTTTTTTATCTAGGTCTCCAGTTTTTCCAGGACCTGGAGAAGTATGATCCTGGCCCCATTCGTATCAGGTAAATTAATCTATTAGACCACAACTCAAAAACATGAGGGTGAGGTGGAGAAAGTCAGCAAAATCACTGGTTATGTTCTCTGTCACACAGCGTCTCTTCCTCTGAGCCCCCAACAGCAGGCAACCCTCTACAGGACCTTTGTTCTCCTCCTTAAGTACGTTCTGTTGCTTTATAGAATAGGTTGATGACAATTTCTAGAACTATCACATAGGGATCAAGAATGGTGTCATGGCATTACCATGGTAACATTACTACACAATAATTCCTCAAATCTTTGACAAAGTGCCGATTCATCCTTTATTCTCCATGTCCCACTCATCCCAGCATTTTCCCTGGTCTCTGGCAGGTGCCCGTTCCTGTTGAATCTGGACCTGATAGGCATCGCCAATCGCTTTGCCCAGTTCAGTCTGCCAGGCTTTGCCCTAGGTGCCCTCCTGCTCATCCCCTGTGCCAAGAGGAAGGGACAGCAGATTCAGGTGATGCAGCTGGGCCTGGGGGTTCCGTTAGGATAGTGGTGGTAGTGGCACACCACCAGCCCCCTAACATATCTCCCCTTTACCAAATTGTTCTCTGCATCTTTAGATGGAATTACATTCAATTGTTTTGGTTTAACAATAGCCACAAACTGTCCAAGAGTCTGAGTAAAACTATTACAGGTATTGGGAGTGTCTATGCATGAGTCTCTTCCCCTTGTTTGATGTGCTTACTGTGTAGTGTATATGATTGCTCCCTCCCAGGGCCTCCTGTCAGCATGTAACCCCATCACCATCCTGGAGCAATTGGATGAGCATATGAACACTGGGGAGTTGGCAGGGGTTCCCTCACAGGTGAGCTGCAATCACTTTCTCTTATTGCCTTCATTAGTCAACCACTCTTGGCTCTACTGTATTTGTGATTCCATCTGTTCTCCATAATCTTTTACACATTGGATTATTTTGTTTTGTTGTTTTGAGAAAAGTTGTATGGAATTCAGAATGTGTCATTAACTAATTTCTTCTCCACCCCAGATTAGGGACACAGTCTTGACGTTCATTTGCCAAAACGGGCAGTACCAGAAGCTGTGGAAGACCAAGCACTTTAATCTTCTCAAGCAACACATTGTGTCAAGTGGTGACTCCAACCAGGTGAAGAACCTGGTAGATTATTTGATCTCCCACAGCTGGTAAGTCCTCAAAGCAGTAATTTTACTAGCATCATTTTATTTTATGTATAATAGAACATCACACTCCAGGCAGGTATGAGCAGAGAAATGTTTGTTTCTAATATACGTAATTACTTTAATCCTTACCCTTTGACCTCTGGTGTTCAGTGAGGAGGATGCCAACTCCCTGGCCCATGAGTATCTGAAACACAGGGAGCGTAAAGGGAAGCTAATACCAGACATATCCCCTGCATCCAGTGCCCTGAAGGTAACTATAGTCGGAAATCCTATATAACATAAATTGTTACTAATGTGAAACGAAATAAATGTATGCCATTTAGCAGACACTTTTATCCAAAGCAACTGTGTCATGTGCGCATATTGTTTTTGTATGGGTGGCCCCAGTGGGAATCAAACCTAAGATCCTGGCATTGTAAGTGCCATGCTCTACCAACTGAGCCACACAGGACCACTAATATGTAATTTCACTTTTATTTTTGGGGTTTGTTTTGCAGGAGTTTCTCAGCATCGATAAAGATAAGTAAATGGTGTGGATATGAACAGGATGAAGAACACATGGGACATAAAATATATTCACAGTATGTTTATTTAAATGTGTCTGTCTTTGGGCTAGAAATGCAATGTTTGCACTTACTGTCTCCTTTCTCAATCTTTTCACATGTAATATTCACTGTCTATTTTAAAAATAACTACACACTAAACATTGTTTCAGGGTGAAATGCTTCATTTTCAAGACAAGGGAAATGTTATAGTGGAATAACTAATGACATTTTAATACAACATACAGTATTATCAAGCAATATAAAACGTTGTCTACAGTTATTTTAGTTAAAGCAGCAATTAACATTGACATTTTAGTCATTTAGCAGACGCTCATATCCAGAGACTTGCTTTTTACCTTCAATTTCCTGGCCTACACCATACCAGTCTCTGTCTTGCCTACATGTGTGAAAACATTGATTTTCTACATTCTGTAGTAAAAAATATAGGAAGTGATGGCCCAGTGCAGTCAATTAATTGTTCCTGTGTTTTGTATCACATTATACAACACTTAATGAAACTAACACAAAGTGTGAAACAATTTGATCAGCCATCACCAGGCTATAAATTAGTTATTAGATCAATAAAAGTGCAAAACCTCTGCCAATAACGGCTAGTTTTCTGTTTTTTCTCTCCCCACTCATGCCACTCATAACTCGTAGACAGTCCTAGCAAAATTCTTGCTTGTGATATTGCTTTCTTGCTAAGAAGTTATTTTTGTTACTTGACATGTCTGTTTTTGAACATTACAAACCATCTACTTGGTACTATCCAAATAAAGTGTTACCAAAAATAATATTTTCAGGCTCTGATTTATGTTATGATGTACCTGTCACATAGGAATTATACAGCATTGCGCTGTGAACCACAGTACGAAATGTATTTTACCATCTCAAATGGAAAACAAAACAAAATGTTCAGAAGTAAATGGTCCACGGGTATGATCATCATTTAAAGGAAATTCTATTACATTTACATAAGTAATTTAGCAGTCACTATCGACACGTTAATATCTGATATACAGTTTGAAGTCAGAAGTTTACATACACCTTAGCCAAATACATTTAAACTTCGTTTTTCACAATTCCTGACATCTAATCCTAGTAAAAATTCCGTTTTAGGTCAGTTAGGATCACCACTTTATTTTAAGAATTGTGAAATGTCAGAATAATAGTAGAGAGAATGATTTATTTCAGCTTTTATTTCTTTCATCACATTCCCAGTGGGTCAGAAGTTTACATACACTCAATTAGTATTTGGTAGCATTGCCTTTAAATTGTTTAACTTGGGTCAAATGTTTCGGGTAGCTTTCCATAAGCTTCCCACAATAAGTTGGGTGAGTTTTGGCCCATTCCTCACTCAGTTACACCAGCTCTGTCAGGTTTGTAGACCTTCTTGCTCGCACACGCCTTTTCAGTTCTGCCCACACATTTTCTATGGGATTGAGGTCAGTGCTTTGTGATGGCCACTCCAATACCTTGACTTTTGTCCTTAAGCCAGTTTGACACAACTTTGGAAGTATGCTTGGGGTCATTGTCCATTTGGAAGACCTATTTGCGACCAAGCTTTAACTTCCCGACTGATGTCTTGAGATGTTGCTTCAATATATCCACATCATTTTCCTTCCTCATGATGCCATGTATTTTGTAAAGTGCACCCATCCCTCCTGCAGCAAAGCACCCCCACAACATGATGCTGCCACCCCTGTGCTTTACGGTTGGGATGGTGTTCTTCAGCTTGCAAGCCTCCCCCCTTTTTCCTCCAAACATAACGATGGTCATTATGGCCAAACAGTTCTGTTTTTGTTTCATCAGACCAGAGGACATTTCTCCAAAAAGTACGATCTTTGTCCCCATGGGCAGTTGCAAACCGTAGTCTGTCTTTTTTTATGGCGGTTATGGAGCAGTGGCTTCTTCCTTGATGTGCGGACTTTCAGGTTCTGTTGATATAGGACTCGTTTTACTGTGGATATAGATACTTTTGTACCTGTTTCCTCCAGCATTTTCACAAGGTCCTTTGCTGTTGTTCTGGGATTGATTTGCGTCTCCTTCCTGAGCGGTTTGAAGGCTGCGTGGTCCCATGGTGTTTATACTTGCGTACTATTGTTTGTACAGATGAACGTGGTACCTTCAGGTGTTTGGAAATTGCTCCCAAGGATGAACCAGACTTATGGAGGTCTACAATTTTTTTTTCTGAGATCTTGGCAGATTTTTCTTTTGATTTTCCTATGATGTCAAGCAAAGAGGCACTGAGTTTGAAGGTAGGCCCTGAAATACATCCACAGGAACACCTCCAATTGACTCAAATGATGTCAATTAGCCTAACAGAAGCTTCTAAAGCCATGACATAATATTCTGTCATTTTCCAAGCTGTTTTAAAGTCAACTTGTGTGTATGCAAACTTCTGTGTATGCAAACTTCTGACCCACTGGAATTGTGAAATAATCTCTCTAAATAATTGTTGGAAAGATTACTTGTCATGAACAAAGTAGATGTCGTAACCGACTTGCCAGAACTCAAGTTTGTTAAGAAGAAATTTGTGGACTGGTTGAAAAACTAGTTTTAATGACTCCAACCTAAGTGTATGTAAACTTCTGACTTCAACTGTACATGTTAAGTGTTTTGGCTTTTTAAGATGTCTGTCTGGTGATGGCAGGAGCTTTGTTCCTCTCTGGCAGTATTTCCTTTGGCTTGTGAAGTGTCTCTGTGAAAAGATGTCTGATCACCAAACACACTTGCAGACACTTTCGCACCTCACTGAGGCATTGAGAGCCTTGAGATTTATTGACCACCGCGTTGCTCATGCCTACTCTGTTCTGTCTCAGACTGAACCTTAAGACCTTTTTATAGATCCTCTTGAAGGATGGGCTTAAGAAGTAGTAGACTACAGGATCCAGCATGCTATTGAAGTAGGTCAGACTGATGGTGATATAGAATGCCGTTTCGAGTCCTTTTTGCTATCAGTAGAAGCAGTTCCTGTGTTCTTCATCCAGATCATTAGCTGTGTGATGTAGCTTGGGAGGATGCAGACAACGAATATGGCTGTACTGACGCCTAGGCACAGATGCACTCGGTGCATCCTAGCTGCCTTGTCCAGACGTTTCGCTCGCAGCTGGATTGCGAGCCACTTGGTGCAGAAGACCATGATCCCAAGAGATACCAGGAACCTCAAAGAACACAGCATTGTGCAGTTTATTCTTGTTGGTGAAACTTTCACACTTTGTAGAGTTTCCAGTTTTGAACTGGTGAGAGTTGATCAGGAAGTGTGAGCTCAGGGAGATGCTGAGAACCCACAGGCCAACTGCACCACTCACTACCTTAGAGAGGCTCATGGAGTTGAATGGGTGGCGGGGATGGACCACACGCATGGACCTGTCCAGTGCTACAGCCATCAGGAAGAAAACAACACTTTCTCCACGATTCATAGCCAACATGAAGAGGGACATACGACAGGATATCCCCAAGCTTCTAGTCCATCCCTGAGATGTAGTAGCTGGTAGGGCTATGTTCAGCAGGAAGACAGTGATGCTCTTCCAGGGTTTCAGGTGGAAGCAGAATATTCAGAGAGCCAGGTCGTTACCAAGGACACCCAGAACAAATTCCAGCAACAGCAGTTGGGGCAGCACCCTGGTGAGGTCGCCCTCAACTACACAGCCTCCCATTATTGATACAGTTAGTCCTCTGCTTTTGTTGCACGATTAGACTACACAGACAAATTATATTTTACACTTTCTGTCTGTGGTCATTGTAATGCAAAAAACAATCCTCCTTTTTGTAGCATCTGAAGAGAAGGTCAGGACAACCAACACCCATGAGACGTCAGCTCCTAAATCATTACCCGAAGAGCCCAAAGAAATTCCTCTCAAAATGATATGTAGTGATTCTTGTGTCCAGTAGTTTGTCTCTGAAAGCAAAGTAATCTGTGAAGGTTGATAGACGAGCAGGACAAGACAGGGGTCCATGCTCAGTTTCCCTCTGTGTACAGAGCAAATATGCTGTGTTGTGACATCGACACATTTTGTGTCTGTAAAGAGTTAGTTGGATTACATGGGTGTGACTTCAAAGTTGCCAAACTAGCAACTTCATGTCTACGCATGCGTTTGGTTGTGTGTGTGTGTGTGTGTGTGTCTTGTATAAAATCTTTGTACCCCCCTCACCTAGTTTGTGTAAACTACAGGTCTTAAGTAAATTGTCTTTAAGACAAGTCTGTTTGTGAGAACAACTCATAAAGGCTTGTCACATTGTTTCTTGTTTTGATTTGATATTATGTTTGTTGTATCCAGGTTGGCTCCCCAAATTTGTTGGAATATTTCAAAGCTAATTCTATCCAAAATAGATTTTCTTTTACCCAAAAATCATACAAAGTTTGGCAAAAGCCAGGCAAAAAAAACATTTAAGATCTAGCGTTAATAAACCGCTAGGGAGATGAGAACTTATCCACATGTTTTGTTTAACAATACTGCTTTCTAGTGAGTAAACTGTGAAAGTGCAGTTTATCACTGCAATGCAGAAGATGGCCACAATTTTTTTTCCCACAACCCAGAATCTTTCTTTAGTCATATTTTTGTGAATTCAGCAAAGCTGACAATTACTTTTAATTACAATTCCTAAGTAGGCTTGTACGTGCCAGAACGGCTCATAGAAGTAGGCGCTTATCTTCTGTTTCTGTAGCGTGAGGAAGCTTGATGTTGAAGTACACCACCTGGATAGGACACAGGTCCTTACCCCCAATTTATCTCCTTTGGCGGAGTGCCAAGCAGAGACTCATCGGGTCCCATTTTTACAGTCTTTGGTATGACTTGGCCGGTGATTGAACTCCCAACCTTCCAATCTCAGGGCAGACACTAACCACAAGGCCACTGAATTAGGAATTTTAGTGTAGGTTATAGGCGTTGCTCATATTTCAGAGACGGACCAATACATAACTGCCAATGTAAAGACTTTTTAGTAATCGAGCGACACAAAGTATATTGAAAGAAGGTGCCTCCACACAGGTGTGGTTCCCAGTGACGCGTATTCATGGATGACAAGGAAAGCCAGGCTTTCCCCCAAAAATTGACAAAGAAAAAAACATACTAAGTAATTTAGCTTTTATCTCTGTGTTTCATAAATTTCCTGCAAGTCGCAAAAGGCTGAATGGATCTCACCGGAGAAAGCATCGGAGTGAACAAAACAGTTAATTGAAAAGTTAATTGTTTTGTGTCGTTGTCCTCTGGTAGATAACTAAAAATGTCCCTTTTCTAAATTAGCCATGGGTGGAGATCGGGATTTGGACTTGTTGTTTTACTTAATTCTCTACTGGCCAATAATTATAATGGCGATTTACTGATCCAACCATAAATTCATACATCGTGCCCCTGGCCTGAGAGGATGAAGTTCAACATGTAGCTAGATATTTTTTTTATTTAACTTCTTAAGGATCCGCCCCTTTTTTCCCCTTCAATTTTCTACCAAAATGACACCCAAATCTAACTGCCTGTAACTCAGGCCCTGAAGCAAGGATTTGCATATTCTTGGTACAATTTGAAAGGAAACACTTAAGTTTGTGTAAATTTGAAAGTAATGTATGAGAATATAACACAATAGATCTGGTAAAAGATAATTCAAAGAAAAAAGAACGTTCTTTTGTATTTTTTTTTGTACTATCTTTGAAATGCAAGAGAAAGGCCACAATGTATTATTCCAGCCCAGACACAATTTAAACTTTGGCCACTAGATGGCATCAGTGTATGTGCAAAGCTTTTAGACTGATCCAATGAACCATTGCATTTCTGTTCAAAATTTTGTATCAATCCTGCCCAAATGTGCCTAATTTGTTTATTAATAACTTTTCATCTTCAAAACTGTTCTCTCTCCTCAAACAATAGCATGGTATTTTTTCACTGTAATAGCTACTGTAAATTGGACAGTGCAGTTAGATTAACAAAAATTTAAGCTTTCTGCCAATATCAGATATGTCGATGTCCTGCGAAATGTTCTTGTTACTTACAACCTCATGCTAATTGCATTAGCCTACGTTAGCTCAACCGTTCTGTGGACGTGACACCGATCCCGAAGAAGCTTTAACTAGGCAAGTCAGTTAAGAACAAATTCTTATTTACAATGACGGCCAAACCATCCCCTAACCCGGACGATGCTGTGCTAATTGTGTGTCGCACTATGGGACTCCCAATCACGGCTGGATGTAATACAGTCCGGGATCAAACCCAGGTTTGTAGTGACGCCTCTAGCACTGCAATCTAGAGCCTTAGACTGCTGCACCACTCGGTCCCCCAAAAATGTAGTATGGTAATGTTAACTAGCTGGCCTGTCACATCGTTACCCATGGTAGCCTAGTGGTTAGAGCATTGGACTAGTAACCGAGAGGTTGCTAGATTGAATCCCCGAGCTGACAAGGTAAAAATCTGTCGTTCTCCCCCTGAACAAGGCAGTTAACCCACTGTTCCTAGGCTGTCATTGTAAATAAGAATTTGTTCTTAACTGACTTGCCTAGTTAAATAAAATAAAAAAATGAAAGTGGGTTAGCGAGTAAGCATTTTAGAACTTATTCTGCCACTGTCGGCTTATTGTCTCGGCCTTAAGCCTATTTATCACGGTCTCAAGGCATATGAACTAACCGGTAATCGAGCAAGTTACGCAATTATTGCAACACAAGTTGTGATATGGCTTTATTTAAATTTTTGGCTTCCCCAGTGATTTTTACCCACGCACCGCTACTGGTGGTTTCGGAGTTAATTAAGTAATTAATATCCCATCATGCTTAAGCTTACTGTGTGCTTCCCAGTCAAAACAGTTTGCATATATTATGGCGTTTTTGTGTTCGGCTGTTCGAGCACACACATTTTCTTCTTGAGTCTAGTCGAAGTTCGGTAGCCAACATCTACGCCCCTTCGTTGGTGATTGGTCAACAGTAGGGATTCTTCAGTTACATTTTTTTTGTCATTCAACGAGACTAGTTTTAATGCACAATGTTTTTCCCTTGCAAAAATACTGCACAAAACATCTATGTTAGATGTAAAATTGCACGACTAAGACCTAGCAAAAACGTCAATTGATGATAAATCACAATCTGTTTTTAGATTAATTGACTATTTTAAAGAACTTAGATTAAACATTAGACTCAATTCTAATTATATTTGTTGGCTCATCAACTGTTCAGAGGAGACTGCGTGAATCAGGCCTTCATGGTCGAATTGCTGCAAAGAAACCACTACTAAAGGACACCAATAAGAAGAGACTTGCTTCAGCGAAGAATCACGAGCAATGAACATTAGACCGGTGGAAATCTGTCCTTTTGGTCTGAGTCCAAATTTGAGATTTTTGGTTCCAACAGACCGTGTCTTGTGAGACGCAGAGTAGGTGAACGGATGTTCTCCACGTGTGTTTCCCATCATAAAGCATGGAGGAGGAGATGTGACTGTGTGGGGGTGCTTTGCTGGTGACACTGTTGGTTATTTATTTTCAAATTCAAGGCACACTTAACCAGCATGGCGACCACAGCATTCTGCAGCCATACGCCAACCGCATTTGGTTTGTGCTTAGTGGGACTATCATTTGTTTTTCAACAGGACAATGACCCAAAACACACCTCCAGGCTGTGTAAAGGCTATTGAGTGCTGCATCAGATGGACCTGGCCTCCGCAATCACCTGACCTCAAACCCAATTGGGATGAGTTGGACCGCAGGGTGAAGGAAAAGCAGCCAACAAGTGTAAAGCATATGTGGGAACTCTTTTCAAGAATGTAGAAAATAGTAAAAATGAAGGCCTGATTCACGCAGTCTCCTCTGAACAGTTGATGTTGAGATGTGTTTGTTACTTGAACTCTGTGAAGCATTTATTTGGGCTGCCATTTCTGAGGCTGGTAACTCTAATGAACTTATCCTCTGCAGTAGAGGTAACTCTGGGTCTTCCTTTCCTGTGGCAGTCCTCATGAGAGCCAGTTTTATAGCGCTTGATGGTTTTTGCGACTGCACTTGAAGAAACTTTCAAAGTTCTTAATGTTCCATATTGACTGACCTTAATTTCTTAAGTAATGATGGACTGTTATTTCTCTTTGCTTATTTGAGCTGTTCTTGCCATAATATGGACTTTGTCTTTTACCAAACAGGGCTATCTACTGTATACCACCCCTACCTTGTTCCTAGTTGCTCCTCAGCCTCCAAGACCTTATCCATTCTGATATCCCGCTCAAACATTGCAAACTCATAATTTGCCCCTATCAGCTCACAACTTTTTTCAGTCTGGTGCCTGTTTGGATTTGCTATGTTTACCACTCTCAAATACCATCCTCAGCTTCCTTTATTTCACAACCACACACTCCACCTATAGGAGGTTGTCATCTCTCTTTGTATCAATGGTCTGAAAGTATGAATCCCTCTCAGATATCACTGAAGGCTACTATCTTTGTGCATTTCAAGGCCCCCAGAAGCAATTTAACTTACCTGGCACTTCCTTTTTCTTTTACTTACATCTCTGTTCTGCTTTGTGTGCATATGGAGTCCCTTGGCAAGAATGGTCTATCCATCCTATTCACAAATGATTGTGGATAGTACACAGGGACTGGTCTCTAAATTACATTCTCTGCTAGTTAAATTACTCATAAACCAATCCCTTCCCATGCATCATGGAAAAAAAGACCTTTCCGTATGTAGTACTGTGACTAATTGGACCAGAGTTCGGTCCAACATATCAAGAAACTCCAACCACCACTGTTTGTCTTGTCACTTGTTTTTCTGTCCATGTGTACTTTTTGTTTGTTTGTACATTTATTAAAAATAAAAGCGTTTCACAAAAAAATGGTGTTCTCGTATTCATAACTTGGAGAAACATGCAAATCTTCACTCATTCATGTGAACTGCAATGAGACAGACTGGAGTCTTAAGTTAAGGAAATTCATAAAATAGTTCTTAGATCATCTAAGGCTGCATAATCTACTGGAGGGGAATATACAAAATGATTTGTAGACATATGCTTGTTCACAGGAGGGTGGGTGGAGAGAAATCAAGGAAGTGGGAAGGACCATCTGCTCTCCTTTTCTGAAGTCTTGAGCAGCCCTATTCTTACAGAATAATTATTTGTACCCATAGCTCACCAGGGCAGAGGAGGAATGTGAGGGAGCCAGTTTTTCCTGTGGTGTAAGCATACCTCTGCTGTCTTTTTTGTTCTCCTGAAGTCCTGTGTTCTTTCCTGTTTCCCACACCTGCATACTCTACTCTGGAATGTCATTGCAAATGTCATTGCAAAGAGCAAACAACAAGCTGCACAATAACTCACTACTGTAATGGTCCAGGTTACAAAGTGGCTCAGTGACTCGTGTTTGCATCTCAATGTGAAAAAAACTGTTTGCATGTTCTTCACAAAGAGGGCAACAAGGGCAACAAAGAGGGCAACAGATGCTACTGAGCCAGATGTCTATGTGTCAGTGGAGAAGCTCCAGGTGGTATCTGATTTTAAGTACCTTGGCATCATACTTGATTCTAACCTCTCTTTTAAAAAGCATGTGAAAAAGGTAATTCAAATAACCAAATTCAACCTAGCTAATTTCCGATTTATATGAAATTGTTTGACCACAGAGGTAGCAAGACTGTACTTCAAATCGATGATACTCCCCCACTTAACATACTGCTTGACTAGTTGGACCCAAGCTTGCTATACAACATTAAAACCTATTCAGTCTGTCTACAAACAGGCTCTCAAAGTGCTCGATAGGAAGCCCAATAGCCATCATCACTGTTACATCCTCAGAAAGCATGAGCTCCGGAGTTGGGAAAATCTTGTGCAATACACCGACGCATGTCTTGTATTCAAGATCCTAAATGGCCTAGCTCCCCCTCCACACAGTATTTTTGTTAAACAGAAAACCCAAACATATCGCAGCAGATCCACAAGGTCTGCCATGAGAGGTGACTCTATAGTTCCCTTAAGGAAAAGCACCTTTAGTAAATCCGCTTTCTCTGTGAGAGCGTCCCATGTCTGGAATACACTGCCATCAGACACACATAACTGCACCACATATCACACTTTCACAAAATGCATGAAGACATGGCTAAAGGTCAATCAGATTTGTGAACATAATCCCTAGCTGTGTATTGCCGCTTTCCATGTTGTCTGTTGTCTGTAGCTTGTGAGGTGTGGAAACACTTTGTTGTTTTTATGGATTTTGTCTTGTTGCTTTTTGTTCTATGTTGCTCTGTCTGTATGCTACGTCTTGCTTGTCCTATGTTACTCTGCGTGTGCTCACTGTTCAATGATTGTCTATATTGTAATTGTTTTTAATAACCTGCCCAGGGACTGCGGTTGAAAATTAGCCGGCTGGCTAAAACCGGCACTTTTACTGAAACGTTGATTAATGTGCACTGTCCCTGTAAAAATAAAATAAACTCAAAATAAAATAAACTCAAATAGTTCCTGCTCCACCCGGTGCAATGAACATGAAAGTCCTGTCCTGCGACCATGAAGATGTTTAATTAGCAGACTGGCTCTAACGGAATGGAAAACTACAGGAAGAAAGGATTCTAGTATCTGTCACCTTCAACCTGAAACACCTCAATCTCATCAAGGTCCTTATCCACTGGTAAAATAAATAAACATAATTGCAGACAGTGCTCATACCAGGGAGGATCTGTGATTGCTTAGTGAGACTTGAATAAGATGTTATATAAACAACATTTAAAGGCTGTTCAGTGTGAAGTGAAGGGAAAAAGTACTTAGTCAGTTCCCCAATCCGGTATCTCAGCATGCCTAATGTGATCATTAGCATTTTTTCCCACCATATCAAGTAGGGTCAGTGAAATCTCCAGGTGCACCTGCCTGGTAATACAACATTTCAATTGAGTTGAGAAGTGAAGCAAGAAATGACCTATTGGCATCTCACTTAGCTTTCACATACACTGATGATACTTTCATGACACTCCAAATCTAGTCACTCACTATTAGTTGCCACTGTCTGAGCAGTGGCAGCTGGATCAATGCACTTTTGCATCACGCGCCAAGGATTAACAGAGTCGGTTAAACACTGATAAACTGTCACTCTGAATCCCCTAACTACACAAACAAAGTTATCGCCTTTCAGAGGAGCAATCATTCAGTCCTCTAATTCCTCCCCAAATGGTGTGGTGTCTACTATAACAGGAAATTATCCTTTTGTCACAATCATAGTATACAGGATGACACTCATATTTTTCTAGAATGGTTCATATTCAACATTATACTAGCTTCTCCTATGGTGTCCATCAAATCATTTTAATTTCCTTCTGTTTCCCCTGTTATTACAATATATCCCCCACTACAAAGTGACAGTAAATTCTCTGGTGTTTGGCTTTCTTGATCAAACTGATCTTGTAGTCTCTGTAAGCTTCTTTTTTATATAAAGCTGTTTTTTTTTCATCTACATTTGATGGGTTGTTTTCTATTACATCGTTTTTTTTCTTCCTCCTTTAAATTACCTGGTGAACTGTTGAGCTGCATTTAGGCCTACTGTTATCCATATTCCATATTCATTTTCTCGAGTGTCATTGAGTGCACTGTCCTATTGTAATCCTTTACCTCGGCTTCTCTCTGGGTTTAAGATTCATTTTCTGATACATCCATTCCCTGTTTTAATCCTGTCGACCTAAAAGCAGGCAATGATTTTACAAGTGCCTCCCCTTTTATTTACACACAGAAAATAGCATTCTTAGCTTAAGCGTTGTGGTTCTCAAGTTTGACAAAAGTAGGACAAAATCTGCATATTGACACTTTTCACTTTAACTTTTATGCTGACTTGATCTAATTTAGCTTCTTGGCTATAGTAGTTGCTGGTTATTCCCCGCTTGCAGTGATGAGGGTGCTGTTAAATGTCATCCCACAATGAAAAGAGCAGACAGGCTGTTTCCAAAACAATGGGATGAGAGGTGGCCTACCCACATATGCTGCTGTGTACTCACAGGACAGGCCCATAAGGGTAGGCTATGATAAGCAAATTAAGTAAATGTATGTAGCTGTGTTAGATGGGTAGAATTGGCTTTTGCATTGATGTGGCCATGCCTGAAGAGCGTTGTTGGCTACATGGCAAGCATACATTGCTCTGTTCCAAGCACCTCAATTAGCCCATTGCACCTTGTAAGGCCAAAAAGCATTGTATTAGGCCATATGCGCCATTATCCAGCCTGTAGTCCCTTCCTTTGTGGTTACTATCATAATACAGGCAAAAGCACAAAATCAGATGGATAATGGATTGCACTGTAGTGGTGGAAAAAATACATCAATTTCACCTCATCCAGATTGTTTTCTTTATTATCATAATAAAATATGATCTTAGCAAGCATGCAACAAATAATGCATTGAACTATTTAAAAATATTTTCTATATGGGGAAATGCTGGTTCTGAACGGTAGGTAGCCTGCTATACCGTAACAAAAGCTCTATAGCCTTTATAACAACGTTTTAGGTGGAGTAGAAAATAATCCTGTCCTTTCAGTACTGCATGAGTGACGTCAACAGCTTCCCTGGCGCATGGGCTCCCCCCGCTTTGCTATGTGTGATCTACTGTACTATCCTTCGGTAGACGAGGCTCCACGTACAGCAAACAGCCTTCATTTCGCGTTTTCCTCCTCTGGCTGTGATCTCGCCATTGAGTTCGCTGCCTACAAATGCCACTCGTGGACGCCGAACCGGTTGTTCGCGCGTTGCATCTACCAAAAACGACAAGGAGTGTCTTACTTTGACTGCTTTATAATCGACAATTTTCGTCAATAGCGGGTATTTGTTACAAACATTCCATATCGTCGAAGATCCAGTAAGAATTTCGCCGGGTGCCAAGCCGTGAGGATGAATTCCATACGACAGGTGCCTTCAAGGGTGAAAACCAAAAGGATCGAAACGAATTTAGGTGCTGAGAGGGAACATTTTGATAAGCAGCAGGTAAATATGAATACCCTGGTGGCGGTGGTAGAATTTGCGGTTCATAGCTGTTTGTTTAGGTGCTTTATGATAACAAACAGTGTTTCAAATAGCATGTGAGGCCTTTAATTTATCGAACGTATTTGTTATTTGCGCACACGAAAATAAGAACGTTAGCTTGTGAACTGTAATATGCTGCTCCTATTGAAAACGTTTTGATGCAAAATCCGCACCTGGCCCATCACCTGAGTTCCTAATTTGATAGGCCTATGGGACCCCGGATGGTAGAAACATTACTCACAGTAAATATGTTGACGATTTTAATTTAGAGGCTAATGGAAAGTCCCGTATGCCATTGGATCAGCTGTTAGTCCCTGTGGTTGTCTGTGATAAATATTTGATTGCAAACCGGAGAATAAATGACCTCTCTTGAGATTTAGGCCTAATAACTTTACATTGATCAGCTATGTATGCATTTTTGGATAGAGATGTCTTACTGTCCATAACTTTTAACTGTATCATCACCATTACCATCAACCACCAATGAATAATCATCTATTTCCAAAGAATTTCTTAGAAAAGGACACTCCTTCACACAGTCTGGGAGCTATAGGTCATGTTTATGACATCATCAGTGGTAGACCTTTTTTGTTGAAACATTTTAGAAAATAATTTGTATTTTTACCTTTTTATTTTATTTTTCTGGCTTCAGTGTCATTTACTTACTACCAGGGAGCTAATTGGCAATACATTGAATCCTTTAAATGAGTGTCTGCCTCTCAGTGAAGTCCTGGCTCTTAATATAAAGCCTATCATGTTAAACTAGAAGGTTTTGTTTGGCTACCTTGTCCTGACTTCCTTGCTCTTAGTGTATTGAAATAGTACGAAGTAGGTTTGAAATTAACTTCCTGTGGATGGATCAACAAATGGCAAATGCAGAACCGAAGTTGAAATAACATTGTAAACTGCTGGTCTCCTCTATCGGAAATGACTAGACAACCAGCAGAAAGAAAACTGTCAACACATTGTGACCCTGGCGTGAGGCAAGAGAAATCTCTGCCATCTCCTTGTGCCTTTCATTGATGCAAAAATACAGAGCCTATTATATTCACACAAGGTCAGCCAGACAAAGTTAGGCAGTGATGATACTAAACTGAATCAATGAGAAAGAGGAAACCAATTCCTTTGGCTGGCTGGATGGAGGAAGGAGTGGGAGAGAGAGATTGTGTGGTCCCTTTGACTGCATTGTAAACTGAATGTTTAAATCCGGCAAAGATAAGCAGGTCAGATCATATCAGAGGCGCAGTCACATGCCCTTGGCACATGCGCTGGTCAGCGCTGCCATAGACATGAGAACCTGACAGATGTTACACCCAAACAGTGACTGGCATTATGTCCAGACATTAGTCAGGCCCTTTGTACTGCTGTCCTGAGTTAGCCTTGTTTTTCCTTCCCAATCTATAGTCTACTTGACCTGTCTCAGTTAACTGTCAGCTTGTGACAGTCAACTCCTGATATGACAGTGCAAATGTAGAGACCGTTATGTAACATGCTACAATGTCCAGGTACTCAACTCAATTCCAAGGACAGGCAGCTCCACCATATTGTCTTTCCATAGAGGGTGCTGCAGAGTTGCTGTGCTGCAGTACTTTACCATCCATATAAAGCTGCCTGAAGTCTGTGTGCTTGGCTTACTGACCCCCCTCCCAAATTTGGTTTCTGTATGCTACTTTGACAGTTAACAAGTCTAGCCTAATGTACAGCACAATAGTGTAGCTCTATCCCAGTCATCAAAGGTACGTAACTGGAAAGATATAAGAAGGCACTGCTATACTTGCTATTCATTCAATACTGCATTACATGATGGATCTAGTTCTTGCCATTGACCTGTAGAATTCTGCTGATTCTGGGGTCTACTGTAGGTCTAATGTTGCACCCCATTCCTCTTTAGCTTTATCTGTGTTGACCTCCCTACCAAGGTCAGATGTCCCACAAAGCACCTGTTGTTCACACACTCACTGTGTGTGTGTGTGGGTGTGTGTGAGAGAGTTGGCTCTCCATCATTTCAGATGCCTCAGTGCCCATGAGAGAGGGCTGGGGGAAGGGAGCGGCTGAGTGTAAACACAGCCTTTCTCTAGGCCTCTGAGAACAGCAAAGCATTCAAACATTTTGCTTATGGTCATTATTTATTTTATCTTTATTTAACTAGGCAAGTCAGTTAAGAACACATTCTTATTTTCAATGACGGCCTAGTAACAGTGGGTTAACTGCCTTGTTCAGGGGCAGAACGACAGATTTTTACCTTGTCAGCTCAGGGTTTTGATCTTGCAACCTTTCGGTTACTAGTCCAACACTAACCACTAGGCTACCTGCCAGGGTGGCAGTATTAGACTTCTGCCTCCCTTGAGTGGGTGTGTGCAAGACCTAACCCAAACCACCTCTCAATCTCACAGGCTTGTTGTCCGAGAGATGAAGTGTCTCTACAGCACAGAACACTCCCCTTAATATCCAACTACTGTAGGAGGGTTTGAAGCAATGGCAAGTCATTTGTGTCCACTGTCGAAATCTTCAATTTTGTCACCAAGATATCCGTGTAGGATGTCAGGCTAAGGAGAAGAAGCAGCAGGGGCGAGGACAAAGTCATTTCATCAAAGGCAGGAAGGGCTAGTCCAGTTGCGGCTCAGGTTTCTGTCTGTATCAACACTGTAAGTGACTGAGCCAGCTATTGTTGTGCTGCCTGGGAGGCAAAGCAGGAGACAAGGAGAAATTGAACACAATGGGGACATTTCCAGCAGGTTTCCAGAATAGCCATTAAAAGGGTGTTCTATGAAAACAGCTAGTATTTGATGTTGTGAGAATGATAATTCAAACTTGTTGAAATTTCACTTTTTTTATGTCGATAATCTTTCCAAGTGATAACAGTGAAGTCTGTTTTCACAATCAAAGTGGTTTTATATAACAACTTATCTAAACACCCCAAATTCCTCTATCCAGTTTCCTGTTTGCCTCCAAACAATGTAGTGTTGGATAAAGGAGAAATTCAATGTATTCCTTGATGCATTTGAACTGCAATTTGTTGGTGACTGAGTTGACCTCTTGCTATCATCAGCACCTTACTCTGCTTCTCACCACTCCCAGTGAATTAGTGCTAGACTAGTTAATGCTAACATAACCAGACAATGCGTTCAGCCTCATTAGTAGTGTGTTTACACTAGTTTAACAGCATTAATAGTGGCAGTTGTGCGGTGCTTGGGTATGTGTCTGACCTTGACAACCAGAGCGACAGCAACAGATTGTTGAATTAAGCTGATAAAGAACTGCAATAACTAGTCAGTGCAGGGCACCTGACTGACTGCCCAGTGTGGAGTACACTAGACGTGTTGCTGCTGTGTCTGCCAGCTATAGTCTTCCTGGCAGTGATGTCCAAGCACATAGACACACTGTTGAAAGGCAAGAAGGGAGAAGATGACAAGGTAAGAAAGGAGGGAACCGGGATGGGAGGGTTGAATCAGTGTGTGTGTGTGTGTGTGGTGTGAGTTCAGGGATTAGGCTGGGCTCATCACTCCCTCTCTCTCCCTACAACTACCTCTCCCTCAATTGGGGGATTAAGACTTATGTTTTGGGTCCAGGTTCAATGTTGTATCTGTCGAACAGCTAAATAGCGTCAGACTGTCTGTGGCCCACTTAGATCATAGTTAAGTCTATTTTCTCCTGTGGCCAACCAGATGAATGTACACCTTCCTGACCTTCTTAAAGCATTGCTGTTTGAACGTTTCAATGGCAGTGGTGGAAAAAGTCATACTTGAGTAAAAGTAAAGAGACCTTTTTTAATAGAAAATGACTCAAGTGAAAGTCACCCAGTAAAATTGTACTTGAGCAAAAGTTTAGAAGTATTTGTTTTTAAATATACTTAAGTATTGGAAGTAAGTGTAATTGCTAAAATATGATTTATTATCAAAAGAAAAAGTGGTAATAATTTCACATTCCTTATATTAAGCATGCATTTTGCATCATAAGGGGAAGATTTCTGTATTTTGAAAGTTACCTTGAAACATATCTTAACTTGATTGCTGACAAGGAAACATTTTGGGACTATGTCAACAATGGACTAATGAAACAAATACCAGAACATTGTTTTGGGATGGAATTGTCCTTTAAGTACTTTACACCACTGTTTAATGGTATTTGTTTCTTTGTATGAATGAGGGAGTAAATTGAGGGAGTGTCCCAGTGGGAGACAGGGTAGGTCTTTTGTTGGTTTGTGACATTGCCAACCTTCAATTCTAGACTTCAAGCAGTTCTGTAAATTGCATTGCTTACACTTTACTGGACTATGCACTGTAAGCAGTCTCTGATCAGGTTAGTGTAACAATGATCCCCCTTCCCTCTTGCTTCCTTTCTCCCACACACTCCCTTACCCCCCGTCTCGATCTCTCCTCTGAGTGACAGTCAGTTTGAATGTATTATGGAGCCTCCCTGCAGCCATGCTGCTCTATGGCCATCTGTTGAGGCCTCTGTGCCAGGCGCTGTGTGCCAGAATGTGGCCCCCATCAAATCCAATCTTCTACCCCAGCTGACGGGCCTTCCTCCTCCCACAAACCCCTCATTGTCAAGCACCCCTCCAACCTAGGGATGGGCATTTTGAAATTATTTCAGTATTCATGATATTGTTTTGGATATCCGGATAGTCGAAATACATTTTTTAAATAAAATATATTTTTTTCAACTTCATTTTGTTTCAGCAGGGGGGTGGGGGAGGGGCAAAAGGAGCAGGGGGCAATGTGACAGTCTGTGGCATGGAAGGAGGAAGAAAGTAGCAAAAATGACTCGCTCCAGTTAGACAAATTTTTTGCTGCCATACCTTAGCTATCATACCATCTGGTAGTACCTGTCTTGACTGAATCAAATCATTGTAAAGAAGCTAGCTAGCTAAAGTAGCAAGGCTAATTGAGGCTATTTTGCTGTGCTTCCCTGTCCAATGTCTAAGACAACTCCATTCATGGTTGATCATTGTAGCCTACTCCTTCTCAGTTAGCCAATTCTGTAATTTTAATTCCATTCGGCATTGATTAGAAATCTCCCACTTCACCAGTGGTGTGAAGTACTCAAGAATTTTTGGGGGGTATCTGGACTTGACTATTTTTTTGTATTTTTGACAACTTTTACTCCACAACATTCCTAAAGAAAATAATGTACTTTTTACTCCATACATTTTCTCTGACACCCAAAAGTACGATTGCTTAGCAGGACAGGAAAATTGTCGTATTCTCACACTTATCAACATCAAGAGAACATCTCTACTGCCTCTGACCTGGCGGACTCACTAAACACAAATGTTTTGTTTGTAAATGATGTCTGAGTGTTGGAGTGTAGTTATATTCGTAAATATAAAAACAAGAATGGTGCCATCTGGTTTGCTTAATATAAGGAATGTGTAATGATTTATACGTTTGATACTTAAGCGTATTTTAGAAATTACATTTACTTTTGTTACTTAAGTATATTTAAAACCAAATACTTTTAGACTTTTACTCAAGTACTATTTTACTGGGTGACTTACTTTTACTTGAGTGATTTTCTATTAAGGTATCTTTAAGTATGACTGTTGGGTACTTTTTCCACCACTGCACTTCACTTGCTACACATGGAACCTCTGACTGTAGCACCACTTTGATTGATGACAATAACAATTAGCTACACGTGAAACTTGTGTAGGCAACCAGTGCATCTTTTTTATGGGGCACACTCATAACTGTCATAAAACTGTTTTATAAAAATGATGAGTGTAATGGTCTATCCTTGTAGGCTATGTAGCAATGTCACATTTCATTTTAGACAAAGCTAAGTATACTCTCCCAAGTTATCGAATACTAACGTCTGTTCGGATATTCAAATAACCTTGTCCATCCCTAATCCAACCCACCACTTGCTCTGGCCCCCTAAGCCAAGGGGGCTAGCACTAGCAGTAGCCCCACAAGAAGGGTTCTTCATTAACCAGGACACCCCTCTCTTACTCTTTTTTTTCTCCAACTCTACCCCTGCTCTGAGTGGTCCCCTTAAGCGCACAGTAGCCCCTCTGTGCTTTGTTTAGTGACTATGTGTTTTGGTAGAGGGGGAGGTTGGTAGGTTGTGGTGTCTCCAGAGTTTCACTAACTAAATGAAGTCTTTATGCATTTGTGGGATTGCTGGCCAATCTTGACAGGCCTGCCTCGGATATCCGATAAATGTGAGGATTGTATTCCTCCCTCCCTGTGTTTACGATAAGATGTATGTGTGCATTCTAGGAAGAAATGTCATGTAAATACCAGAGTGAGTGAATGTATATCACTGTGTATATACAGCCAGAGGGTGAAGTAAAAATATGTGTTGGTCTGTTTGAGCCTGTGTTTGTGGCATTCTTTTGCGATTGAGTGGCTAACTGTGTGTGTGTGTGTGTGTGCAGTACCAGTCAAAAGTTTGGACACACGTACTCATTCAAGGTTTTTTTTTGTTTTTTTTACTATTTTCTACATTGTGGAACAATCGTGAAGACATCAAAACTTTGAAATAACACAAATGGAAGCATGTAGTAACCAAAAAAGTGTTAAACAAATCAAAATATATTTGAAATTCTTCAAAGTAGCCACCCTTTGCCTTGATGACAGCTTTATACATTCTTGGCATTGTCTCAACCAGCTACATGAGGTAGTCATCTGGAATGCATTTCAATTAACCTCTCTGGGATATGTGGGACGAAAGCTGGCTGACAACAGCCAGGAACAATATGGGGTCATATTGCACTTCCCACGGCTTCCACTAGATGTCAACAGTCTTTAGAACATTGTTTCAGGCTTCTGATGCTAATGGGGAGCGAATAAGAGCTTTTTCAGTCAGGTGTCTGGCAGTCGGCCATTATTTTAGTTACGGCCGCGTGCGTGACTAAACTAAAGGCGTTCACCTGGGCCATCTGCTTAGAGTGCTCTTATTCGCTCCCCTTTCACAATAGAAGCCCGAAACAACTTCTAAAGACTGTTGACATCTAGTGGAAGCCGTAGGAAGTGCAATCTGACCAAATGTACACTGTATATTGGATAGGCAATGACTTGAAAAACTACAAACCTCAGATTTCCCACTTCCTGGTTGGATTTTTCTCAGGTTTTCGCCTGCCATATGAGTTCTGTTGTACTCAGACATCATTCAAACAGTTTTAGAAACTTCAGAGTGTTTTCTATCCAAATCTACTAATAATATACATATCTTTAGCTTCTGGGCCTGAGTAGCAGGCAGTTTACTCTGGGCACGCTTTTCGTCCGAACGTGAAAATACTGACCCCCAGCCCAAAGAGGTTAATAGGTGTGCCTTGTTAAAAGTTAATTTGTGGAATTTCTTTCCTTCTTAATGCATTTGAGCCAATCAGTTGTTGTGACAAGGTAAGGGTGGTATACAGAAGATAGCCCTATTTGGTAAAAGACCAAGTCCATATTATGGCAAGAACAGCTGAAATAAGCAAAGAGAAACGACAGTCCATCATTACTTTAAGACATGAAGGTCAGTCAATCCGGGAACATTTCAAGAACTTCAGACCACCACAGGAAAGGAAGGAAGACCCAGAGTTGCCTCTGCCTCAGAAATTGCAGCCCAAATAAATGCTTCAGACACATCTCAACATCAGCTGTTCAGAGGAGACCGCGTGGATCAGGCCTTCATGGTCGAATTGCAAGAAACCATTACTAAAAGGACACCAATACGAAGAAGAGACTTGCTTGGCCTAAGAAACGCGAGCATTGGACATTCGACCAGTGGAAATCTGACCAGTGGTCTGATGAGTCCAAATGTGAGATTTTTGGTTCTAACTGCCGTGTCTTTGTGAGAAACAGAGTAGGTGGACGGATGATCTCCATGTGTAGTTCCCAGCGTGAAGCATGGAAGTGGTGATGTCATGGTGTGGGTGTGTTTGGCTGATGACACTGTCAGTGATTTATTTAGAATTCAAGGCACACTTAACCAACATGGCTACCACAGCATTCTGCAGCGATACACCATCCCATCTGGTTTGCACTTAGTCCCACTATCATTTGTTTTTTAACAGGACAATGACCCAAAACACACCACCTGGCTGTGTAAGGGCTATTTGACCAAGAAGGAGAGCCATGGAGTGCTGCATCAGATGACCTGGCCTCCACAATCACCTGACCTCAACCCAATTGAGATGGTTTCGGATGAGTTGGACTGCAGAGAAGGAAAAGCAGCCAACAAGTGCTCAGCATATTTGGGAACTCCTTCAAGACTGTTGGAAAAGCATTCCAGGTGAAGCTGGTTGAGAAAATGCCAAGTGTGCAAAGCTGTCATCAAGCAAAAGGGTGGCTTTGAAGAATCTAAAATCTATTTAGATTTGTTTTAACACTTTCTTTGGTTACTACATGATTCCACGTGTTGATGTCTTCATGATTGTTCTACAATGTAGAAAATAGTAAAAATAAATAAAACCCCTTAAATGAGTAGGGGTGTCCAAACTTTTGACTAGCACTGAAGATACAGCCATACATTTGCCCCTGCACAGTGTAGCATACCATTGTCTCTTTTCTGTGGGTGGTGGGTTATTGAGGGGAAAGTGGGGTGAGAGAGAGGCTGGGATAGTACCAGAGAATCTGTATAAATGAACCATAACAGCTCATGCATGTTACTGCAAACTGGATTAGTCAGTTATGTAATTAGTTGAACTGAAATGGAACAGGCTGTGAGTGAGCAGGGGCTGCAGAGCTTTTGACCTCCTCCATCATCATCTTGTCCTTTTCACCTGCTGTGGTCTCAGAATGAGGAGCTATTGGCCAATGCTTCTGTGTTCTTGTGTTGTGAGGAATGCTATGGTAGTCCATTATTTGTTGCGCTTGCTCCTACCCGCCGTCGAGTCTGGAGATATGTGACAGGATTATCTGAACTAGTCGGCTAGAGAAATGTGATATTTTACACTTATTTCCCTCATTTATTAATTACAATCGGTAGCGCTAGTCTTCAGTGGGTCTGTATGGGTCAGGCAAAATATAGCTTGTTCTCAGAACGGTTGAAGATTCAATGCAGATCTTATGTAAGGACAAGTTTAGACTGAGGGTTACTATGATAAGACTGGCTAAAAACACACTGTTATTTCTATCAGAGGTCACAATATGCTTGTCATGTTTTGGATTCAGAGCGTTCCCTTATCCTCTAGCGTTACTAACTATGCCTTTATCAGTGACGGGCCAAGCCTATGTAGTGTACATAACCACATTGAGGAAAGTGTTGAGACCTAGCTCTGACGATCTGCTTCTCTCCCTTCCTCCCTCTGTTCACTTGGACTTGTTCTACCTGTTAGCCTAGTTTCCCGAGGGCCAGGACACTTGCTCTGTGTTGCTGGTGACGACATGTCTCTTTCCTCCATTGTCATTATCGACAACATAACATGTAGATAGGTTGCCCTGATGCATGTAGTGTTTTGGTAGCATGTAGGGTTTCAACTGATAAGAGTGCTCATTTTGACAGGTATTGTAATTCCTCTAATGCAGGGATCCGGCAATTACGTTTGGAATGCTGTAAGCATGCGTTTAAAAAAAATGCACACACCAAAGTAAATGGAACAGAAGCCTATGGGCTTGTTCAGTCTACTTTACTCACGGTAGCCTAATGAAGGAAAAACAGAGGGGTTATTGAACCCTTATTACACGAGCCTCTGCATGTAAACATACACAATCATTTTTCTGATTCTGTCACAATGCAATCTGCTGTATTCTCAGCATCTCCAGTACAACTCTTCTCTGGCCTTGTATTTCATAACACACTATGGCTTATCAGTAGCCTTTGTTGTGTTTAAAAGACTACTCCCTCCCTCTGTGATGTTGAAACAAGGGTTGCCTTGTCAACTGCTACCACTCCACCTGATAGTATGGGTGTGTGGAGACTTGCTGATCACACATCTAGTGAACACAACCTATCACTCCCTCTCTCCTGGGTCATCTGACTATTCTGTACATGAATATACTGTACACTAACCGGGGACATAAAGATTGGCATGGTGGTGTGGCCCTAAAATTAAACCAGGTAAAGGGATGATCAGAATGGCTTTTATTTGTATAAGGTGCTAGTTCATTATTCAAGTGTCTTGTTTGACATTTGATTTTGTTTATAGAAATGGCACTCTTTTTTTATTAATTCCACATTTTGGATTGTCTTGTACTCAAGTTCAATCTAGCTCCCATTTAAAATGTGTTTTTGTTTTGTCACTGAGTGGTAGTTCGGTAGCCATAGTGACTTATGACCTGAACCTGTTCTCTCTCTACTCTCTCCTCCAGCTCAGCAGCATCAGCAAAGCCATCAACTCCAACGAGGCGCCTGTGAAAGAGAAACATGCACGCCGTATCCTTCAATATAACCCCAAACTGGAAACAGCGAACCTTTTGCTATTATTTGCTCCAAACTTTGTACGCCTGATAACCCACTGTATTCCAACTGGGCTGTTTTTAACCACTCAAGTTGTTGAGTTAATGTACTGTAGAAGGTAATTGCTTTTTAGAGTTGACATTTGCCATCATGTAGGCTATACATCCACCTAGTATATTTTACTGTTGCAGGCATCGATGGAAACATTGCTTATTTTAATCTCCTTAGATTGGAAATACTGTGATTTTTATCATCGTGCAAGAGAAAATGAAAGAATATGTGAGGGAACGAGAGGTATTATTTTGGCTTTGTGTTTTGCTTCTTGGCTCTTCCTTGACGGCCCTACAGGGATCATTCTGGGGACCCACAGAGAGAAGGGAGCCTTTACTTTCTGGTCCTATGCCTTGGGCCTCCCTTTGTCCAGCAACTCCATTCTCAGCTGGAAGTTCTGCCACGTAGTGCACAAAGTGCTGCGGGATGGCCACCAAAACGTAAGACCTGCTCTCTGCTCTATACACTCTAGTACAACTGCGGTTCTGTTTATTTATTTATATATATATATATATATATATATATATATATATATATATATATATATAGATATAGATATAGATATAGATAGATAGAAGGAAAATACATGTGCAGGTTTTAGGTGGAAAATTTGAGACAGACCTTAGATGAAAATATTGCATAATTGGTAGCCTATAGTATATATAAAAAAAAACATGCAATATTGCTTTGAGCAGAGCTCACGAACTCACTCATCGCTGTAACTCCCTAATGGGCTCGGGAGAGGCCAAGGTGGAGTCATGCATCCTGCGAAACGTGACCTGCCAAACCTCGCTCCTTAACACCCGCTAGCTTAACCCAGAAGCCAGCCGCACCAATGTGTCAGAGGAAACACCATTCAACTGGTGACTGGGGTCAGCCTGCAGGTACCTGGCCCACCAAAAGGAATCGCTAGAGTACGATGAGCCAAGTTTAAGCCCCACCGGCCAAACCCTCCCCTAACCCGGACGATACTGGGCCAATTGTGCACCGTCCTATGGGACTGGGTTGTGGCACAGCTCGGGAATGAACCCGGGTGTGTAGTAACGCCCCAAGCACTGCAATGCGGTGCCTTAGACCACTGCGCCACTCGGGAGGCCCAAGCATGGAGGTTTTTATGCGGACCTCAGGCCGTAATTAGTCCAGTCAAATTAGCTTAATGGTGAAATGTTAATTGTATAATTGAACATTATTGAGTGACTGTTTCAATACTGTTATTGAATTGACCTTATCTATCCCTTTTTTGCCCTCCAGAGCCTTCAGGACTGCATGAGACATCACAGTAACATAGTTGAAACAGGGCAACTATGGGTGAGTCTGGAGATTGTGCTGTGTTTTTGTTAAGGGGTGCTTGAATAGTTTGAATACATTTGGGCGAAGAAATGTAATGTCAGATGGCTTGAAATGGGGAAAAATCCCTTGCTTTAATGATTTAGTTTAGGGAAAAATGCAGGACATGTTTTGAAATCCTCTTTTCAAACATCATCTTCCCACTCATACAGTAATTGTGCTTCCTGTGCAGGCAGGGTTAATCTGTCTGCTGCAGATTAGAGAGGAAAGGCTAGAATGGGAGGTTTTTCTTGCTGTGTTCAAATAAAGCACAGCTTAATGCTTGTTGCTCGCTCACTCTTGTTTCCAGGGCAACCTTCATGACAGATATGGCCAGCTGGTGGCTCTGTATGCTAAGCTCCTCTGCACGAAGATGGAGTTCCACGTGAAGGTAAGCCTAACCTCTATAGCCCTCAAACTCAACTCTGGACCTCAAAGCCAGTTCCACTGTGTTTTTTCATTGTTCCCTCAAATCACAGACTGATTTAGAACTGGGACACCAGGTGGGTGCAATGAATTATCAGGTCGAACAGAAAACCAGCAGGCTCCTGACCTCGTTGAGTAATAGTTAAAATACCCCTGCTCTATAGCACGTGTCAAACTCTAGGCTCGCGGGCCGGATCCGAGCCCATTCAATCCAGCCCACGGGTGGTTTGCGTATTTAAAAAATGTATATAAAAATTCCGGGAAACAACAATCTCAATCCACATTGAAATGACTAAAACCAAATCAAAACTGTCTATAGATGATAATGGACCTTTGTCTCTTCACTCTGTCCAACTTGATGAAAGTCATCAAAACGAAAGCTAGACAGTCAGGTAGCATCGATAATTCCAAAAGCAATGGGTAGAGAACTGTTTTCTGTACATTTTGACAGCGAGGGAATATAATCCTTTTTATGTGCGGCCCTTCAGACCTCGGTGAAAACTGAAATAAGGCCTGCGGCCAAAATGAGTTGACACCCCTGCTCTACAATTTTGGGGGACTGCATGCTTTACCATAAGAAGACATTGGCTAATCTTTCCACTGTATGCATTGCCACAAGTGCTTTCACAAAATGACACCTAATTAAACAAACAATGTATGCCATTTGAAATGATTTACATGTGAGATCATTAGATATTTCTAATGTTGTACCATCCTTGAGAAATTATGTACAAGAATTGTTGGATCATTTTTGCGATCCTTTTGTCTTCTGTGCAGCATTCTGAAATCCGAGCCAACCTAGAAGTAACAGATGAGGTTCTGGAGCGCGTTGCAGGAACAGACATCAATAATGTGTGAGTGTGTTCTCTTCTCCTTTACTCCTCCCTCTACAGTCTCCACACATCCCTGGCACTCTAACGGTGCACTCCCTCTCCTGTTAAGGAGTTATCAGAATATCATACAGGGACGTCATACAAATGTGAATACATTTAATTGACATAGCTCAAGTGAAGTAAATTATTGATATAAAATATAAACTTAACATGCTTTCTGATTAAAAGGAAGCCATCATACCATTTTGTTGCCATTTTAAGTAGAGATGGAGAACTGTGGAGACAAGGGAGAGAACCAGCTGCTCTTTTCTTAAGGGAGCCATTAGCCTTGTGTTACTAAGGGGGTATCGACTTCACTCCTGCAGGTTCCAGCTCACTGTGGAAGTGTTTGATTACCTGGATACAGAGCTGAGGCTAGCTGAGACAGGTGAGAATCCTCCGCTTCTCCCCTAGCTACCTACCTCCACCTCTCAAAGAATGGGTAACCTGAGGTATAGGGCTGTGGTCTGTTTCCATAAACTGTTTGTGTGCCTGAAATGGAATAGGGACAGGATAGTGGCCAGTTAAATAGAGACTTGTGAGCACACACTTGTTCTGCTGTTGGAGTGAGTTAATCCCCCCCAAAAGTTAAGGGAAACACATTTCTAAACCACTTTTTGTTTAGTATGATTAGGGCCCTCATGTAATTTCACCAAAACCCTATAAATAGGTTATAAATGTTTGCTATTAGAGGACATTCCTTGTTTTTCTTCTGATTGGCTGTAATTGCATCATGCACCTCCCTGCCCTGCAGGATGTTGTCACAGCCTGTGATCCTGAACAAGTATAAACAAACCCTACAACTGTAAACAACCCTGCCTGCCTCCGTGACTAACTGGGCACCTTGTACTCAGGAAACATGGGAGCTCCTAACCGCCTTGTGCTTTCACACATCTACCCACACTACTGCTAGATCTGCTGATAACTGTTTTCCACCCACAGAGTGGGTGATTCATAAATGTCTGAGCCATTGTCCAAGTGCTGTATTTCTGAACTAGTGACAGTGAAAGGTGTTTTACCCAAGCAAGACAGCGATACCAAATCCTCCCCATTTAAAGATTGTTTGTTTATTGTGGTGTTTATGTGTTATACATTGGCGTGTGATCTGCAGTGATCCGGCAGCTCAACACGTCCATTGCCATCTCTACGCTGACGTCAGGCCAGTGTCGCCTGTCCCCCCTCATCCAGGTCATTCAGGACTGCAGTCACCTCTACCACTTCACCGTCAAGCTGCTCTTCAAGCTGCACGCTTGTACGTTGGCATCTTAATCTCAACTGCATGACATATTTTTCAACATGTACTGTAACATCAAATTGTATTAGTCACATGCGCCGAATACAACAGGTGTAAACCTTACAGTGAAATGCTTACTTACGAGCCCCTAACCAACAATGCAGTTTAAAAAAAATACAGATAAGAATAAGAGAAAAGTAGCAAGTAATTAAAGAGCAGTAGTGAAATAACAATGGTGAGACTATATACAGGGGGGTACAGATACAGAGTCAAAGTGCGGGGGCACCGGTTATTTGAGGTAGTATGTACATGTAGGTAGAGTTATTAAAGTGACTACATAGATGACAACAGAGAGTAGCAGTGGTGTAAAGGGGGGGGGGGGGGCACTGCAAATAGTCTGGGTATGCATTTGACTAGATGTTCAGGAGTCTTATGGCTTGGGGGTAGAAGCTGTTTAGAAGCCTCTTGAACCTAGACTCTCCAGTACTGCTTGCCATGCGGTAGCAGCGAGAACAGTTTCTGACTAGGGTGGCTGGAGTCTTTGACAATTTTTTAGGGCCTTCTGTCACCGCCTGGTATAGAGGTCCTGGATGGCAAGAAGCTTGGCCCCAGTGATGTACTGAGCCGTTCATTCACACTACCCACTGTAGTGCCTTGCGGTCAGATGCTGAGCAGTTGCCATACCAGGCAGTGATGCAACCAGTCAGGATGCTCTCGATGGTGCAGCTGTAGAACCTTTTGAGGATCTGAGGACCCATGCCAAATCTTTTCAGTCTCCTGAGAGGGAATAGGTTTTGTCGTGCCCTCTTCACGACTGTCTTGGTGTGCTTGGACCATGTTAGTTTGTTGTTGATGTGGACACCAAGGAACTTGAAGCTCTCAACCTGCAGCCCCGTCGATGAGAATGCGGGCGTGCTCGGTCCTCTTTTTCCTGTAGTCCACAATCATATCCTTTTGTCTTGATCACGTTGAGGGAGAGGTTGTTGTCCTGGCACCACACAGCCAGGTCTCTGACCTCCCTATAGGATGTCTCGTCGTTGTCAGTGATCAGGCCTACCACTGTTGTCATCGGCAAATATAATGATGGTGTTGGAGTCGTGCCTGGCCGTGCAGTCATGAGTGAACAGGGAGTACAGGAGGGCACTGAGCACGCACCCCTGAGGGGCACCTGTGTTGAGGATCAGCGTGGCGGATTTGTTACCTACCCTTACCACCTGGGGGCGGCCCATCAGGAAGTCCAGGATCCAGTTGCAGAGGGAGGTGTTTTAGCTTATTGATGAGCTTTGAGGGCGCTATGGTGTTGAATGCTGAGCTGTAGTCAATGAATAGCATTCTCACATAGGTGTTCCTTTTGTCCAGGTGGGAAAGGGCAGTATTGAGTGCAATAGAGTTTGCATCATCTGTTGGGGCGGTATGCAAATTGGAGTGGGTTTCTGGGATGATGGTGGTGATGTGAGCCATGACCAGCCTTTCAAAGCACTTCATAGCTACAGACGAGTGCCACGGGTCGGTAGTCTTTAGGCAGGTTACCTTAGTGTTCTTGGACACAGGGACTATGGTGGTCTGCTTAGAACATGTTGGTATTACAGACTCGGGCAGGGAGTGGTTGAAAATGTCAGTGAAGACACTTGCCAGTTGGTCAGCGCATGCTCGCAGTACATGTCCTGGTAATCTGTATGGCCCTGCGGCCTTGTGAATGTTGACCTCTTTAAAGGTCTTACTCACATCGGCTGCGGAAAGCGTGATCACATTCTTCCGGAACAGCTGGTGCCCTCATGCATGTTTCAGTGTTATGAGCCTCGAAGCGAGCATATAAGTAGTTTAGCTTCTCTGGTAGGCTCGTGTAATGGTTTTCAAGCCCTGCCACATCTGGACGAGCGTCAGATCCGGTGTAGTACGATTCGATCTTAGTACTGTATTGACGCTTTGCCTGTTTCATGGTTCGTTGGTGGGCATAGCAGGATTTCTTATAAGCTTCCGGGTTAGAGTCCTGCTCCTTGACAGCGGCAGCTCTAGCCTTTAGGTCAGTGTGGATGTTGCCTGTAATCCATGGCTTCTGGTTGGGGTATGTACGTACAGTCACTGTGGGGGCGACGTCATCAATGCACTTATTGATGAAGCCAATGACGGATGTGGTGTACTCTTCAATGCCATCGGATGAATCCAGGAACATATTCCAGTCTGTGCTAGAAAAACTGTCCTGTAGTGTAGCATCTGTTTATCTGACCACTTTTTTTATTGATCTAGTCACTGGTGCTTCCTGCTTAAATTTTTGCTTGTAAGCAGGAATCAGGAGAATAGAATTGTGGTCAGATTTGCCAAATGTGGAGTATAGGTGGTCCAGAGGTCTTTTTCCTCTGGTTGCACATTTAACATGCTGATAGAAATTTGGTAAAATGGATTTAAGTTTCCCTGCATTAAAGTCCCCGGCTCCTAGGAGCGCCGCCTTGGCTGAACATCGTCGTTCAGCCAAGACTGAACGACGATGTTAGTTTTTAATGTCCCGTTGGTGGTTTAATCAATGAGAGGAAAATAACTGGAGATCACAAATGTGATTCTTTGCATGTTGTGATATCATGCAAAGTATTCTTAATAGTAGTTCCATGTGTCTACTTGCTCTAAACTACGCTTTGCTAACTTAATTAGACTCAACTTGTTTCAAAGTATTTTTTGTGACTTTGTCTATTGCATGTCCTGGATTTCAGGTCTCCCAGCAGACACCCTGCAAGGACATCGTGATCGTTTCCATGACCAGTTCCACAGGTAAGTCACCCAGGAGCTCAGGCTGCTAGTAAATGAGGGGGTAGAAAAGCGAGGGAGGAAGGGAGCCTCAGTATAACAGGGAGGCTGCAGCACAATCCTGCCTTTCCCTCCCCCTGGCTTGTTACCCTGAGTCACTGCAAATATCCTGGTGCCTACCACCCAGCTTCCACCCATTGTAATGTGTCATCATCATGTCGTCACAGTCGGACACACCTCTGTAAAAGTGAGAAGGGGCTGAGTCTGAGCATTTCAGATAGTGTACCAGTGACATAGTAATCAGCCCAGAAAGAAAGCAGAGAGGGAGCTTGATGTGTTAGTGGATACCTTGGCATCAGTGGCGGTCGGTGCTGTTTATGAGCGCATGGCCTTATTTCTATTACAACATATTGGATGACTGTCATTCATATTCTATTCACCCAGTTCAATGTAACATCGATAGGTTTAGGCTGTTACGTGATACTCACATTTTCCCTATACCCATCATGAGGTTGCTACAACCTAGCCTATGAATAGTGACACATTCAATACCACCTTGAACACTCTTGCCTGCATCTAGCTGATCTAGGGTGTAGTCATTAGTTTCGTTCCATTTGCTTTCGTTTTAAGAAAAGTTTTTCAATAGATTCGGCAGAATGAATATGCCGCTGGTCACACGTAAACACAGTTCATTCCTTTCCAAGCCAAACCATATTATAACCGCTACACCGCATACATCATTGTCACCATATTAGCTAAAGTAACGTCAAAGTCAACATAGCTAATAGAACTAACACGTTAGTAAATTCGCTACAGTCATGCAGTAACGTTAGTGTACAGTCAGTAAGTAGTTTAGCACTAACACTGGCGGGCCCCAGTGGCAATACATTTGTAAAATCAAAAGCTTACCTTGACATGGAAGAGTTCCAGTGTTGTTGGATAGTCCAGCTAGGTAACATGGCATCCCTCTGAGTAGGCTAAACTATCTAGCTGCATTTGCTAGCTAAGTAAGTGAAACTTGGTTCTATTTGTTTTATTTCATTCTGTCATACACATCATACACATCCCCCTCTATTTTAGGGATGCAATAATACTACACAGTTTAGAAAATGTTATGTTCTCGTAGATTATAGTGGCATCATTCAGATCAGTGATTGAAATATTTGCCTTACAGCCTCAAGACCTTCTTCAACAAAGCCAGAGACATGATGTACTTCAAGAGACTCATCCAGATCCCCAAGCTGCCAGAAGTAAGATCATAGACCGACATAGTAGGGGAAAGATACTGCATTGGGACTCAACCACACTTCCTAGATTGTGGATCCATCTGTGTTTATAGTCCTGTCTTATTTATTTGTGTGTGTTCATCCCCAGTCCCCTCCTAACTTCCTGCATGCGGCTTCCCTGGCCAAGCATGCGAGGCCGGTGGTGGTCATCCCAGACGAGGAGGAGCCCGAGCAGGTGGATGATGACGATGACGACCCTGAACCGCTGATCAATGTCAGTGACGTCACCATGCCCAGCATGGCAGTGCCACAGGTACGACTTATAGGCCACTGGGTCATGACCTCTGAGGGCACAGCTATGGCCCATTGGATGTGTATGTCTTATTTTTTTTTTTTTTTTTTAAAGTACCACTAATTTGGGCTGTAGATTGTATAAGCATTCATGCGTCTTCTCTGACTTTTCCTTTAGCAGTTCGACATATTTGATCAAACCTTTGGACCTGCCAATGGTGGTTTTGATGACAGGTTAGTCATTGGTATTTTAGCATTGGTGTGTTTGAAACGGAAGGATATGTAAACTGGGGATGTTTTTTGAACTGACATGTCTGGATATATTCTTGTGAATTGAGTTAGTAGTGTGCCAGTGTGTGTGTGTATCTTAAAGGTTAGAGGCTGTATGTCTTCTGGTCCACAGGGATATCCAGATTGAGAACCTCAAGCGGGACTTGGAGCTATTGAGGACAGATCTGGAAAGGGTCAAAGGAGAGGTAAGTAGACATGAGTTTTAACTCCTTTAAACAGATTTTACAGATGTCATTCATACCTAGCTGAAAATAATACTATTTAAGGGTTAATTATTCCTGTTAACAATGTATATCAACCAAATGTATTTATAAAGTCCTTTTTACCTCAGCCGATGTCACAAAGTTCTATACAGAAACCCAGCCTAAAACCCCAAACTGCAAGCAATGCAGATGTAGAAGCACGGTGGCTAGGAAAAACTCCCTAGAAAGGCAGGAACCTAGGAAGAAACCTAGAGAGGAACCAGGCTCTGGGTGGCCAGTCCTCTTCTGGCTGTGCCGGGTGGAGATTATAACAGTACATGGCCAAGATGTTCAAACGTTCAAATAATAAGGAGGACAGTGGTTGTAGAGGGTGCAACAGGTCAGCACCTCAGGAGTAAATGTCAGTTGGCTTTTCATAGCCGATCATTCAGAGTTAGAGACAGCAGGTGCGGTAGAGAGAGTTGAAAACAGCAGGTCCGGGACAAGGTAGCACGTCCGGTGAACAGGTCAGGGTTCCATAGCCGCAAGCAGGACAGTTGAAACTGGAGCAGCAGCACGACCAGGTGGACTGGGGACAGCAAGGAGTCATCTGACCAGGTAGTCCTGAGGTATGGTCTTAGGGCTCAGGTCCTCAGAGAGAGAGAGGGAGTTAGCGGGAGCATACTTAAATTCACACAGGACACTGGATAAGACAGGAGAAATACTCCAGATATAACAGACTGATCCTAGCCCCCCGACACACAAACTATTGCAGCATAAATACTGGAGGCTGAGACAGGCGGGGCCGGGAGACACTGTGGCCCCGTCCAACAATACCCCCGGACAGGGCCAACCAGGCAGGATATAACCCCAGCCACTTTGCCAAAGCACAGCCCCCACACCACTAGAGGGATATCAACAGACCACCAACTTACTACCCTGAGACAAGGCTGAGTATAGCCCACGAAGATCTCCCCCATGGCACGAACCCGAGGGGGGCTCCAACCCAGACAGGAAGATCATGTCAGTGACTCAACCCACTCAAGTGACGCACCCCTCCTAGGGACGGCATGGAAGAGCACCAGCACGTTGTTTTCCCTAAACACCAAGCTACTTTTCCCACTTCAAAAAATAACTACTACTTTTCATTTAAAAGTTTCTATTCGCTAGTCAGAAAAGTCTATCAAGCCCTCTCCCGCCAAAATGAACGCTATACATCTTCTAGCGATCTATTGATAGGACAGGTAACTGTCAGTCACAAAGCAATCAATGACCAGGAAACACTGCTGGTTTGACAGTCTGCTGTCTGTCCCACCTTCCTGTACCTGTGTGATTGGTGTGCGCTGTGGTAGGTTGCAGTCAAATTTCTTTACATGGCTGGATAGCGCAAGAGAAATCTGCCCATCCCCTTTAATGTAAGTGGTAGCAATGAGTCGAAATCCACGTAGCCTAATTATTGTTCATTTATTTATTTTATTTCGCGTGTTTCCTATAGCCAGCCACGGAGTCATGGCGCGTAGGCTATTGACTGTCCTTTGATTGACAACCGAACAGCAAGTGTTGTTTAGTTTATAAAAGGTGTCAAAATGACTGAATAAAGTCGATCTCCCTAATTTGCGTACTGGTATACTTTTTGGCAATTATCTGCAGATAAATTATGAAAAGCCTGGGGATGCCTGGCTGGCTACTTTTTCTATTTGGCTGGCTACTCCATGTACTTAGGGGAAACACTAACCAAGTTTTGACAGTGGTGGACATTGTTGATTTGTAAAGGGGAGAGGAATTTAGGTCATGTGTTGGGTGGATGCAAAGATGAATCGTGACATGTGGAATGTGGCAGCTTGTCTCAGAATGGGAAATGACGTCTGTCTGTGGTCAGAAGACCAGAAGGTGTGTCTGGGACACAGTGTGAGATGTATTGTTGACCCCAATTTCTGCAAATGGCTGGCTCCTAATGTGGCCTGTATCTTAACTGTTGCTAAAAGTTTAAGTTTATGCCTGTGATGTTGAATTGAGCCATCCTAACCTAAAATTGTATATGTTTTGTAAAAATAATTTGTACCACTCAACACTTTTGTTTTCCCTGTCTGAGGCCCTCATCCACTAGTGCCATGTCATGGTGTCCTGTGGTGGTAGTGATCTACCCAGGGGAGGTTTACTATGGTGACTGACTGACTACCTCCTCCCTCCTGCAGGCCCAGCGCTACATCACTCAGCTTAAGTCCCAGATCAACAGTCTGGAGGCGGAGCTGGAGGAGCAGCGGGTGCAGAAACAGCGTGCCCTGGTGGAGAACGAGCAGCTGCGCATGGAGCTGGAGGCCACGCGCCGCCGCAATGCTGAGCACGAGAGCGTGCAGGCCACCTTCGGAGAGGCCGAGAGTAAGAGAAGCCACTCACTAAGTCTGGCATACATGTTCAGTCACATTGTATTGAACACACACTGACATCTCCCTCTTGTCTCTGACCCCCACTTTTCTACCCAGCGAGAGCCCAGGCCACAGAGCAGCGCTATAACAAGCTGAGGGAGAAGCACACTGAGCTAGTGTCCAGCCATGCGGAACTGCTCAGGAAGGTACAGACTTATGAGGAACCTCTGTTTTCATTGTGGTTTTCTCCATGTATGCGCATATATTTTTGTGTATAGTGTGAAGAGAATGTTTAACAACGTATATGTGACATTGTGCTGGCAGAGTGCAGACACAGTGAAGATGCTGTCAGCCACCCAGCAGACCCAGGAGGAGGTGGAGAGGACCAAGCAGCAGTTGGCTTTTGAGGTGGATCGCATCAAACAGGACGCTGACATGAAGGTTAATGTTATTGAGTATTAGCAATAGTGATCCAGTGCAGTTAATGTTATATTTCAGTACTGTTAACCTTTTGTCTAATTGACTGAATAATGTTATTGTCTTATCATTGCAGCTTGAGGAGCAGAAGTTTGAGATGGAGAAGCTTAAAAGGGAGTTTGAGGAGAAGAAGGCAGAAGTGGAACGTGTCAAAGGCACTCTGCAGAGCAACGAGAAGGTGTGTGGTGATGATGCAGTAAATACTGAATAAAGTGGGTTCCCTCCCCTATGTAATGACACAGGGGAGTCATCTGATTCACCATCATGCAAAACTCGATGCAAAAACATCGCCCCACTTTCCAGACTTGCAAATCAGAATTGGCTGTGAAGGCTATAAGAACCTGCACTGTGTGAGGAAGTGATCACGTATGAAATTCTCACAAACATCAGAAAAGGCTTTTCCTCACAAAAGTTAATGTACCTATTATTCTGTTATCTGCCTTCTCCCTCTTCCTGTCTCTTCTCTACCCTCTCTCCTCTCTCCCTCCTCCGTCTCTCCCAGGTGGGGGAACAGCAGACCAGATCCATGTCCGCGCTGCAGGCGGAGAAGGAGCGTCTGATGCACTCTGTGAGTGAGAAGGAGGCAGCGCTGTCATCCCTGCGTCATGCTGCACAGCTGCAGCAATCGTCCCTGCAGCAGGAGAGGGAGAGGAGCACCAGGGAGCTGGGAGAGCTGCAGGGCAGGCTGCAGGAGAAGGTCAGTCAGGACAGCACCGCACAGAGCAGAGTTCAGTCAGCTGCTTTGTCTTGTCTGTCATTTTGTTGATTGCAAAAGAGAAAATGGACACAAGCTATACTGCTGGTCAAATCCCTTATTACTCAGACTGCATTGCAAAGTGACAGATTTTCTTTAATTATTGAACTATTTGGCTGTCTGCACAATATAAGATAAACCATTAGTATGTCTGTGCCCATCTATTTTTCCCTCTGACCGTATGTCTGACTGTGTCTCGTTGCGTCTGTGTAGTCTTGCCGTGAGGAGCAGCTGCAGCAGAAGCTGCTGGAGGAGCAGTTCTCTCTGCTGCAGGGAACGGTCTCTGAGGCTGAGAGCATCATCCAGGATGCTGTGGCCAAACTGGACGATCCACTGCACATCCGCTGCACCAGCTCCCCAGGTTAAAATGAGTGAACGTACACATACACACAGAGAGATGCTGTTCATGTCACTTAGAATATAAAGTGGAAGATGACTCATCCATGCATGTGTGTAAATCTATGAAAATAATGCTTTTCAAACTTTTTTCTTTGTCTCTCCTCCACCACAGACTACCTGGTCAGTCGTGCAGAGGCCACTTTAGGCTCCATTGACAAAGTGAAAAAGGGTCACTCAGACTACCTGACGAACATGGGAGGTGAGTTGCTCATTACTTGGTGCTCAGTGTTTTTGATATAATTAGTCGTCTTTGAGCAACCCCAGTGATAATGGTCATGAGTGCTTGTTAGTGACAGAGCTTGGCTGTGTTACTGGCAGTGATGCATCCTTTCCTCTGTTTACCAGATGTTGGTGGGCTGCTGAGGGCCCTGACCCAGTTCTCCCACCTGGCTGCTGACACCATCATCAACGGCAGTGCCACAGCACACATGGCGCCCACCGACCACGCCGACCGTAAGGACGTTCTCCTCAAATAGAACGGATTCCTGTTTGAAACTAATCTTGTATCTTATTGGAATTTTACTGAAATATGATATTGAATCCATTTGGTATGCGAGTACAGTGTCAGTGTGTATCTTGCACTTTTGCACCCTGCAGGCCTGACTGAGAATTGCAGGGGCTGTGCCACTCAAAGTCTGCAGTTCCTGAAGGACCTCAAGTCCAAGGCCTCTCTCCAGAGGGCAGATCTGGCCTCCATTCGCATTGTGGTCCAAAAGATCCTGAGGCTGGGGGAGGTAATGGACTACTGGGCAGTCTTCTCAATCTTTATCCCTGTCCTTTTACTCTTTCTCTTAATCTCATCTCCTCTTCCAATGCTTAGGAGCTGCGACCTAAAGGCATGGATGTGCGACAGGATGAGCTGGGAGATCTGGTGGACAAGGAGATGGCAGCCACATCAGCAGCCATTGAGGAGGCAGTGCGCAGAATCGATGTGAGGATCACAACCATGTAGAACATCCCACTGTAGAGGGGAATGACATCACAAGCTCAACACTATCTACACAATATATCTGTATTCATTCCCAGGTTTTATCCACATTTCTCAATTGCTGTTTTTCTGTATCTAAAGGAAATGATGAATCAGGCACGAAAGGACACCTCTGGCGTCAAACTTGAGGTCAATGAAAGGTCAGTAGTATGTTTGACTTACACTCGGTATTTTAGTTGAAATACATGTTAATGCATTTTTCCCCTTTAACTTATCATGATATTACTCCTTGTTTCGTAGAATCCTCTACAGCTGCACAGACTTGATGAAGGTAAGATGGCTGCTGTTCTACTTGATTGACTTACTCAAAAGGTCTGATCGAAATCCTAATAATGCTGTGTTCCCTCCTTTCCTCTGTCCTTCAGGCCATCCATTTACTGGTCCTGACATCAACCGACCTACAGAAGGAGATTGTTGAGGGAGGGAGGGTGAGTCTTGATATTTACAATTTAATGTTGAAAACCTTGTAAATCTAGCCTGTCATTAGTTTGCCGACAACAACGGTTGTAGGCCTGATCGACGACAACGGTGGTAGGCCTGATCGACGACAACGGTGGTAGGCCTGATCGACGACAACGGTGGTAGGCCTGATCGACGACAACGGTGGTAGGCCTGATCGACGACAACGGTGAGACAGCCTATAGCGAGGAGGTCAGAGTGGTGCCAGGACAACAACCTCTCCCACAACATGATCAAGACAAAGGAATGATCGTGGATGACAGGAAAAGGAGGGCCGAGTACGCCCCCATTCACATTGATGGGGATGTAGTGGAGCAGGTTGAGAGCTTCAAATTCCTTGGTGTCCACATCACCAACAAACTATCATGGTCCAAACACACCAAGACAGTCGTGAAGAGGGCACGACAACACTTTTTCCCCCTCAGGAGACTGAAAAGATTTGGCATGGGTCCTCAGATCCTCAAAAGGTTCTACAGCTGCACCATCGAGAGCATCCTGACTGGTTGCATCATAGCCTGGTATGGCAACTGCTCGGTATCCGACCGCAAGGGCCTACAGAGGGTAGTGCGTACGGCCCGGTGCATCACTGGGGCCAAGCTTCCTGCCTAAAAATTGTCAGACTCAAGCCACCCTATTCTCATAGACTGTTCTCTCTGCTGCCGCACGGCAAGTGGTACCGGTGTGCCAAGTCTAGGTCCAAAAGGCTCCTTAACAGCTTCTACACCCAAGCCATAATAAGACTGCTGAACAATTAATCAAATGGCTACCGGGACTATTTGCAATGACCCCCCCCCCCCCTTTTTTTTTTACTCTGCTGCTACTCTTTTTATTCATTTATTTAACCTTTATTTAACGAGGCAATTCTCGCTGTTTATTATTTATGCATAGTCACTTTACTCTACCTAGATGTACAGTACCAGTCAAAAGTTTGGACACACCTACTCATTCAAGTGTTTATTTTATTTTTTACTATTTTCTACATCGTAGGATAATTGTAGAATACATTGTAGAATAATAGTGAAGACATCAAAACTATGATATAACACATATGGAATCATGTAGTAACCCAAAAAGTGTTAAACAAATCCAAATGTATGTTAAATTCTTCAAAGTAGCCACCCTTTGCCTTTTTTATTTAACTAGGCAAGTCAGTTAAGAACAAATTCTTATTTGCAATGACGGCCTACCAAAAGGCGAAAGGCCTCCTGCAGGGAATTAAAGTAAAATAAATTAAACAAAACAAAACACACAGACGACAACATAGCATGACGACATAGCATGTGACAAAACACACAGACGACAACATAGCATGGCAGCAACACAACATAAGATTAAGATTAATCTTTATCAAAAATTCTCTGTAATTATTATTACGTGATTAAACTACTTAATCACGTAACTGTAATTAACTAGGAAGTCGGGGCACCAAGGAAAATATTCAGATTACAAAGTTATAATTTTCCTAATATAACTTTCAGATATTTTAATATCTGATCACGTACTCTTCTGATTAATGAATTATTCTTTACCTCACGTTAGTCTCATTCCAAACATAAATTGTTGGTTATCTGCATGAACCCAGTCTTCACTATGAGTCATCCATACATCAATTGTCTTAAAATCATTTATTTACTAAGTACTCACAGAAATGCATAACACAAACAAAGAAAGTAGATATGGCTACAAAGAAATTATAGGGGAATGTGCTCTAGTGGGCTAAACCGGCATGGCGGCTTGTTAGAGGGACTGATGTGGGCGCGAAAGTTAATAGACACTACAAAGTTGATAATTATAACATTTGAAATGCTAATCCTTTGCACATGAACGCTCACTCAGTCGGGAATAATTGCAATCAATATATATATTTACACTCAGTGCGTCGTCAGGATCTCTGAAAAGTTTGAAAAGTTTGTTTCTGTTGGAGAGTTTGTTCACACACACACACAGAATAGATGTTTCGGCGGTTGTCGGTCTTCGCGTTCAATGATACCGAATTCCTAGCTGCAGACTAGTAATTAATATCAAAGACTTGTTCTTATTCTGTCGGTATCGATAGTCTAAGAGTTTAACCACGTGGGACGGTTAAAAGATTCAGCAATCTACTTAACCTTTTGGGGATAGGGGGCAGTATTGAGAATTTTGGAAAAAATATGTTCCCATTTTTAACTGCCTCCTACACCAACTCAGAAGCTAGAATATGCATATTATTGTTCAGGTTTGGATAGAAAACACTCTGAATTTTCTAAAACTGTTTGAATGGTGTCTGTGAGTATAACAGAACTCCTATGGCAGGCAAAAACCTGACAAGGTTTCAAGCAGGAAGTACCCTGTCTGACAAGGAGTCGTGCGTCTTGCATCTTTTTATTGAAAAGTAAGGATCTTAGCTGTAACGTGACAATTCCCAGGGCTCCAATAGGCTCTCAGAACCCGCGAAAAACCTGAAGGTTTACGAGGGAGCCTCAGGCTGAAACACATTATCACCTTTTGTAAGTGGCTGCTCAGAGGACCTTTGAATGAGGCGCGTGCACGATTCGCTCCTGAGGAGAAATTTTATTCGGCTGTTTAGGCTCAATGCATATTCCCGGTCGGAATATTATCACTTATCTACGAGATAAATGGCATAAAAATTGGTTTTAAACAGCGGTTGACATGCTTCGAAGTACGGTAATGGAATATTTAGACATTTTTGTCACGCCAATGCGCCATGCGCGACACCGTGAAGAAGCATTCTGATAGTGTCTAGAACTCACGAACAAAACGTCGCTGTTTGGATATAACGATGGATTATTTGGGACCAAACCAACATTTGTTATTGAAGTAGAAGTCCTGGTAGTGTATTCTGACGAAGAACAAGCAAGGTAAGAACATTTTTCTTATAGGAAATGTGATTTTGGTGGAGGCTGACCTGGGTGGGTATCTAAATAGCTAGCCCTGTGATGCCGGGCTATGTACTTAGATTATTGCAAAATGTGCTTCATCCGAAAAGCTATTTTAAAATCGGACATATCGAGTGCATAGAGGAGTAATGTATCTATAATTCTTAAAATAATTGTTATGCTTTTTGTGAACGTTTATCGTGAGTAATTTAGCAAACTGTTAGTAAATTCCCCGGAAGTTTGCGGGGGTTATGCTTTTTCTGAACGTCACATGCTAATGTAAAAAGCTGGTTTTTGATATAAATATGAACTTGATTGAACAGACATGCATGTATTGTATAACACAATGTCCTAGGTGTGTCATCTGATGAAGATCATAAAAGGTTAGTGCTGCATTTAGCTGTGGTTTGGGTTTATGTGACATGATATGCTAGCTTGAAAAATGGGTGTCTGATTTTTTCTGGCTGGGCACTCTGCTGACATAATCTAATGTTTTGCTTTCGTTGTAAAGCCTTTTTGAAATCGGACAGTGGGGTTAGATTAACTAGATTCTTGTCTTTAAATAGCTGTAAAATAGTCATATGTTTCAGAAATTGAAGTAATAGTATTTCTAACGATTCAAAAATCGCGCCACTGGATTTCAGTGGCTGTTACGTAGGTGGGACGAGTTCGTCCCACATGCGCCAGAGAGGTTAAACCTTATTTCCCTCTACGATAGAGGTACTGGTCTGGTCTCAACCCTTAGCCCTCTCATAATTGAGGTAAGCTCGGTCTCATGATAGAAAACCCAGGTGGGGGTTTTATTCGGGACATCGAAAAGGGCTGTCTCATGACGCCAGGTCCTGTCTGTGCCCCTGGGGGTGTGCAAATGACTTAGTGAAACTTTAAACAGAAATACAATTCTCTCACATTAACATCATTACATGGCATCTGTCATTTCACAAATAGTATCATCTTTACTCATTCATTTTGTACAACAATTAGATGTAAGCCTCATAACTGAAGCTATTGTATAAACAGCGTTATGGTAATGTGTCCGTATTGTCTCTCATGAGTTTCACAAAATTGAACCAAACGGACCAGTTCGTAGCTGGATTCTTCACTGATCTTTTATACATTCTCCAGAACATAAATACTGTTTCGGACCTCCAGTTCTGTGAGGTGGAAGAAATTCCTTTGTTCTCTCTATGAAAACTCACTCTCTCTATACTGTCTGGCCATGAGGCAGGATCTCCTCTAGGAATTTACGACCTCTCTGACCACAGCAGCCTGGGTGTAGGAGACAGAGAGAGATGGTGCAGAGGTAGGGGGATGGTGCTCGCTGTGTCCAAAGAGGGCAACATCATGACAACATGGTACAAACATTAAGCACAGACAACAGCACAAAGGGCAAGAAGGTAGAGAGAACAATGCATCACACAAAGCAGCCACAACTGTCAGTAAGAGTGTCCATGATTGTCTTTGAATGAAGAGATGTCCAGCTGGAGGATTTGTTGCAGCTCGTTGTAGTCGCTAGCTGCAGCAAACTGAAAAGACGAGCGACCCAAGGATGTGTGTGCTTTGGTGACCTTTAACAGAATGTGACTGGCAGAACGGGTGTTTGAATGAAGAATAAAGGCTGCAGTAGATATCTCAGATGGGCGGAGTGAGGCCTAAGACGGTTTCATAAATGAGCATGAACCAGTGGGTCTTGCAACGGGTTTACAGAGGAGTATAGAGTGCAGTGATGTGTCCTATAAGGAGCATTGGTGGTAAATCTGATGTCCGAATGGTAGAGGACATCTAGCCGCTCGAGAGCACCCTTACCTGCCGATCTATAAATTACATCTCCGTAATCTAGCATGGGTAGGATGGTCATCTGAATCAGGGTTAGTTTGGCAGCTGGGGTGAAAGAGGAGGAATTACGATAGACTAAACCAAGTCTAGATTTAACTTTAGCCTGCAGCTTTGATATGTGTTGAGAGAAGGACAGTGTACAGTCTAGCCATACTCCCAAGTACTTGTACGAGGTGACTACCTCAAGCTCTAAACCCTCAGAGGTAGTAATCACACCTGTGGGGATAGGGGTATTCTTACCAAACCTCACAACCTTTGTTTGGGAAGTGTATAGAACAAGGTCAAGGGCAGAGAAAGCTTGTTGGACACCAAGAAAGCTTTGTTGTAGAGTATTTAACACAACATCCGGGGAGGGGACAGCTGAGTATAAGACTGTATCATCTGCATATAAATGGATAAGAGAGCTTCCTACTGCCTGAGCTATGTTGATGTAAATTGAGAAGAGCATGGGGCCTAGGATTGAGCCTTGGGGTACTCCCTTGGTGACAGGCAGTGGCTGAGACAGCAGATGTTCTGACTTTATATACTGCACTCCTTGAGCGAGGTAGTTATCAAACCAGGCCAAAGACCCCTCCGATACAAGCGCTTGGGTCTCGCCCAGGACACTCAAGCGGCTCCGGGTACCTAGACAACCGCACTGTGCCCCGGCGCAGGTGGGGGTTTAATACCTTCATGACAGCTTTGCATACTCTTGGCATTCTTTCAGCCAGCTTTGAGGTGGTCACCTGGAATGCTTTTCCAACAGTCTTGAAGGAGTTCCCACATATGCTGAGCACTTGTTGGCTGCTTTTCCTTCACTCTGCAGTCCAACTCATCCCAAACCATCTTAATTGGGTTGAGGTTGGGTGATTGTGGAGGCCAGGTCATCTGATGCACCACTCCATCACTCACCTTCTTGGTCAAATAGCCCTTACACAGCCTGGAGGTGTGTTGGGTCATTGTCCTGTTGAAATACTAATTATAGTCCCACTAAGTGCAAACCAGATGGGATGGTGTATCGCTGCAAAATGCTGTGGTAGCCATGTTGGTTAAGTGTGCCTTGAATTCTAAATAAATCACTGACAGTGTCATCAGCCAAGCACCATGACATCACCACTTCCATGCTTCACGCTGGGAACTACACATGGAGATCATCCGTCCACCTACTCTGTTTCTCACAAAGACACGGCAGTTCGAACCAAAAATCTCACATTTGGACTCATCAGACCACAGGTCAGACCACAATGCTCGTGTTTCTTAGGCCAAGCAAGTCTCTTCTTCGTATTGCTGCCCTTTTAGTAATGGTTTCTTTGCAGCAATTCGACCATGAAGGCCTGACTCATGCCGTCTCCTCTGTACAGTTGATATTCAGATGACTGTTACTTGAACTCTGTTAAGCATTTATTTGGATGCAATCTGAGGTGCAGTTAATTGCAGATTTCTGAGGCTGGTAACTCTAATGAACGTATCCTTTACAGCAGAGGTAACTCTGGGTCTTCCTTTCCTGTGGCGGTCCTCATGAGAGCCAGTTTCATCATAGCACTTTATGGTTTTTGCAACTGCACTTGAAGAAACTTTCAAAGTTCTGACCTTCATGTCTTAACCCTTGTGTTGTCTTAAGGGTCAAAATTGAGCCGCCACTATGTTTAACAGCAGAGAACCCCCTAAATTATATATTTTTTACTTGAAATTTGATGACTTTTTCTAGAGTGACCCCAACATTAGAAAAAGTGAAACATCGCCTTTGTTCATATTTCCATGAAAGCTGTACACCACCAGGGTACAAAGATTGTCTTAGGGTCATTTTTTGACCCAGCAGTTATAAAATAATTTACACACCACAAAGAGACACACACACACACACACACACACACACACACACACACACACTGAGAAATTGAGATGTGTGCTACTGATTGAAATCAGCCAGCAACTCCTGAAGATGATCACCATGGTTGGCACAGTTAGAAAGAACAAGCCTGAGCTCCCCCCTGCACTGCTTGCTACAAGGGGGAGAGAGGCTTTCTCATCAAAGTTTGCCTTCACCACCACTCTATTTTCTTGACTCCCAAAGAGGAACAAGAATGTGGTCCTCCAACAACCACAATAAAGGAGGTGTGGACGACAAGGGGATTGGAATGTACAGCTGCAGGAGGATGACTGCCCACTGGCCCCTGGTCATCTTCTGTAACATCATTGATATGTCCTCATACAATGCCTTTGTGATATGGAACAAGATCAACCCTACCTGGATGCCTGATAAGCGGAACAAGAGGAGAGTGTTCCTGGAGCAGCTGGGAAAGGCACTTGTAACCCCACACATTCAAAGAAGGGAGCGCCGCCTCTGCACAGCAGCCTCTGCAGCGCTTGTGAAAGCTGTTCAGGGGGCTGAATCTCATCCAGATCCACCTGCAGCTGGGGCAGGCAAGAGGAGGAGATGCCAATTCTGCCCCCCAAAGAAGGACTGTAAAACAAATACTATGTGCTGCACATGTGAGAAATAAATCTGCAAAGTCCATGCACACACACTTGCAAACTGTCCTACATGTGCTAATTAGAGTTGATTGATTTATATTCTTTACGTTTTTGTTTTGTATCTAATTTTATTTGTTGTTTATACACCTTGTGGGTGTGGGCAATGGTTCAAAAAATGGGAGAAGACTAGTATTTTGTAGTTGAATTCCTCATTGTACAGTATATAATAATATATCAATATGTTGCCAAAAAAAGTTCAAGACTTATTTTTTCCTTTCAATAAAATGCATTCAAAACTACTTTCTGCACGTTTCTGCTACTTTCTTAGGCTATATAAGTGCTATCTCTTGCTAAAAAATGTGTTTACACCTATGCAGTACCTTTAGCAATAATAATCCTCTACATTAGTATAGAAAACAATTATGACAGGTGTGCAGTAATAAAAACGAGTGGTGTCCACTGATTTAAATGTAGTCTTACTGCATTGTGAAGAGGGAAAACCCAGATATTCACAAAGTTTGTGATTGAATGACAGGTTGTTTCTTCATGCAAAATAGAATTGGGGTATTAAAAATAAATTAAGCTGCTTTATTTTAGGGGTTTTGTGAAGGTGGGTAATTTTTTACCCTTAGGACAAGGGGGTGTACAGAATGTTAAGACTTCACAAGGGTTAAAGTAATGATGGACTGTCGGTTCTCTTTGCTTAATTGAGCTGTTCTTGCCATAATATGGACTTGGTCTTTTACCAAATAGGGCTATCTTCTGTATACCCCCATACCTTGTCACAACACAACTGATTGGCTCAAATGCATTAAGAAGGAAAGAAATTTCACAAATTAACTTTTAACAAGGCACACCTGTTAATTGAAATGCATTTCAAGTGACTACCTCATGAAGCTGGTTGAGAGTGTGCAAAGCTGTCGTCAAGACAAAGGGTGGCTACTTTGAACAATCTCAAACATAAAATAACACTTTTTTTTGGTTACTACATGATTCCATATGTTATTTCATAGTTTTGATGTCTTCACTATTATTTTACAATTTAGAAAATAGTAAAATAAAGAAAAACCCTTGAATGAGTAGGTGTGTCCAAACTTATGACTGGTACTGTATATATTACCTCAACTAACCTGTACCCCCGCACATTGACTCTGTACCGGTACCCCCTGTATATGTTTTTTTTTATGTTCGTTTATTTTTATTTTGTCTATTTTCTTTAACTCTTTTTTAAAAATATTTTTTAACTGCATTGTTAAGTGTTCAAGTGAGCATTTTTAGCTGTTGTTTTCGGTGCATGACTTATTTTTTTGAAGGTAATGTCCTGATCACTGCTAGACTTGATCTTCTCTCTCTAGGGTGCAGCCACTATTAAGGAATTCTACGCCAGGAACTCCCGTTGGACTGAGGGACTCATCTCTGCCTCCAAAGCTGTGGGATGGGGAGCCACACAGATGGTGTAAGTGCATTATAGCGGTCGTCTCAACTTTTTATCCGAGTGAGGTTAGTTGTGTGTGTGTGACTCAGAAATCCCTCATGTTATAGGACGGAATGATGGTGTGATGTTTGTCTGGTTTCTCCCGCAGTGAGTCCGCTGATAAAGTGGTGCTGCACACTGGTAAATATGAGGAGCTCATCGTCTGCTCACACGAGATCGCTGCTAGTACAGCACAGCTGGTTGCTTCCTCCAAGGTGAGAAACAAACACAAGCTTTTTAACTCTGTGTTCCCTTTCCCCTTGCCAATCTCTGTTTATTCTATTTTCCTCATATATTCAAAGTGTGTCCCTATCACTGTTTTCTTTTTTCTCACTCTCTCCTTCTGCATTTAGGTAAAGGCAGACCGCAATAGTACAAAACTGACAGCTCTCCAGCAGGCTTCTCGCCGTGTGAACGAGATGGCAGCCAACGTGGTGGCCTCGACCAAGACAGGCCAGGAGAACCTGGAGGACAAGGGTTAGTGTGGTTGGTTGTGTGTCTTCACAAACAGATGTGAATCCTCAGGCCTTATGAGTCATATGGCTGTGTTTGATGTGTTTCCCTTTTCTCTGCAGACACCATGGACTTCTCTGGAATGTCCCTCATCAAGTTAAAAATGGAGGAAATGGAGTCGCAGGTGAGTCACCAGGCCTGTGTGTGTCTTTTTGAGCCTGTCTGCATGTCAGACATGCAGACAGGCGGTGACCCGATCCTGTAGGTTCATGCTCTACAACATTCGCAGAGTACGACCCTGCCTCACACAGGAAGCGGCGCAGGTCCTAGTCCAGGCACTTGTCATCTCCCGTCTGGATTACTGCAACTCGCTGTTGGCTGGGCTCCCTGCCTGTGCCATTAAACCCCTACAACTCATCCAGAACGCCGCAGCCCGTCTGGTGTTCAACCTTCCCAAGTTCTCTCACGTCACCCCGCTCCTCCGCTCTCTCCACTGGCTTCCAGTTGAAGCTCGCATCCGCTACAAGTCCATGGTGCTTGCCTACGGAGCTGTGAGGGGAACGGCACCTCCGTACCTTCAGGCTCTGATCAGGCCCTACACCCAAACAAGGGCACTGCGTTCATCCACCTCTGGCCTGCTCGCCTCCCTACCTCTGAGGAAGCACAGTTCCCGCTCAGCCCAGTCAAAACTGTTCGCTGCTCTGGCACCCCAATGGTGGAACAAGCTCCCTCACGACGCCAGGACAGCGGAGTCAATCACCACCTTCCGGAGACACCTGAAACCCCACCTCTTTAAGGAATACCTGGGATAGGATAAAGTAATCCTTCTAACCCCCCCCCCCCCCCCCCCCCAAAAGATTTAGATGCACTATTGTAAAGTGGTTGTTCCACTGGATATCATAAGGTGAATGCACCAATTAGTAAGTCGCTCTGGATAAGAGCGTCTGCTAAATGACTTAAATGTAAAATGTAATGTCATGTGTTTGTTCTGTGTGAAAGTAACCTTTCTCAACTGTATGTTTGTCTCAGGTGAAGGTGTTGGAGCTGGAGAATCAGCTGGGTAATGAGCGTCTACGTCTGGGAGAGCTCAGGAAGAAGCACTATGATATAGCAGGTGTTCCAGCAGCAGACCTCTCAGAGGGCAATGGCCTGGCCTCCTCATCTGCCTCTGAGCCCTCCTCACCCAAACCCTCCAAGCCTAGCATCATGAGGAAACCTGCCTTGGCTCAGAAACCCAACTTACCACCTAAAAATATGGTAAGGGCCAAAATGGCTGGATTTGTGTTCATGTTTAGGGTAGTACTTGCTAAAGAAACTGCCACATAATGACACATTTCAAAAAATCTCAACTAACTCTTATGCTTCACCAAATACAAAATACTCTTATGCTATTTCAAATATGTGTGTTGTCTGTCTTATCATTGCAGTTCAGGTAGACTGATGCAGGTTAGAGAAGGACATCTCTATGCTGGATGGTCGGGTTGATCTGAGACAAACAGCCATCATATGAATTGAACACAGGGTCCTTTTGAGCTGCCTCCAACGAGACGATCCTCTTTCCCAACCCCAACCTTACCTCTGTCCCTCTTTCTTTTCTTTTGCCAAACTGGAACTTGTGCTCCTCTCTTCTTCAGCCTGATTTTATCCCTCAGTGCTTTCTGCCTCTGAAGGTGTCACGCTCTATCCTTCTTTTATAGATTAAACATCATATCCCACCAAGGTGGTATTCTTTGTTTTTGTGGACATAATGGTATTAAAAACTGAAAGGGAAAATATTTGAGGAAATCATGCAAATCTTTTTTTTTATTGCAGCAATGCCATTTTGTGTCTGAACTTTTTACTTATAGCCTCCTGTATATTAAAAATGCTAATTTTATTAGTATGGACAGGATCACTGCAACATCACAAAATGACAGCAACGTATTGAACTAGGCCATATCTGAGACAGCCTCATGTTGCTGTAATTTTCTATGTTGGTTGGTGTGTAGGAAAAGGAGACATTGGCACACAGATTATGTGGAAAATAACATTTCTACACATTAAGTCCCGTTCGACGTCTCTGTATTAGTTCCAGGTTGTCATTCCTCCTATAGCTTGATCTATTTCTAAGTGGGACTGTGGTCCAGTGCTCAACTCTTTCCATATCATCAGTAAGACCAGGGGGTGAGAATTTTCTGACAACCCTGTTTAGGTTAGTGTTTGATTCTAGATTTGATCAATTTAACCCCTGGTACAGGAACAGCTCCCATCATTAAAGCATGCACTAGTTTAGCTATACACATGGTCATAAGGAAGTATAATTATGCATTTTTTTTATATCTATATACAATTGGAAATTCACTCAATGGGGATTAGCAATCTGCACATCACAAATTATTCTTTGAATCTCTTCTACGTGCTCCCTAGCCACTGAATGTCTCTCACACTGAGTATATAAAACTGGCTATGTTGGTACACAAACGGAATCTCTGTACTTGGCAAATAATTATCACCTTGAATTTTTAAAGAGGAAGGCTACTTTCCAAAGCTGAAAATGGACAGTATACAGTATGTAGAACTCTTCTTTTGCTTCTGGGAGCTTTTCTTATGATTACTTCTGTGCTTTCATTTGTAATAAACATATTTATACATTCAAATCTAATATATTTTAGTAAAGATTGTGGTTCCTCCATGTAATAAGTGTATGTCAAATGAGCAATAAATGTTTATGGTCATCTGCTTGTTCTTCTGTATTTTGGAAGGTAAAATGGTAGTTGTCAGCAGGTTTTTAAAACAACTAAATATTTGGCTATGGCTGTTATTGACCCTGGAATTGTTTACTAGGACTAGGCATATGGGGGGGGGGGGGGGCGGCATCATATAGCCTAACAAACTGACACAGCCTTTGAGGATGTTTGAAAATGGTCAACAGAAAAAAATATATACTGAACAAAAATATAAATGCCACATGTAAAGTGTTGGCCCTATGTTTCATTAGCTGAAATAAAAGATCCCAGAAATGTTCCATAAGAACAAAAAGCTTATCTCTCATTGTGCATACATTTGTTTACATCCCTGTTAGTGAGCATTTCTCCTTTGCCAATTGAATCCATCCACCTGACAAGTGTGGTATATCAAGAAGCTGATTAAATGGCATGATCATTACACAGGTGCACCTTGTGCTGGGGACAAGAAAAGGCCACTCTAAAATTTGCCGTTTTGTTATACAACCCAATGCCACAGACATCTCAAGTTTTGAGAAAGTGTGCAATTGACATGCTGACTGCAGACATGTTCACCAAAACTGTTGCCAGAGAATTGTATTACCATCAGCTGCCTCCAATGTCATTTTAGAGAATTTGCCAGTATGTTCGACCAGCCACACAACCGCAGACCACGCGTGGACATGCCAGCCCAGGACCTCCACATCCAGCTTCTTCACCTGCGGGATTGTCTGAGACCAGCCACCCGGACAGCTGATGAAACTGGGTTTGCCGTCTCTGGGAAGCTCATCTGCGTGTACGTCGTCCTCACCAGGGTCTTGATCTGACTGCAGTTCAAAGTCGTAACCGACTTCAGTGGGCAAATGCTCACCTTCGATGGCCACTGGCACACTGGAGAAGTGTGCTCTTCACGGATTAATCGTGGTTTCAACTGTACCGGGCAGATGGAAGACAGCGTGCAAGGTGTCGTAAGGCCGAGCAGTTTATTGATGTCAACGTTGTGAACCGAGTGCCCCATGGTCGTGGTGGGGTTATGGTATGGGCAGACATAAGCTCTGGACAACGAACACAATTGCATTTGAATGCACAGAGATACTGTGACGTGATCCTGAGGCACATTGTTGTGCCATTCATCCACCGCCACACCTTCATGTTTCAGCATGATAATGCATGACCCCATGTCGCAAGGGTCTGTACACAATTCCTGGAAGCTGAAAATGTATCAGTTCTTCCATGGCCTGCATACTCACCATACATGTCACCCGTTGAGCGTGTTTGGGATGCTCTGGATCGATTCCAGTTCCTGCTAATATCCAGCAACTTCGCACAGGCAATGAAGAGGAGTGTGACAACATTCCACAGGCCACAATCAACAGTCTGATCAACTCTATGCAAAGGAGATGTGTTGCGCTGCATGACGCAAAAGGTGGTTACACCAGATACTGACTGGTTTTCTGATCCACGCCCTACCTTTTTTTAAGGTATCTGTCACCAACAGATGCATATCTGTATTCCCAGTCATGTGAAATTCATAGATTAGGGCCTAATGCATTTATTTCAATTGACTAATTTCCTTATATGAACTGTAACTCAGTAAAATCTTTGAAATTGTTGCATGTTGCGTTTATATTTTTAAGTAATTATTCACTTTCATATTAACATTTTCATATTAACATTGGGCAAGAACGATTAATTCAGAGAGGATAGAAAGAAGAAAAACTGAATGACCTGAAAGTGCCAGTCACAACAAGTACACTTCAGCAGGAGAACCAAGAATAACTTGACATGCGCAGTGGGCTACACATAACGTTCGTATTTCGTGATAGGTATTGGATTGCACTCTGGAAGTTGAGAATTATTTTAGAAATAGGCCTACATTCAACGAGTTGTAAAAATATCGGAAAGAATAGCTATAAGAAGTAGGCCTAGATCGTACTACAAACGTTACAGAATAATAACTGCCCTTGTTGATTTCGGAGGGGAGAAACAGACATGGAAGACTTCGGAACACCCCTGGACAAAAACGCTACGGAGTTAACCGTTATGGACGTCTATGACATTGCCGCGGTTGTGGGACAGGAGTTTGAACGCATTATCGATCAGTTTGGATGCGAGGCTTCGCTGCGGCTGATGCCCAAAGTGGTCCGGGTTCTGGAAGTTCTAGAGGTGCTGGTCACCCGAAACAATATCAACCCAGAGACGGAGGAGCTACGACGTGAGCTGGACAGGTTGCGAATGGAACGGAATGACAGATTGAAGAAAGAGCAGCTACATCAAAAGGTGTGTGTTTACCGAAATATTTAGCTCACGTGTGCAACACGAAGAGTAGCCTACGACACCAAGTATTTGCTTTCCATGACATTCCTCTGCTCTCTGACACGAGGTGTGACATTGCACAAGAGCATGTTGACAAAAGTTACGTAAGTAATGTTTTACCCACACCGCACCAAATACCCTGGTTTCAGACTCTTAATTATCCTTACTACTCTAAAGACTAGCCACTTCCATGCCAGTCGGGAGAATGTAGGTGTTTTATCTCTGAACACTCAAAAGCTTGTTTCTCCACTGACAGTTGGATAAGGGAACTAACTATAGGTTGTTACAGCCCCCACCCTGTTGTCAGACTCCATACATAAAGTGTACAACAAAAGTAAAAAAGAAAATATACACAGAATAAATTGCAAGCACTAACAGTGCAATACACATTTCTAAAAAATAAATACACAATATCAATACATTTATCACCAAAAACGATATAAAGGGAAGAAAAGATAAGGGGCTAATGTTCTGTGTGTGTATATGTAACGGTGAGTCGGTGTGTGTGTATATGTAACGGTGAGTCGGTGTGTGTGTATATGTAACGGTGAGTCGGTGTGTGTGTATATGTAATGGTGAGTCGGTGTGTGTGTATATGTAACGGTGAGTCGGTGTGTGTGTATATGTAACGGTGAGTCGGTGTGTGTGTATATGTAACGGTGAGTCGGTGTGTGTGTATATGTAACGGTGAGTCGGTGTGTGTGTATATGTAACGGTGAGTCGGTGTGTGTGTATATGTAACGGTGAGTCGGTGTGTGTGTATATGTAACGGTGAGTCGGTGTGTGTGTATATGTAACGGTGAGTCGGTGTGTGTATATGTAACGGTGAGTCGGTGTGTGTGTATATGTAACGGTGAGTCGGTGTGTGTGTATATGTAACGGTGAGTCGGTGTGTGTGTATATGTAACGGTGAGTCGGTGTGTGTGTATATGTAACGGTGAGTCGGTGTGTGTGTATATGTAACGGTGAGTCGGTGTGTGTGTAAATGTAACGGTGAGTCGGTGTGTGTGTGTATATGTAACGGTGAGTCGGTGTGTGTGTACATGTAACGGTGAGTCGGTGTGTGTGTACATGTAACGGTGAGTCGGTGTGTGTGTACATGTAACGGTGAGTCGGTGTGTGTGTACATGTAACGGTGAGTCGGTGTGTGTGTACATGTAACGGTGAGTCGGTGTGTGTGTACATGTAACGGTGAGTCGGTGTGTGTGTACATGTAACGGTGAGTCGGTGTGTGTGTACATGTAACGGTGAGTCGGTGTGTGTGTACATGTAACGGTGAGTCGGTGTGTGTGTACATGTAACGGTGAGTCGGTGTGTGTGTACATGTAACGGTGAGTCGGTGTGTGTGTATATGTAACGGTGAGTCGGTGTGTGTGTATATGTAACGGTGAGTCGGTGCAAAACGTTTTGAGAAGCAGGTGTGAAGAGTTCTTTAAATCTGGTCAAATAAAATAACGTTTGATTTGTCACATACTTCGTAAACAACTGGTGTAGACTAACAGTTAAATGCTTACTTACTGGTCCTTTACAGAACATGCAGGGCTAAAAAAAGAAATAGATACATGATTAACAAATACACAGGGAATAATGAATAACAATAATGAGTCAAAATAACATGGCTATATATATATATATATATATATATATATATATATGAGAGAGAGTACCAGTACCAAGTCGATGTGCAGGGGTACGAGGTATTTGAGGTAGCTAGTCTGTACATGTAGTAGAGGTGAAGTGACTAGGCAAAGTAATCGATTAACAGCAGTAGCATATGTGGTAATTGAAAGCTTGTGTGTGTTATGTGTGTATGGGCATCTGTAGTGTGTGTATGTGTGGGTTGGGGTGTCTGTAAGTATGTGTGGGTAGAGTCCAGTGTGTGTGCATGGAGTCAGAACAAGAGAGTTGCAGGTAGTCCGGGTAGCCTTTTGATTAGCTTTTTAGCAGTCTTGTTTAGTAGTCTTAAGGCTTGGGGCTAGAAGCTGTTCAGGGTCCTGTTGGTTCTAGACTTGGTGCACTGGTACCACTTTATGTGCAGTAGCAGAGAGTACAGTCCATGGCTTGGGTGGCTGCAGTCAGGTTTTTTTTTTTAACCGCCTGGTATAGAGGTCCTGGATGGCAGGGAGCTTGGCTCCAGTGAAGTACTGGGCCATACTCACCACCTAGCGCCTTGTGGTCGGGTGCCTTGCAGTTGCCTGTCAAGCGGTGATGCAGCCAGTCAAGATGCTCTCAACGGTGCAGCTGTAGAACTGAGGGCCCGTGCCAAATCTTTTCAGCCTCCTGAGGGGGCCGAGGTGCTGTTGTGTCCCCTTGCATACCGCCCCAACAGATCCACAGATGATGCAATCTCTATTGCACTGCCCTTTCCAACCTGGACAAAAGGAACACCTATGTGAGAACGCTACTCATTGACTACAGCACAGCATTCAACACCATAGTGCCCTCAAAGCTCATCACTAAGCTAAGGACCCTGGGACTAAACACCTCCCTCTGCAACTGGATCCTGGACTTCCTGACGGGCCTCCCCTAGGTGGTAAGGGTAGGCAACAACACATCTGCCACGCTGATCCTCAACACGGGGGCTCCTCAGGGGTGCGTCCCCTCCTCTACTCCCTGTTTACTCATGACTGCATGGCCAGGCACGACTCCAACACCATCATCAAGTTTGCCAATGACACAACAGTGGTAGGCCTGATCACCAACAACGATGAGACAGCCTATAGGGAGGTCAGAGACCTGGCCGTGTGGTGCCAGGACAACAACCTCTCCCTCAATGTGATCAAGACAAAGGAGATAATTGTGGACTACAGGAAAAGGAGGACCAAGCACGCCCCATTTTCATTGACGGGGCTGCAGTGGAGCAGGTTGAGAGCTTCAAATTCCTTGGTGTTCACATCACCAACAAACTATCATGGTCCAAACACACTAAGACAGTTGTGAAGAGGGCATGACAAAGCCTATTCCCCCTCAGGAGACTGAAAAGATTTGGCATGGGTCCTTAGATCCTCAAAAGGTTCTACAGCTGCATCCTGACTGGTTGCATCACTGCCTGGTATGGCAAGTGCTTGGCCTTCAACCGCAAGGCACTACAGAGGGTAGTATGTACGGCCCAGTACATCACTGGGGTCAAGCTTCCTGCCATCCAGGACCTCTATTCCAGGCAGCGTCAGAAGAAGGCCCTAAAATCATATTTAAAGCATTGTTGGTTAAGGACTTGTAAGTAAGCATTTCACTGTAAGGTCTACACCTGTTGTATTCAGCGTATGTGACAAATATAATTTGATTTGCAGTTGATTATGGTTTGGGTAGGGCTGCGGTGGACGTGGACTGTTGCTCCGGTTTTCATTCTGATGGAGCTTTTTTTCCCCATAAGCACATTTGGCCCTTCTCCAGTCTGCTGATGCAATCAGGTCCCCAAACTCAGGGGAGCATCAGGGTGGGGAAGTTTGAAAAAATCTGGGTCTGTCTCCACATCAGACATCATGTCTTCAGTTGCCCCCGCAAATCGCTGCTTCTCTTTAGCAGAGAGTTCTTTTGACCAACTGGCCAGAGTCTGTGAAATTACAGGAGACAAGTTATTCTACCCAATAAAGAAACGGTCTTGAACCCTAGAATCTCAACAACAGCAAAAAGCTGAAGAAGCACTCGTTAAAAGCTGTGGAACCAGTCAACTTGCACCTGCATCTGAGGAGTCAGTGTGGTGTATTAGCAATGGTTATATGCATCAAAATCCTTGAGATAATTGTAAGATGTAGAAATATGTTACAGTCAGTCCATCTATGTCTTTATGAGACTACTTACCTTCAAAATCTGCCATGCTCCACTCTCCATCTATGCACCTTAATCTCAGCTGACTGACCAGCAGACCCAGTACACAGGCGTTGTGCAGACTTCCCGAGCCATGACAAGGAAAAAACATGAAATTAAGTTTATGCATGATATTCACACCTATTTCATGTAACATCATGAGAATGTTAAGATAACTTCCATACAACTTACGGATAGCTCATTCCGTCTTGCTTTATTAACGCCCATTGCTCGTTGAAGTGCTCTGTTGTAGTTGCTGCTGTTAGAATAGTTGAGCTACTTGTCATCAGCCTTTCATTCATATAAGCCACCATATTGTAGTCCGCCATCTGATTTAGCCTGGCCATGAATTGTTGGAAATCCATGCTCTTGTTTTTTCTGGTTTATTTACAAATAGACCAGACCCAGCTGCTATTGCATTGGCGTCTATGGGAGAGCCACCCCTTAAGTTGACCATAACTGTTAACAATTTTTTCAATGGTTAACGGCCTGAGTAAGACATCTTCATTTGTCCGCCATCTTTGTCAACCAGTCTTTTTAGCTTGGCCTTAAAACAAAGGTGTCATTGATTAATGTGCAATTAGGCAGAATGAAAAAGTTAAAGATGCTATACCTGTGTGTGTACAGCTGAAGTCGGAAGTTTACATACACTTAGGTTGGAGTCATTAAAACTTGTTTTTCAACCACTCCACAAATTTCTTGTTAAAATGCATGACACAAGTAATTTTTCCAACAATTTTTTACAGACAGATTATTTCACTTATAATTCACTGTATCACAATTCCAGTGGGTCAGAAGTTTACATACACTAAGTTGACTGTGCTTTAAAACAGCTTGGAAAATGACAGAATATTATGTCATGGCTTTAGAAGCTTCTGTTAGGCTAATTGACATCATTTGAGTCAATTGGAGGTGTACCTGTGGATGTATTTCAAGGCCTACCTTCAAACTCAGTGCCTCTTTGCTTGACATCATGGGAAAATCAAAAGAAATCAGCCAAGACTTGTAGACCTCCTGTAGTCTGGTTCATCCTTGGGAGCAATTTCCAACCGCCTGAAGGTACCACGTTCATCTGTACAAACAATAGTACGCAAGTATAAACACCATGGGACCACGCAGCCGTCATACCGCTCAGGAAGGAGACTCATTCTGTCTCCTAGAGACGAACAAACTTTGGTGCGAAAAGTGCAAATCAATCCCAGAACAGCAGCAAAGGACCTTGTGAAGATGCTGGAGGAAACAGGTACAAAAGTATCTATATCCACAGTAAAACGAGTCCTATATCGACATAACCTGAAAGGCTGCTCAGCAAGGAGGAAGCCACTACTCCATAACCGCCATTAAAAAGCCAGACTACGGTTTGCAACTGCACATGGGGACAAATATTGTACTTTTTGGAGAAATGTCCTCTGGTCTGATGAAACAAAAATAGAACTGTTTGGCCATAATGACCATCGTTATGTTTGGAGGAAAAAGGGGGATACTTGCAAGCCAAAGAACACTATCCCAACCGTGAAGCACAGGGGTGGCAGCATCATGTTGTGGGGGTGCTTTGCTGCAGGAGGGACTGGTGCACTTCACAAAATAGATGGCGTCATGAGGGAGGAAAATGATGTGGATATATTGAAGCAACATCTCAAGACATCAGTCAGGAAATTAAAGCTTGGTCGCATATGGGTCTTCCAAATGGACAATGACCCCAAGCATACTTCCAAAGTTGTGGCAAAATGGCTTAAGGACAACAAAGTCAAGGTATTGGAGTGGCCATCACAAAGCCCTGACCTCAATCCCATAGAAAATTGGTGAGCAGAACTGAAAAAGCATGTGCGAGCAAGGAGGCCTACAAACTTGACTCAGTTACACCAGCTCTGTCAGGAGGAATGGGCCAAAATTCACCCAACTTATTGTTGGAAGCTTGTGGAAGGCTACCTGAAACATTTGACCCAAGTTAAACAATTTATAGGCAATGCTACCATATACTAATTGAGTGTTCGTAAACTTCTGACCCACTGGGAATGTGATGAAAGAAATAAAAGCTGAAATAAATCATTCTCTCTATTATTCTGACATTTCACATATTTTAAAATAAAGTGGTGATCCTAACTGACCTAAGACAGGGAATTTTTACTAGGATTAAATGTCAGGAATTGTGAAAAAAGGAGTTTAAATGTATTTGGCAAAGGTGTATGTAAACTTCAACTGTGTGTGTTTGTGTGCGTGGGTGCGGTTGATGCATCCCCCAGGAGTTGGAGCTGGTGGAGGATGTGTGGAGAGGGGAGGCCCAAGACCTGCTGTCTCAGATCACACAACTGCAGGTGGAGAATAAGAGCATTCGGAAGAGCCTGTCCCTAAAAGACTCACCTGTGACTGAGGACCTGCAGAGACAGGAGGGTATGTGCAGCACAGAGTGGCATTTAGCAGCAACGTGGTCTCAGCATTTCGTATTATTCTTTAAGTAAATCCAAGACTCCTAGTCAGTTGTACAACTGAATGCATTCAACTGAAATGTATCTTCCGCATTTAACCCAACCCCTCTGAATCAGAGAGGTGCGGGGGGCTGCCTTAATCGACATCCACATTTTATGCGCCCGGGTAACTGTAGGTTAACTGCCTTGCTCAGGGGCAGAATTTAGTATGAGATGTCACATTTCTTATGGTATGTATTCATTTGCCGATCATCCATATTTTTTTTATTTTTTTTTCACCTTTATTTAACCAGGTAGGCCAGTTGAGAACAAGTTCTCATTTACAACTGCGACCTGGCCAAGATAAAGCTAAACAGAGCGACACAAACAACAACACAGTTACACGTGGAATAAACAAATGTACAGTCAATAACACAACAAAAAAATCTATATACAGTGTGTGCAAATGTAGTAAGATTAGGGAGGTAAGGCAATAAATAGGCCATAGTGGCAAAATAATTACAATTTAGCAATTAAACACTGGAGTGATAGTGCAGAAGATGAATGTGCAAGTAGAGATACTGGGGTGCAAAGGAGCAAAAAAGATAATAACAATATGGGGATGAGGTAGTTGGGTGGGCTATTTACAGATGGGCTGTGTACAGGTGCAATGATCGGTAAGCTGCTCTGACAGCTGATGCTTAAAGTTAGTGATGGAGATGTAAGTCTCCAGCTTCAGTAATTTTTGCAATTCGTTCCAGTCATTGGCAGCAGAGAACTGGAAGGAGAGGCGGCCAAAGGAAGAGTTGGCTTTGGGGATGACCAGTGAGATATACCTGCTGGAGCGCGTGCTACGTGTGGGTGCTGCTATGGTGACCAGTGAGCTGAGATAAGGCGGGGCTTTACCTAGAAAAGACTTATAGATGACCTGTAGCCAGTGGGTTTGGCGACGAATATGAAGCGAGGGCCAGCCAACGAGAGCATACAGGTCGCAGTGAGGGGTAGTATATGGGGCTTTGGTGACAAAACGGATGGCACTGTGATCGACTACATCCAATTTGCTGAGTAGAGTGTTGGAGGCTATTTTGTAAATGACATCGCCGAAGTCAAGGATCTGTAGGATAGTCAGTTTTACAATGGTATGTTCGCATCCTTCACACAAAGCATGAGTGAAGGATGCTTTGTTGCGAAATAGTAAGCTGATTCTAGATTTAATTTTGGATTGGAGATGCTTAATATGAGTCTGGAAGGAGAGTTTACAGTCTAACCAGACACCTAGGTATTTGTAGTTGTCCACATATTCTAAGTCAGAACCGTCCAGAGTAGTGATGCTAGACGGGCGGGTGGGTGCAAGCAGCGATCGGTTGAAGAGCATGCATTTAGTTTTACTTGCAAGTAAGAGCAGTTGGAGGCCACGGAAGGAGTGTTTTAATGGCATTGAAGCTTGTCTGGACGTTAGTTAACACAGTGTCCAAAGAAGGGCCAGAAGTATACAGAATGGTGTCGTCTGCGTAGAGGTGGATCAGGTGGATCAGATCACCAGCAGCAAGAGCCACATCATTGGTGTATACAGAGAAAAGAGTCGGCCCGGTGGCATTCGAAATGGTCAGTAATCTGTTTCAACTTGGCTTTCAAAGACTATAGAAAGGCAGGGCAGGATGGATATACGTCTGTAACAGTTTGGGTCTACATTTTACATTTTAGTCATTTAGCAGACGCTCTTATCCAGAGCGACTTACATTTCATACATTTTTTTTCTGGGCTGGCCCCCCGTGGGAATCGAACCCACAACCCTGGCATTGCAAACACCATGCTCTACCAACTGAGCTACAGTGTCTCCCCCTATGAAGAGGGGGATGACCGCGACAGCTTTCCAATCTTTATCGATCTCAGACGATACGAAAGAGAGGTTGAACAGGCTTGTAATAGGGGTTGCAACAATTGCGGCGGATAATTTTAGAAAGAGAGGGTCCAGATTGTCTAGCCCAGCTTATTTGTAGGGGTCCAGATTTTGCAGCTCTTTCAGAACATCAGCTATCTGGATTTGGGTGAAGGAGAAATGGGGGAGGCTTGGGCAAGTTGCTGTGGGGGGTGCAGAGCTGTTGACCGGGGTAGGGGGAGCCAGGTGGAAAGCATGGCCAGCCGTAGAAAAATGATTATTGAAATTATCGTAGATTTATCGGTGGTGACAGTGTTTCCTAGACTCAGTGCAGTGGGCAGCTGGGAGGAGGTGCTCTTATTCTCCATGGACTTTACAGTGCCCCAGAACTTTTTGGAGTTTGTGCGACAGGATGCAAATTTCTGTTTGAAAAAGCTAGCCTTTGCTTTCCTAACTGCCTGTGTATATTGGTTCCTAACTTCCCTGAAAAGTTGCATATCGCGGGGGCTATTCGATGCTAATGCAGTACGCCACAGGATGTTTTTGTGCTGGTCAAGGGCAGTCACGTCCGGAGTGAACCAAAGGCTATATCTGTTCTTAGTTCTACATTTTTTGAATGGGGCATGCTTATTTAAGATGGTGAGGAAAGCACTTTTAAAGAATAACCAGGCATCCTCTACTGACGGAATGAGGTCAATATCCTTCCAGGATACCCAGGCCAGGTCGATTAGAAAGGCCTGCTTGCTGAAGTGTTTTAGGGAGCGTTTGACAGTGATGAGGGGTCGTCATTTGACCACGGACGCAGGCAATGAGGCAGTGATCACTGAGGTCCTGGTTGAAGACAGCAGAGGTGTATTTAGAGGGCAAGTTGGTCAGGATGATATCTATGAGGGTGCCCGTGTTTACGGATTTAGGGTTGTACCTGGTAGGTTCCTTGATAATTTGTGTGAGATTGAGGGCATCTAGCTTAGATTGTAGGATGGCCGGGGTGTTAAGCATATCAGGTCACCTAACAGTACAAACTCTGAAGATAAATTGGGGGCAATTAATTAGCATATAGTGTCCAGAGCACAGCTGGGGGCTAAGGGGGGTCTATAACAGGAGGCAACAGTGAGAGACTTATTTCTGGAAAGGTGGATTTTTAAAAGTAGAAGCTCAAACTGTTTGAGCACAGACCTGCATAGTATGGCAGAACTCTGCAGGCTATCTTTGCAGTAGGTTGAAACTCCACCCCCTTTGGCAGTTCTAACTTGCCGGAAAATGTTGTAGTTGGGGATGGACATTTCAGAATTTTTGGTGGCCTCCCTAAGCCAGGATTCAGACACGGCTAGGACATCAGGGTTGGCGGAGTGTGCTAAAGCAGTGAATAAAACAAACTTAGTGATGAGGCTTCTGATGTTAACATGCATGAAACCAATTATTTTACGGTTACAGAAGTAAACAAAAGATGGCGCCTGGGGAATAGGAGTGGAACTGGGGGCTACAGGGCCTGGGTTAACCTCTACATCACCAGAGGAACAGATGAGGAGTAGGATAAGGGTAAGCTAAAGGCTTTAAGTACTGGTTGTCTAGTGCGGTGGGGACAGAGAATAAAAGGAGTAGATTTCTGGGCATGGTAGAATAGATTCAGGGCATAATGTACAGACAAGGGTATTGGTGTATGTGAGTACAGTGGAGGTAAACCTTGGCGTTGAGTGACGATGAGAGAGGTTTCGTCTCTGGAGGCACCAGTTAAGCCAGGTGAGGTCTCCGCATGTGTGTGGGGTGGGACAAAAGAGCTATCTAAGGCATTTTGAGCGGGACTGAGTGCTCTACAGTAAAATAAAGCAATAAGAACTAGCCAAGACAGCAGTAGACAAGGCATATTGACATTAGAGAGAGGCATAAAGCAAACACAGGTTGATCAGGAGAGCTAAGACAACAACGGGTAAATGGCAATGAATGGGCAGAGCGGGTTAGTTAGGTACATACAGGACCTGAGTTCGAGGCTGGGGCCGACAGGTAAACAAAATGAAGTACTGTGTTATTGAAACAGTCCAGGGGGCGTCAGCTGTGTAGCCGAGTGATCATAGGGTCAAAAGAGCAGCAATAGGTGAGTCAGGGTGCCATTCGGTAGTCACTACTACGCTAGGCGAGCAGGGGACACAGCGTTCAGAAAAGCTAGCGGGCCGGGGCTAGTAGATGGTTCTTCGGTGACAACGTAACAGAATAGCCTGTTGATTCGTCAGTAGATCAGTCGTGATGGATCGGCGGGGCTCCGTGTTGGCAGTAAACGGGTCCAGGCCTATTGGCAAAATAGGTATTGTAGCCCAAGAATTGTCTGAAGGACGTCTTCGGCTAGCCGAGAGATGGGCCTAGCTCCAGGCTAGCTCCAGGCTAACCAGTGCTTGCTTCGGGACAGAGATGTTAGCCAGGAGTAGCCACTCAGATAGCAGGTAGCTAGCTGCCATGATCTGGTGTAAAGGTTCAGAGCTTGCGGTAGGAATTCGGAGATGTGGTCGAGAAAGCAGTCCGATATGCTCTGGGTTGATATCGCGCTGTGCAGACTGGCAGGAATTGACCGGGCTGAGGCTGGCTGATGTCCGAGTTAACGGTGATGACCGCTAGCAGTGACTAACTAGTTAGTTGGCTAGCTGCTGATGGGGGTTCTGGTTCTAAAGTGTAAAAAAAATAGCAGATCCATACCACATTGGGTGAGGTGGGTTGCAGGAGAGTATGTTCAGTCTGAAGATGGAAGTTGAGGTTAATAATATAAAAAATATATACGAAGAAAACGATATATTCATGGAACGGGACAAGACAAATAGATGTCTGACTGGTACGCCATCTTTCAATTTTCATTTCATATGATATGTTACGAATTGCAATTTGTACAATATGTTACGAGTTGCAATTCGTACAATATGTTACGAATTTGCAAAACATGTATGTTACGAATTCCAATTTGTTGTGGCTAACATTAGCTTGGGGTGGCTAACGCTAACGTTTGCTAGCTGGCTAACTTTAGCTAGGCTAGGGGTTATCTAAAAGGCTTAAGGTTAGGGGAAGGGTTAGCTAACATGTTAAGTAGTTGCAAACTAGCAAATAGTTGCTAATTAGCTAAAATGCTAAATTTGTCTTTGATGTGATTCGAACACCAGTCTGAATTAGCACCTTGTCAAAAACAGCACAAGTTATATAACAGGCCTACATTCATATGCAACAGAGTTAAATGGATACTCTGGGATTTCGGCAATGATGCCCTTTACCTACTTCCCCAGAGTCAGATGAATTCGTGGATACCATTTTTGTGTCTCTGTCTAGTATGAAATAAATTAGAGCTAGTTTCGTAAGCCAAAGCTAACAATAACTTCCGGTCATTGCGCTAACCCAAGTTAGCAATTGCGCTAGCGCTAGTTAGCAACTTTCTTTAAACTGCACGGAGAGACACAAAAATGGTATCCAAACGTAGATAAAGGGCCTCATTTCCAAAATCCAGAAATATTCCTTTAAGAATGTACCTTAAGCTCACTCTACAGCTAGCTTGAAATGTCGCCAATGGAGCTATCCAATTTGATCCTTTTTTATAGCACAGTCGGTTGGTACGTTGTCAAAGAAGGAGGTCACGTGTTCTAGCAAGGCAGAGGTCCTGGGTTAGAGCCTCGTGTGAGCTGAATCAGGAGGATGCAGCCTACTCGCTAAGCAAGCAGAATGATGTCTGTTACACACAAGTTCTGTCGTGAAATTTCTTACATGGGGACACTCGAAGTCAATCTTAAATGAATCATTGTTTATTGTCAGCAAGCTGCAGAGGTCACAGTCAAACTTAGATGCATAAAGTACCGGTCTGAAGTGAGCTATTAAAGGGTGTTCCCTACATAGAGACTTATATACGGCTACCTAAACCTACATAAACATGTTTAATTTGATTGCCCAAAATATGTTCTTGTAGGAACCATTCTGCCAGATTCCCCCCCCCCCCCCATATCTTGACCAGACACAGGCAGGAACCAAGGATTGTTTATGACTAGAGGTCGACCGATTAATCGGAATGGCAGATTAATTAGGGCCGATTTCACGTTTTCATAACAATCGGTAATCGGTATTTTTGGCCGCCGATTTAAAAATTAATTTTTTTAAAGAATACTAATAATTTAGTTATATATATATATATATATATATATATATTTTTTTTTTAAACCTTTATTTAACTAGGCAAGTCAGTTAAAGAACATATTCTTATTTTCAATGATGGCCTAGGAACGGTGGGTTAACTGCCTTGTTCAGGGGCAGAACGACAGATTTTTACCTTGTCAGCTTGGAGATGCAACCTTACGTTAACTAGCCCAACGCTCTAACCACCTGCTTTACATTGCCAAGGTAAGTTGCTAGCTAGCATTAAACTTATCTTATAAAAAAACAATCAATCAATCATAAACACTTGTTAACTACACATGGTTGATGATATTACTAGTTTATCTAGCCTGTCCTGCTTTGCATATAATCGATGCGGTGCGCATTTGTGAAAAAGGACTGTCTTTGCTCCGACGTGTACCTAACCATAAACATCAATGTCTTTCTTAAAATCAATACACAAGTATATATTTTTAAACCTGCATATTTAGTTAATATTGCCTGCTAACATGAATTTCTTTTAACTAGGGAAAATGTGTCACTTCTCTTGCGAACAGAGTCAGGGTATATGCAGCAGTTTGGGCCGCCTGGCTTGTTGCGAACTGTGAAGACTATTCTTCCTAACAAAGACAGCAGACTTCGCCAAACGGGGATGATTTAACAAAAGCGCATTTGTGAAAAAAAGCACAATCGTTGCACGACTCTACCTAACCATAAACATCAATGCCTTTCTTAAAATCAATACACAGAAGTATATATTTTTAAACCTGCATATTTAGCTAAAAGAAATCCAGGTTAGCAGGCAATATTAACCAGGTGAAATTGTGTCAGTTCTCTTGCGTTCGTTGCACGCAGAATCAGGGTATACAGAATCTGGCTCGTTGCGAACTAATTTGCCAGAATTTTATGGAACTATGAAATAACATTGTAGGTTGTGCGATGTAACAGGAATATTTAGACTTATGGATGCCACCCATTTAGATAAAATACGGAACGGTTCCGTATGTCACTGAAATAATAATGTTTTCGAGATGATAGTTTCCGGATTTGACCATATTAATGACCTAAGGTTTATTATATTATAGTTAAGTCTATGATTTGATATTTGATAGAGCAGTCTGACTGAGCGGTGGTAGGCAGCAGCAGGCTCGTAATAGTCAAAGGTATATGGTTTAGAGAGAAATAGTCGACGCGTCATAATTCCTGTAATAACTTGCGGATGAACTTGAAAGGGGTTCCTTCGTTATTTTACCGTTCATGTCTTCCATAGAGAATGTCTTGATCTACTTCAAATAAGGTCTGTGTTTTGTGCTTAAACCGCCTCGGCGTTTTGATACCCGTGTAAATCTCACTAGGTAACGTTTGTCAACATATTTTCATAAATCCACTCTACAAAAAAATGGATCTTCGCTTATATTGATCATTGTTATATCCTATGGATATCTACAAAGTTATAAAATTGGCAAGGTGGTGTAAGCCTAAACCAAACACAGACCTTATTTTAAGTTAATCTAAAAATATCCAATGGAATAAATGAAGGAACCGCTTTTCAGATTTTGCTAGAAGGTGTCATGGGAATTATGACTCGCACTTTGGTAGTCAATTCTTACCATGTCCATTATTAAAATAGGATTTCCTGTATATAGAAATTACAGTTTTTGTTTTCAGCATTCATCACAGGTAACTTAAACTCTATTTTTATTATTCAAACAGTTGAGAGTATTTGTCTCCTAAGCAGACTCTTAGTATCGTTGTCACTTCAGAGCTGTGTGTGTGTGTGTATGTGTATGTATGTATGTATGTATGTATGTATGTATGTATGTATGTATGTATGTATGTATGTATGTATGTATGTATGTATGTATATATATATATATATATATATATATTAATCGGTACCGACTTTTTTGGTCATCCAATAATCGGTATCGGCGGTGAAAAATCATAATCGGTCGACCTCTATTTATGACACCAAAGATAAGATGCACAACGTAACATTTAGTTACCATTCAACTTCAATTAAACGCAAAGTCTCAAATAGCCGCCTGTCCGTTTTTAATGGCACACGTTACTGCAAACCCATATGGAAAAGTAATATATTTATACAGTGTGTACTTATGTACGTATATGTGTGGATACATATATGGGCATGTATGTTTCCACCATATATGCCCATATAAACATAAGTAATATACATATATTGCCATATATTACTTTATCGTATGGGAATAAACGTGTGTTTCAAATAAACGGCGGGTCTAATTTAATTGTTCACGAGGTTACCATGAATTGTTTTACGAGGTTTGATTTTTTACATTAAATAATTCAGTTATGACTCAGTTTTTTTATCGGCAGTAAGAAACTGCTAGCCATTGGCTGCTAACAGCTAAGAACTGTTTGCTAACTGGCAAGCACAAAAACAGTCAATAACTTCAGGAGTACAGACCCCTAGAAATCATTTTGGGTTGTGATTAAAAACCTTGCCTGGCTTAATGGGATCACATTCTAAGCGTTCAGATTGGTCCCAGAAACCGATGGGTTGGGCCAGAGCCAGAACACACGTGGGTAAAGCAGCATTTTTAAAATTCGTCATTGGCTTTGATACTCTGATTTGGTTAGAGACGATCCAATCGCTGATGACTGTTTTGTTCAAAACCCCTAATTTTGACGTCACCAAAAACAACTTTAACGATAGCAGTCTCAGACTGAAGTACTTAGAGAACGATAATCAAATTCAAATCAAATTTATTTATATAGCCCTTCTTACATCAGCTGATATCTCAAAGTGCTGTACAGAAACCCAGCCTAAAACCCCAAACAGCAAGCAATGCAGGTGTAGAAGCACGGTGGCTAGGAAAAACTCCCTAGAAAGGCCAAAACCTAGGAAGAAACCTAGAGAGGAACCAGGCTATGAGGGGTGGCCAGTCCTTTTCTGGCTGTGCCGGGTGGAGATTATAACAGCACATGGCCAAGATGTTCAAATGTTCATAAATGACCAGCATGGTCAAATAATAATAATCACAGTAGTTGTCGAGGGTGCAACAAGTCAGCTACACAAGAGTAAGTGTCAGTTGGCTTTTTCATAGCCGATCTTTGAGAGTATGTCTACCGCTCCTGCTGTCTCTAGAGAGTTGAAAACAGCAGGTCTGGGACAGGTAGCACGTCCGGTGAACAGGTCAGGGTTCCAGCAGGTCTGGGACAGGTAGCACGTCCGGTGAACAGGTCAGGGTTCCATAGCTGCAGGCAGAACAGTTGGAACTGGAGCAGCAGCACGGCCAGGTGGACTGGGGACAGCAAGGAGTCATCAAGCCAGGTAGTCCTGAGGCATGGTCCTAGGGCTCAGGTCCTCCGAGAGAAAGAAAGAGAGAAAGAGAAAATTAGAGAGAGCATATTTAAATTCACACAGGACACCGGAAAAGACAAGAGAAATACTCCAGATGTGACAGACTGATCCTAGCCCCCCGACACATAAACTACTGCAGCATAAATACTGGAGGCTGAGACAGGAGGGGTCAGGAGACACTGTGGCCCCATCCGATGAAACCCCCGGACAGGGCCAAACAGGTAGGATATAACCCCACCCACTTTGCCAAAGCACAGCCCCCACACCACTAGAGGGATATCTCCAACCACCAACTTACCATCCCGAGACAAGGCCGAGTATAGCCCACAAAGATCTCCGCCACGGCACAACCCAAGGGGGGGCGCCAACCCAGACAGGAAGACCACATCAGTGACTCAACCCACTCAAGTGACGCACCCCTCCCAGGGACGGCATGGAAGAACACCATTAAGCCAGTGACTCAGCCCCTGTATATATATGCCATTTAGCTGACACTTATCCAAAGTAACTTAGTCTTACGTGCGTACATTCTTCGTATGGGTGGACCCAGTGGGAATTGAACCCACAAACCTGGCTTGCAAGCGCCATGCTCTACTGATACACAGAGGACTACATATGTTATTCACAACAGTAGTCATAGTGATTAGCAACTTGACAAGTCAATATCATTTAGGGTGATTTAATTGTGCACTCCTACAATTAAACTCAAATGCCTCATAACAAGGTATATGTTTTGAGTGCAGAAGATCTCAGAGGTGATGTGTTATTGGTGTGTAACAGACAGAGCCGGAGAACATACACTACATAAAGTAGAGCATTGCTTGCAACACAGGGTCTCTGATCACCATGTCAGTGGCAAGGACACCTGAATTTCCAGTTGCATCTAAATCCAGTAGGAAGACGTGATCAGGTGATGCACCATAAGTGGGACTGATTTATATGTTGAAGTGTCATTTGACCTACATGCTACCAGGTGCCTCTGGAACATGCGTGTGTATGTTTTAGTGTGGGTGTTTGCATTTGATATCAGCATGTTATGCAGGGTGTGACAGGGACCCATCTCATCTGTTTGTGTCTTGTTAATATGTTTTGACAAAACAAGGCATTACCCACGACAGATCATATTTAACTTGCATTCCTTTTGATGAGGGTTAGTAGGTCTTATTGGTCTATTATAGGGTTATATCATGTGAATGAAGCCATGAGTCATTATCCTCCATCAGAATTGTGATGTCAGGTTTTGCATGCGAGTCAAAATCTCATCTTTTAGTGTTTGTGTCCACTACATGTGTTAACATGCTGACAGCAGAGACAGGAGGGAACTATTTTAAAACCAGACAAATACAGCCCTTGTGCGAGTCTTTCATTGGGCACCATGGCTATATTTACTCACAGGGCCAAAATGCACACAGCCTAGAAACACTGATCAAATCAGGATGATCAACCAGCTGTAATACTGAACATATACGGACACATTACATTTCATCTATGCATGACATGAGACAGCTCTGGTAGATATACTGCTGACTCTACATGCATTGTACAGTATGTGCTATTTAAGACTGAATTCATTTGCCATTTAGATAGTGTTATTGTCTCTTGGTAATACTCTGAATAAAACTACATAACAGCAGCATTAGTTCCACCTGTTTTATTTACCACAGTATGTGCAGATATACACTACCGTTCAAAAGTTTGGGGTCACTTAGAAATGTCCTTGTTTTAAAAAAAACTTTGTCCATTTTAAAATTACAAATTGATCAGAAATACAGTTAAACATTGTTAATGTTGTAAAATGACTATTGTAGCTGGAAATGGCCGAATCATTTTATTTTTTTAATGGAATATCTACATATGTGTTCCAATGGCACGTTGTGTTAGCTAATCCAAGTTTATCATTTTAAAAGGCTAATTGATCATTAGAAAACTCTTTTGCAATTGTTAGCACAGCTGAAAACTGTGGTTCTGATTAAAGAAGGCCAGTTTTACTGCTTCTTTAATCAGAACCACAGTTTTCAGCTGTGCTAACAATTGCAAAATAGTTTTCTAATGATCAATTAGCCTTTTAAAATGATAAACTTGGATTAGCTAACACAACGTGCCATTGGAACACATATGTAGATATTCCATTAAAAAAATAAAATGATTCGGCCATTTCCAGCTACAAAAGTCATTTTACAACATTAACAATGTTTAACTGTATTTCTGATCAATTTGTTATTTTAAAATGGACAAAAAGTTTTTTTTAAAGCAAGGAACATTTCTAGACTAGCATTTGTAGGTTCGATTACAGGCTCAAAATGGCCAGAAACAAATAACTTTCTTCTGAAACTCGTCAGTCTATTCTTGTTCTGAGAAATGAAGGCTATTCCATGCGAGAAATTGCCAAGAAACTGAAGATCTGGTACAACGCTGTGTACTACTCCCTTCACAGAACAGCGCAAACTGGCTCTAACCAGAATAGAAGGAGGAGTGGGAGGCCCCAGTGCACAACTGGGCAAGAGGACAAGTACATTAGTGTCTAGTTTGAGAAACTGACGCCTCACAAGTCCTCAACTGGCAGCTTCATTAATTAGTACCCGCAAAACACCAGTCTCAATGTAATGATGGGGCGGTGAGTTGGAAGCAGGTGAAACGTTTTAATAAAACAACAAAACTAAGAACGCGGCACTAACATAAGGCAGAGTACCGATACACAAGAACAATACCAACCGGAGAGTGACGTAAAGGGGAGGAAATGAAGGTAATGTAGTCCAGGTGTGAATCATAATGAATCACAGGTGTGCGTAATGATGAATCCCAGGACCGGTGGTTACTACTCTGGCAACACCGCTCCTCTGGGCCATACCCCTCCCAGACAGCCAGATACTGGAGCTGACCCCCACGACGTCGGGAGTCAGTAGGGATTTGACAGCGTACACCGGGCTCCCCTCGATGTCCGGGGGGGTGGAGGTGTGTCTTGGGGGACAGCATCAGCTAGGGGACCAAGGAACCACCGGCCTGAGAAGGGAGACATGAAGAGGGTCTGATACGGTAGTGACTGGGTAATTGTAACCTGTATGTCACCTCATTTACCCATCGGAGAACCTTGAACGGCCCCACAAAACAGGGGCTCAGTTTCGTGCAGGGCAAGCGGGGTGGAAGGTTCCTCATAGAGAGCCAGACACGATCCCTAGGATGGAACACAAGGGTCTCACTGCGGTGACGGTCTGCCTGCTCCTTCTGACGATGGACGGCGCACTGGAGTCTCACGTGCGCATTGTTCCACACCACCTCCGCGCCCGAACCACTCATCTACCGCAGAAGCCACGGCCTGGCCCGGGGTCCACGGGGCCAGGGCCGGCTGGAAACCCCAAACACACTGGAATGGGGTCAACCCAGTGGAGGTATGACGTAGAGCGCTCTGGGTGTACTCTGCCCAAGGAAGGAAATGTGTCCACTCACCCTGCCGGTCCTGATAGTGACTCCTCAGGAACCTCCCCAGCTCCTGATTCATTCTCTCCACCTGCCTGTTAGACTGAGGCCGATACCCAGATGTGAGGCTAACCGTGACACCGAGCTTCTCCAAGAAGGCCCTCCATACTCGGGATGTGAATTGGGGGCCACAGTCTGAGACGATGTCCTCCGGAAGGGCATAATGCCGGAAGAGTACCTCAGCGACCTGGAGGGCAGTAGGAAGACCAGGAAGAAAGATTAAATGACATGACTTGGAGAATCTATCCACTACCACCAGAATGGTGGTGAAACCATCAGAAGGGGAAGATCAGTAACAAAGTCAATGGATAGATGGGACCAAGGTCCCTGAGGCATGGGAAGTGGCAGGAGCTTTCCTGCTGAAGCATCCCGGGGGGACTTAATTTGAACACACACGGAACAGGAGTTGACATACCGCCTAACATCCTGCACCAAGGTGGGCCACCAGTATTTCTCAGTGATGGAATGGATGGTGCGAGAAATATTTGATGTCCAGCGATGACAGCTGTGTGTGCCCAGGTCAGCAGCCGATCCCTTATCCCTGTGGGAACGTAGATGCATGCGGGAGGACAATTCCGGGGTGCGGGCTCCCTCTCTAGAACCTGGCGGATGTCCACATCTACATCCCAAACCACTGGACCCACGACTCGAGAGGAGGGGATTATGGGTGCCTTCTGGCCAGGAGCCTCTACCGAATCGTAGATACGGGATAGGGCATCGGCCTTGATGTTCTTAGAACCTGGGTGATAGGTCAGCGTGAAGTCGAACCTGGTGAAGAAGAGGGCCCACCTGGTTTGACGCGTATGTACTCTATGTTCCGATGGTTGGTGTGGATGACAAATGGTTTATTGGCACCCTCCAGCCAGTGTCTCCACTCCTCTAATCCCAACTTCACCGCCAAGAGCTCCCGATCGCCGACGTTGTAATCCTCTCTGCGGTGGACAGTTTCTTGGATTAGAAAGCACGATACAATTTTAGTGGGTCCCCCTGTCTTTGTGACATCTGCTACCTCTGATACGTCTACCTCAACCACAAAAGGTAGCGTGGGATCTGGGTGTTTTAGCAAGGGGGCGAAGGTGAAACGCCCCTTGAGGAGACAAAAGGCCTCGTTAGCTGCTGGAGGCCAAACCAACCTACGAGGCCCACCCTTGAGGAGAGATGTGAGAGGGGCGGCGACGGCACTGAAGTTCCTGATGAAGTGGCGGTGAAAGTTGGCAAACCCCAAAAACCATTGTGACCCCTTGATAGTGGTTGGGACTGGCCATGACCTTACCGCATCTACCTTCTTGTTCTCCATCCTCACTCCCTGCAGGCTGATTTGGTAGCCCAAGAAGGAGACAGCCCCATGGTGGAATTGGCACTTCTCTGCCTTGACAAACAGGTGGATAGCCAAGAGGCGTTCCAGGACTGCTCGAATGTGAGTGATGTGATCCTCCAGGTTGGTCAAGAAGATCAGGATGTCATCGATGTACACAAACACCTGACGTCCGAGCATGTCCCTGAACACCTCGTTGACAAATGCCTGGAACACTGACGGAGCATTGGCTAAGCCAAAGGGCACAACCAAGTACTTGTAGTGACCAGACATCGTGCTGAATGCCGTCTTCCACTCATCCCCCTCCCGGATGCGAACGAGATTGCAGGCACTCCACAGGTCCAGTTTGGTGAAGAACCGGGCCACGCGGAGCTGCTCGATGGCTGACTGCACCAGCGGAAGAGGGTAACGATACTTCGTGGTGATGTCCACGGTAATCGATACAAGGGCGTAATCCACCCTCTTTCTTGGCCACGAAGAAGAAGCCAGCCGATGCAGGGGACATGGACCTGCAGATGAAACCCTGTTGGAGCGCCTCTTGAATGTAGTCCTCCATGGCCTGGGTCTCAGCCACTGACAGAGGGTAGATGCGTCTGCGCGGAGGTGTAGCACCGGAAAACAGGTCAATGGCACAGTCCCAAGAGCGATGAGGAGGGAGACAGGTAGCGAGAGTCTTGGAGAATACCTCCCTTAGATCCTGATATTCCTCCAGGATGTTGGGCAGGAGGCCAAAACACAAGAACAATACCAACTGGTGAGTGAACCTGTGAGAGTGACGTATAAAGGGGAGGAAATTATATAGGTAACGGAGTCCAGGTGTGAATCATAATGAATCACAGGTGCGCGTAATGATGAGTGCCAGGTGTGCGTAATGATGAATCCCAGGACCGGGGGTTAGTACTCTGGCGACGTCGTACACCGGAGGGGAGGAGCAAACGTGACAATCAACAGTGAAGAGGCGACTCCGAGGTGCTGGCCTTCTAGGCAGAGTTGCAAAGAAAAAGCCATATCTCAGACTGTCCAATAAAAATAAAAGATTAAGATGGGCAAAAGAACACAGACACTGGACAGAGGAACTTTGCCTAGAAGGTCAGCATCCCGGAGTCATCTCTTCACTGTTGAGACTGGTGTTTTGCTGGTACTATTTAATGAAGCTGCCAGTTGAGGACTTGTGAGGCGTCTCTTTCTCAAACTAGACACTCTAATGTACTTATCCCCTTGCTCAGTTGTGCACCAGGGCCTCCCACTCCTCTTTCTATTCTGGTTAGAGCCAGTTTGCGATGTTCTGTGAAAGGAGCAGTACACAGAGTTGTACGAGATCTTCAGTTTCTTGGCAATTTCTCGCATGGAATAGCCTTCATTTCTCAGAACATGAATAGACTGACGAGTTTCAGAAGAAAGTTATTTGTTTCTGGCCATTTTGAGCCTGTTATCAAACCCACAAATGCTGATGCTCCAGATACTCAACTAGTCTAAAGAATGCCAGTTTTATTGCTTCTTTAATCAGAACCACAGTTTTCAGCTGTGCTAACATAATTGCAAAATTGTTTTCTAATGATCAATTAACCTTGTAAAATTATAAACTTGGATTAGCTAACACAACGTGCCATTGGAACACAGGAGTGATGGTTTCTGATAATGGGCCTCTGTACGCCTATGTAGATTCCATTGAAAATCAGCCGTTTCCAGCTACAATAGTAATAAACAACATTAACCATGTCTACACTGTATTTCTGATCAATTTGATGTTATTTTATTGGACCAAAAAATTGCTTTACTTTCAAAAACAAGGACATTTCTAAGTGACCCCAAACTTTTGAAGGGTAGTGTATGTTTATGTGTTAATGCCTGTGTGGGCTGTATGTGTGTATATCTTGGACAGGTGTGTCAGAGAGAGAGTGTCAGGTGATGAAGAAGCTAAAGGAGGTGGTAGACAAACAGAGAGATGAGATCCGCGATAAGGATCATGAGCTGAACCTCAAGAACGAGGACCTGGAGGCGGTGAGGCTTGTCTCTTTCCATCTAGTAGCATTCCACACTCCCTGAACTACATAACACATCCCTCCTAGGCATCCTACTGTCTGTAGCCTAATGCTTCAGCACATAGATGTCTCGTCTTGCCTGAGGACAACAACTTCCACCAGCAATCTGGACACTCAGTTTCCATCAGTTCATTACAGACAAATGGGTAGGATTAATCGGACTCCTTCCTCCCCTTATAGCTTCAGCTGCAGCAGCACCATCTGATGAAGATCAACCTGGACCTGCGGCACAGGATCAGTGTGGTAGAGGCTCAGGGCAAGGCAGTGATCCAACAGAAGGCTGAGCTGGAGGCTATGTCCCAGGCGCGCCAGCAGGAGCTGGGGGCCCTGCGGCAGGAGGTGGCAAGGCTGAAGGAGGAGCGTAAAGAGTGGGAGCTGGACATGAAGAGGTCAGCCGAGGAGGAACCATCCCCCTCAAAGGCTGTGATGACAGTGCTTACACCAGTGTCGGCCAAGGTAACCACAGCTACAACCCCCTACCTGATCAAGTCCATTACATTTCTCTTTAAGACACCATTACATATCTGTACGCTTTACCTTATAGAGTTAAGATTATACCCAAATTACAGGGTTTTAAGTTCCATATTGACAAGAACACAATAACATTACATCCACCCAAGGAGGGTCAGTCAATCTTGTAGATTAGCCATTGAGTATCATTGCCACCGCTCACAAAGCCTTTCATAGCACTGTAAGTGACCATGCTATTTCCCAAATCCAGTCCTTGGTACCAGCATCAGCAGCCTCCATCGTACACAATTCTTTTTGGGCGGAATGCAGAAGTGACCATGAATTCCTGGCACAGTGCTTTGAATCAGAAGAGAGCCCTCCTGTCCTCCCGCTGTGTGACGAGGAGCAGGAGGAGAAACCTGATGTCCTGGACCAGAAGGAGTCCGACAGGCCCCACTTCACCCTCGAGGAGCTGCGGGACGTCCTGAAGGAGAGGAACGAACTCAAAGCTCAAGTGTTCATGCTGAGAGAGGAGCTCATCTATTACAAAAGGTTACATGATATGACATCTGCTATTTAAAAAAATAAAGAATAACCTGGAGTTGAGGGACTAGGGATTTATCATCACTTTTTAATACCCCTGTCTCTTCAACTGAATCTTATGTTATTACTATACTGAACAAAAATATAAGCGCAACATGCAATAATTTCAAAGATTTTACTGTTATGGTTCATATAAGGAAATCAGTCAATTGAAATAAATGAATTAGGCCCTAATCTATGGATTTCACATGACTGGGAATACAGATATGCATCTGTTGGTCACAGATACCTTAAAAAAAAGGTAGGGGCGTGGATCAGAAAACCAGTCAGTATCTGGTGTGACCGCCATTTGCCCCATGCAGTGTGATCTCCTTCGCATAGAGTTGATCAGGCTGTTGATTGTGGACTGTTGTCCCACTCCTCTTCAATGGCTGTGCGAAGTTGCTAGATATTGGCCGGACCTGGAACATGCTGTCGTACACGTCGATCCAGAGCATCCCAAACACGCTCAACGGGTGACACGTCTGAGTATGCAGGCCATGGAAGAACTGCTGGGTTGTTGCCCTCCTACGGCCTCCTCCACGTCTCCTTGCGACACGGGGCGATGCATTATCATGCTGAAACATGAGGTGATGGCGGTAGATGAATGGTACGACAATGGGCCTCGGTATCTCGTCACGGTATCTCTGTTGATTGAAATTGCCAATCGATAAAATGCAATTGTGTTTATTGTCCAAAGTTTATGCCTGCCCAAACCATAACCCCCACACCACCATGGAGCACTCTGTTCACAACTTTGACATCAGCAATCTGCTCGCCAACACGATGCCGTACACGTGATCTGCGGTTGTGAGGCTGGTTGGACGTACTGCCAAATTCTCTAAAACAACGTTGGAGTTGGCTTATGGTAGAGAAATTAACATTGAATTCTCTGGCAACAGCTCTGGTAGACATTCCTAAAGTCAGCATGCCAATTGCACGATACCTGAACTTGAGATATCTGTGGCATTGTGTTATGTGACAAAACTGCACATTTTAGAGTGGCCTTTTATTGTCCCCAGCACAAGGTGTAGTGGTGCACCTGTGTAATGATTATTCCGTTTAATCAGCTTATTGATATGCCACACCTGTCAGGTGGATGGATTATCTTGGCAAAGGATAAATGCTCACTAACCGGAATGTAAACAAATTTGTGCACATAATTTGAGAGAAAAAAACGTATTGTGCATATGGAACATTTCTAGGACCTTTTATTTCAGCTCATGAAACATGGGAACAACACTTTACATGTCGCGTTTATATTTTTGTTCAGTGCACATGTACAGTTGAAGTCAGAAGTTTACATACACTTAGGTTGGGGTCATTAAAACTCATTTTTCACCCACTCCACAAAATTCTTGTTAACAAACTATAGTTTTGGCAAGTCGGTTAGGACATCTACTTTGTGCATGACACAAGTCATTTTTTCAACAATTGTTTACAGACAGATTATTTCACTTATAATTCACTGTATCACAATTCCAGTGGGTCAGAAGTTTACATACACTAAGTTGACTGCGCCTTTAAACAGTTTGGAATATTCCAGAAAATGATGTCATGGCTTTAGAAGCGTCCGATAGGCTAATTGACATCATTTGAGTCAATTGGAGGTGTACCTGTGGATGTATTTCAAGGCCTACCTTCAAACTCAGTGCCTCTTTGCTTGACATCATGGGAAAATCAAAAGTAATCAGCGAAGATCTCAGAAAAATGATTGTAGACCTCCACAAGTCTGGTTCATCCTTGGGAGCAATTTCCAAACACCTGAAGGTACCAAGTTCATCTGTACAAACATTTGTACGCAAGTATAAACCCCATGGGACCACACAGCCATCATACCGCTCAGGAAGGAGACGCGTTCTGTCTCCTAGAGATGAACGTACTTTGGTGCGAAAAGTGCAAATCAATCCCAGAACAACAGCAAAGGACCTTGTGAAGATGCTGGAGGAAACAGGTACAAAAGTATCTATATCCACAGTAAAACAAGTCCTATATCGACATAACCTGAAAGGCCGCTCAGCAAGGAAGAAGCCACTGCTCCATAACCACCATAAAAAAGCCAGACTCTGGTTTGCAACTGCACATGGGGACAAATATCGTACTTTTTGGAATAATGTCCTCTGGTCTGATGAAACAAAAATAGAACTGTTTGGCCATAATAACCATCATTATGTTTGGAGGAAAAAGGGGGAGGCTTGCAAGCCGAAGAACACCATCCCAACCGTGAAGCATGGGGGTGGCAGCATCATGTTGTGGGGGTGCTTTGCTGCAGAAGGGACTGGTGCACTTCACAAAATAGATGGCATCATGAGGGAGGAAAATGATGTGGATATATTGAAAGCAACATCTCAAGACGTTAGTCAGGAAGTTAAAGCTTGGTCGCAATTGGGTCTTTCAAATGGACAATGACCACAAGCATACTTCTTAAGGACAACAAAGTCAAGGTATTGGAGTGGCCATCACAAAGCCCTGACCTCAATCCCATAGAACATTTGTGGGCAGAACTGAAAAAGCGTGTGCGAGCAAGGAGGCCTACAAACCTGACTCAGTTACACCAGCTCTGTCAGGAGGAATGGGCCAAAATTCACCCAACTTATTGTGGGAAGCTTGTGGAAGGCTAACTGAAATGTTTGACCCAATTTAAACAGTTTAAAGGCAATGCTACCAAATACTAATTGAGTGTATGTAAACTTCTGACCCACTGGGAATGTGATGAAAGAAATAAAAGCTGAAATAAATCTCAACTATTATTCTGGCATTTCACATTCTTAAAATAAAGTGGTGATTCTAACTGACCTAGGATTACTAGGATTAAATGTCAGGAATTGTGAAACTGAGTTTAAATGTATTTGGCAAAGGTTTATGTAAACTTCTGACTTCAACTGTATGTTTTTACTAATGATGTAGTATCCCACTTTATCCTTTTCATTTTTTGCATTTGTTCACAATACAAGTCCACATTCTTTAAATGAATCCCTTCTCCCTGCCTCAGTGAGGAGTTGGAGAATGAGATTTACGGCATCAACTTGGATCCATCACTTCAGTCACAGCCTGCAGCCACTGAACAGCCTGACTCGGGGATCAAACGTCTGTAAGTACTTAGACCCACTAGACCTACGCCAAAACTCCTCAGCCACCCCACTCCATCTCTCTTGATGGTATGTGCTCAGGCCACACATATATAGGTGCACAGCCTATCAGTCCCACAATCTCTGACATTTTGAAACAAGGTTGTCACTAACCACGTTTCCATCCAGTTTTTATGCAAATAAAGTCATCATGACAGCTGTGATGGAAACAGGAATTTTAGGTCATACATTTTTTTTTTTAAATGCAGACAAATAATTTGTTCGTTCGACATGGTGGGATCTTTTTGTGTCTGTAAAATTAATTATGCAAGAAATGGCGTTGGAAATGTCTTTATGGTCCTCCCACTACGACTCGAGAAACCAGGCAGTTTATTAGGATACAGATTAAATAAATTAAGATAAACTCCACAGGGTGGTGAAAGTGCAAGGTGATCTTGATGCTCCTTTCCAGTAAATATCGAGGTTCTTATTCTGGTGACATGATGATCGATGCTTGACTGCCATTTTTGACAAAAAAAATGGTATTTTTATTTAACCTTTATTTTGACAGGGAAGACATATTGAGACCTAGGTCTATTTTCCAAATGTGCCCTGTATAATACAATATATACTGCTCAAAAAAATAAAGGGAACACTTAAACAACACATCCTAGATCTGAATGAAATAAATAATCTTATTAAATACTTTTTTCTTTACACAGTTGAATGCGCTGACAACAAAATCACACAAAAATAATCAATGGAAATCCAATTTATCAACCCATGGAGATCTGGATTTGGAGTCACACTCAAAATTAAAGTGGAAAACCACACTACAGGCTGATCCAACTTTGATGTAATGTCTGTAAAACAAGTCAAAATGAGGCTCAGTAGTGTGTGGCCTCCACGTGCCTGTATGACCTCCCTACAACGCCTGGGCATGCTCCTGATGAGGTGGCGGATGGTCTCCTGAGGGATCTCCTCCCAGGCCTGGACTAAAGCATCCGCCAACTCCTGGACAGTCTGTGGTGCAATGTGGCGTTGGTGGATGGAGCGAGACATGATGTCCCAGATGTGCTCAATTGGATTCAGGTCTGGGGAACGGGGGGGCCAGTCCATAGCATCAATGCCTTCCTCTTGCAGGAACTGCTGACACACTCCAGCCACATGAGGTCTAGCATTGTCTTGCATTAGGAGGAACCCAGGGCCAACCGCACCAGCATATGGTCTCACAAGGGGACTGAGGATCTCATCTCGGTATCTAATGGCAGTCAGGCTACCTCTGGCGAGCACATGGAGGGCTGTGCGGCCCCCCAAAGAAATGCCACCCCACACCATGACTGACCCACCGCCAAACCGGTCATGCTGGAGGATGTTGCAGGCAGCAGAACGTTCTCCACGGCGTCTCCAGACTCTGTCACGTATGTCACGTGCTCAGTGTGAACCTGCTTTAATCTGTGAAGAGCACAGGGCGCCAGTGGCGAATTTGCCAATCTTGGTGTTCTCTGGCAAATGCCAAACGACCTGCACGGTGTTGGGCTGTAAGAACAACCCCCACCTGTGGACGTCGGGCCCTCATACCACCCTCATGGAGTCTGTTTCTGAACGTTTGAGCAGACACATGCACATTTGTGGCCTGCTGGAGGTCATTTTGCAGGGCTCTGGCAGTGCTTCTCCTGCTCCTCCTTGCACAAAGGCGGAGGTAGCGGTCCTGCTGCTGGGTTGTTGCCCTCCTACGGCCTCCTCCACGTCTCCTGATGTACTGGCTTGTCTCCTGATAACGCCTCCATGCTCTGGACACTACGCTGACAAACACAGCAAACCTTCTTGCCACAGCTCGCATTGATGTGCCATCCTGGATGAGCTGCACTACCTGAGCCACTTGTGTGGGTTGTAGACTCCGTCTCATGCTACCACTAGAGTGAAAGCACCGCCAGCATTAAAAGTGACCAAAACATCAGCCAGGAAGCATAGGAACTGAGAAGTGGTCTGTGGTCCCCACCTGCAGAACCACTCCTTTATTGGGGGTGTCTTGCTAATTGCCTATAATTTCCACCTGTTGTCTATTCCATTTGCACAACAGCATGTGACATTTATTGTCAATCAGTGTTGCTTCCTAAGTGGACAGTTTGATTTCACAGAAGTGAGATTGACTTGGAGTTACATTGTGTTGTTTAAGTGTTCCCTTTATTTTTTTGAGCAATGTAAAATACACATTAAACACAAAATATATACACTACATGACCAAAAGCACAAAAATGTACAGTTGGCACTATGCACTGGGGCAGGTAGTGTTCTCCTCTCATCGTGAACCTTGATTCATCACTCCAGAGAATGCGTTTCCACTGCTCCATAGTTCAATGGTGTCAAGCTTTACACCACTCAGCCGACACTTGGCATTGCGCATGGTGTTCTTAGGCTTGTGTCCGGCTGCTCGGCCATGGAAACCCATTTCATGAAGCTCCTGACTAAGTTATTTTGCTGATGTTGCTTCCAGAGGCAGTTTGGAACTCGGTAGTGAGTGTTGGAACCGAGGACAGATTATTTTTACGTGCTACGAGCTTCACTTGTGTGGTTTACCACTTTGCGGCTGAGCCGTTGTTGCTCCTACACATTTCCACTTCACAATAACAACACTTACAGTTGAGGGGCCGCTCTAGCAGAAATTTGACGAACTGACTTGTTGGAAAGGTGGCATCCTATGACGGTGCCATGTTTAAAATCACTGAGCTCTTTAGTACGGGCCATTTAACAGCAAATGTTTGTCTATGGAGATCGCATGGCTGTGTGCTCGATTTTATACACCTGTCAGCAATGGGTGTGGCTGAAATGGCTGAATCCACTCATTTGAAGGGGTGTCAACATACTTTTGTATATATTGTGTAAATATATACACACACATTAGAATACAAACACACAGTCATGGTAAGCACAAATAAAACAACACAAATCACCCAGAAAAACAGTTCATAAAATATTCTTGCTTTTATCCATAATAATCTCATGTAGACTAGCCTACCTGCACTATATGTGCAAACTGTTGGCTAGAGCACACGTGCCAAGACCATAGTAGGAACATTTTAAATTTAACACAACAGTTTTTGTGACAAAACTATCGGTAGATTTGAAACTTTGCGATGGAAACATATTGAACTTTAGATTTGTATTTGGTACATGAAAATACACTTATTTTTATCCTCTACGAGTTAGTTTGGTGGAAACACCACTGTTGGGAAAATGTGCATATTGTCTTTATGTGGACTCTAGAATATTCACATTAAAATATTTTGCCAATTGGGTGGAAACCTAGCTATTAACCAGGTTTTGATCCAACCTTTTTAATGCAAGTAAAGTACATGTTGGATAAAAAAATGTTTATGACAGGCCTGATGGACACACAAATTGTCGGTAAACTTCCCAAATCTCGACAAATCAAAATACACTAGACAAGGTGGGATCTTTTTGTGTCGGTAAAATGTATTATGGGAGAAATGTCAGTGGAAACGCTTTAATGCGCAAATATTGGTATAGTAACTATCATATCAAAGTAAACTTGGAGTCAAGCGATGACATGATGTGTGGTCCTCCCACTATGAGCAGTCCGTTTCTTAGGATACAGATGAGTTATTTAAATTATTTTGAACTTCACAGGGTAGTGAAAGTGCAAGGTGATGAGCTTGATGCTCCTTCACAATAAATATTGAGGGTCTTATTCTGGTGACATGGTCATCGATGCTTGGCTGCCGTTTGTCAAATAAAAATAATCTTGCTCTTTTGTATATGATAATCTCATCATGTAGGAAATACGAGCACTATCTGCGAGCTGTTGGCTAGAGCGCACGTGCTAATACCAGAGTATACACAGACTCGCTAAATAACACTTTTTTTTCTTGAGAATCCATCAGTAGAGTTGAAAATGCGATGGAAACCTATTTAACTTGTATTTTTTATTCGGTACATGGCAATTTAAACGCAAAAGGTATTTATGTGCGCTACATCGTCACGTAAATACTTTTATCACCAACAAGTCAATTTGATGGAAATGCATCTCTGGTGAGAAAATTATTTTTATGCGGATTTTAGAATATTCGCATGAAAATCTGTCGCCAATTGGATGGAAACCTAACTAATGTTATGTTTCCTGTCATGGTGGTTAAGGCTTGCAGTCAGGGATTTGACCTAGCTTTATATATGTATGTCACTGACCAATATGCTTGCTTGAGCACTAAAACAAATAATGACAATTTTTAATTTCCACAATGCTTGTTTGGGAATGTTATATTTGTAGAAAGACCAGGACGAAGGGATGAAGTTTCCGCACCCTTCTGTGACATTTTTCAACTATCATAATCATTTCTTGAAGGTCATTTACAAATAATTGTGAAGAGAAGAAAAATGACCACTCCATAAATAAATGGTTTATTATTTAAGTAGCTTACTTCGTCTAAATGTGGCTTGCCTCCTTTCCCAACCTGGGTGCTGCAAAGAAGTCACTTTGCACAAACTCTGACAACTTTTTTTTTTTGCTTATGTCTCTTCATCTTTACTTCTTTGGACAGGATATTCACTGCAGTAATGCCGATGGTAGCAGCAGGGTTGATTGCAGACGATCCAACGTTACAGCCGATCAGACGACTTATGTCCTGTGTATGAACTTTAACATTTATTTTATCTCTTTTTGTGATGTCATTGTTCTTGAGCCAAGCACCGCCACTGTGCCAAAGCCCCTCCACCGCCTGTCATCTCAAATGCAATACTTCCTTGTGATCATGTGTGCAGGATGTGGGAGTATTCTTATTGGCTGATAATGTGTAGATCTTGAACCAGCTCATCATAGAAGATGCCACAATCATTAGAAATGGTCACCTCTTTTGCCAATATACTAATCCAGCAACTCACTATTACAAGTACAAATCCACATATGCATGTTGTCTGAGTTAGGATTGTCTCATAGCATGGATATTTGCTGTTGACAGCTCTTCATTTGTTGAATAAAGTGGAGTGACTAACTATGTTACCCTCTGACAGGGCAAAGCTTATGTACCTCCCCAACCTTTTGTTTAGCACTTTTCCTCATGCATGCTCTCATTCTGCTTTTGTCCTCGCTCTGAGAACTCAATGTCACTCACTCACTCTGCATGAATAATCTGAAGTGTAACCAATGTATTTTATTGATCTATTTTAGCAGTAGTATTGTCATGGCTATTTATTTATTTTTTGTCATGGTGTAACCTAAATTCTTAATTTCTCTCATTGCACCTATCCAGGTTTAGCATCTTCTCTGGAGAAAAGAGGCGACCAGAGGAAGTGATTTGTGGGAGAGAGATTATTTGCACACAGAGCAGGCTCAGGAGGCACTGAAGCATCCATAACCAGGGACCTACACTGAATGCACAAAACATTAGGAACACCTGCTCTTTCCATGATGTATAGACTGACCAGGTGAATCCAATTGAAATTTATGATCCCTTATTGATGTCACCTGTTAAATCCACTTCAATCAGTGTAGATGAAGAGGAGGAGACAGGTTAAATAAGGATTTTTAAGCCTTGAGACAATTGAGACATGAATTGTGTATGTGTGCCATTCAGAGGGTGAATGGGCAACACAAAAGATTTAAGTGCCTTAGAACGGGGTATGGTAGTAGGTGCCAGGCGCATCGGTTTGAGTGTGTCAAGAACTGCACCGCTGCTGGGTTTACCACTCTCAACAGTTTCCTGTGTGTATCAAGAATGGTCCACCGCCCAAAGAACATCCAGCCAACTTGACAACTGTGGGAAGCACTGGAGTCAACATGGGAAGCATACCTGTGAATGCTTGACACCCTGTAGTCCATGCCCTGACGAATTGAAGCTGTTCAGAGGGCAATAAGGGGGTACAACTCAATATTAGGAAGGTGTTCCTAATGTTTTGTACACTCAGTGTATAATGTCCCATGCTGGTGGTCTCCCAAGTAAAAACATGAAGAGCTTCATGCTAAGAGGGATTGTCAGGACAAAGTTGTCTTGTGGGGACAATGGAGAGATGGATTCAGGAGAGAATAATGTGCAATCTGAGAGATATTCTGTGCCTTTTGAATTCATATTTAGTTGTGCAGACTGTGGTGCTTTATACTAGCAATAAGTATTAGAGTGTAACTTCAGAGATCGATCACATGTTTATTTGTATCTATAAAAGCAAACTTATACCAAGTCTGATGATGCCTCAAGGTAGACAAAATATATTGAAGGCATTTTGACATGGTTTGATGTGATAACTATGGGTCATATTTAAATTGTATTTTTGTAAAGATTTTATTTGGACTATGCTGCACTTGAGTTTCCTAGTGTCTGAATAAAAAGCTGGCATATTGTTGACTATCTGTGATGTGAATATGATCACCTACCATTTTTCTTATAGATATAAATATGAAATGGCACAATGTTTTAATGCCTGTCAGTTCTTGCATTAAAATGTGAGATATTTTGGCCTTGTTCAATTTGATAGTTTTATCCCTGATTTTTCAGGGGCCCCTGCAAACTTTGAGACCCCCAAAGCCCCCCAGGTTGACGGAATGTCAATCAAACTTCGAAATTCAAAGTATAGTGTTGAAAATACCGGGGAAATATCACGTGCTGTTTCACCTGATTAGTGTGTCCCTACTGGATTATGCGCATGGCTTCACCTGTCGCCAGGGAAACTTTCATCTTGTTACAAGCGGCGGGGAACAGGCCATTGCAATTGGCTTATTTGTATGTCACTTATACACTGGATACAGCAAGCAGTGATGCCAATTTAGCCATTTTGTTGCTAGATTTAGCAACTTTTCAGACTACCCTGGCAACTTTTTTTCAAACAGCACCTAGCAACAAATTTACCTACTTTTAAAAATGTATTTGGAACTTTTAGCAACTTTTGAAAGGAGACTCAAACGCTAAAATGCATGCATTTTCCTTCTAAATGACACAAAAACGATTTTCTCTGTCACACACTCAGTCACAACACACGTGCCTGGCTGCAAAAGTGCATCGTGAGGACGTCACCAGCAGGCACTCAGCTCGTGCACAGGCAGCAGCAGGCCAGCAGCAATTTCAGCAAATGGCAAATTATTTGTTGGCTGACTGCAGTAGCAGTAGTACGGGTTCGACAAGCCAACCCCAATGAATATAGTTGGTCACGAATGTTTGATCTTGAACAGAACTCACAACATCAATCAACATGTCTCAATCAAAATTGTACAGAAAAGAGTGGGTGTCTGTACCTGAACAAATGTGAAATTATATTTTTTGCCGAGATGGCCAGTCTATTTGAGTAACGTTGTTGTGTATTCCCACGGAATGACGTAGTTTACGTTATCACGCAATTACGTCACATTTAGCAACAAATCAACCTGCCTCTAGCAACTTACCCTGAAAATTAGTTGGGTCTATTCAGTTAGCCAACTACCGGTAACTTGAAGTGGCTACTGTAGCATGCATGGAACTAAACTTAAAGTTCATAAGTATTTTGTATGTTAAATGTCACAACGATCGATTTGAGAAATCGGGCCCACCGTTTGAGAAAACAAAAACTTTTGTTGAATTCAGTGCGTTTTTGGAGCACGAGCAATGGAAGAGTTGAGCGAGTCTTCACCTGCTTTGGCGTTCGAGAAGGAAGCATTTGAGCTGACGGTGGAAGATGTTTATGACATTTCATACGTGATTGGCAGAGATTTGCTGAAAATAAGTACTACAGGTGAGGAAGTCTCCGATTTGCAATTCAAAATTGTCCGGGTTTTGGAGATGTTTGAAACGTTAGTGAATAAGTATAACCTGTCACTGGAGGAGCTGAAAATGGAACGAGACAACTTGAAGAGTGAGCTGGATAGAATCGTGAGAGAAAGTTCTGCCGGGCAGGAAGCGGTGAGTTTGATCTTTTCAAACCAGGAAACTAACTGGTCAAAATCGATACCTTTTAAATGTTCCATAAAGTCTCTAACTGGACTACGTCTGTCAGGGTATGTTCAAGCATGTTGTAACTTTTCACTGGGTTGCTATAAACTACTGTGCAACATACAGTTGTGGACTCCTTTTTGTTCTACGTTTAGCCCTTTAATCAATATGTTCTCAGCAAACACTAGGACCAAACAAACTGGTGGTGGACCTGAAAGATCCCAATAGACCACGCTTCACAATGCAGGAGCTGAAGGAGGTGCTTCAGGAGAGGAACCAGCTCAAGGCCCAGCTACTGGTGGCGCAAGAAGAGTTGCAACTCTACAAGAGGTAGAATACACAACCAGACTTGACCAGTCCCCATGCAACCCGCACCACCTCACCCCAACCCACACAAAAATGTAATGTAGTGCTTTGTACTTGCAGTGGGATGCTGCCACAGGGTGAGCAAGCCATGGTAGAGGTTGACTTAGTATCTCCATCCCCTTCGAAACCTGTTCCTGACACAACAGATGAGACTAAAGAGGAACCTAACGAAGGAATGACCACCATCAGAAAGCTGTGAGCAATTAGCTTTTTTCACCATTCAACTTTGCATAATCATATTGAATTGCAAGAAGAGCATGCAGTATGACATGTTTAATTTACACCCTGAAAACAAGTATTTCAGAGAGAACCATAGTATCAAACAGGAGACAACCAGGTGGTTTGTTCTCACGGTCTGTCTCTGCCCTCGTAATGACCTGCTTGTGACCGGCTGGCTGTTTGTGCTGATGCTGTGTGATTGGGAGAATCTGACTGAAGAGGGGGAAAGCGAGAGCTGATACCACTTCAGCAAGCCAGCTCCGCTGCTGTTGTCAGTATTGTTATTGTCGGACTTAACGTGACTCAGTCGAGCCTCAGCTGACACTGCAAATTCACTCAATCCCCCTTCGCCTCCTCTAAGACTAGTAATGTCCAGGGATGTACATTGTGTTGTCCAACTATTTGCAGAGCAAGTTCTCTAAAATAAACATTATTTCTTTTTGTAGGTTTTCATTCAGACGGAAATAAGGACAACCTATGAGAACAAGGACCTAAGGCATTACTAACGATAAACCAAACATTTTTATGCACATGCTTTCTATCAATGCTTTGTATTAGATCAGTTTTCAGTAATGAATTGAAATGTTTTTAACTGGAATAATTTTGGCTTTTGAAACGATAACTGTGTTGTCTTTTTATAGATTTAACTGTTGTCATTGATACAGTTATGGGAAAATAACTTTATGCTAATTTAGGTCAAATAACATGGTACAGACCAATGATTTATCCAGTGCATTCAGAAAGTATTTAGGCCCCTTACAGCCTTATTCTAAAATTGATTAAATTGTCCCCCCAATCTACACACAATACCCCATAATGACGAAGCAGGTTTTTAGAAATGTTTGCAAATGTATTCAAATGGAAATATAATTTACATAAGTATTGAGACCCATTACTCAGTACTTTGTTGAAGCACCTTTGGCAGCGATTACAGCCTTGAGTCTTCCTGGGTATGATGCTACAAGCTTGGCACACCTATATTTGGGGAGTTTCTCCCATTCTTCTCTGCAGATCCTCTCAAGCTGTTAAGTTGAATGGGGAGTGTCGCTGCACAGCTATTTTCAGGTCTCCGGAGATGTTCAAGTCTGGGCTCTGGCTGGGCCACTCAAGGATATTCAGAGACTTGTCCCTAAGCCACTCCTATGTTGTCTTGGCTGTGTGCTTAGGGTTGTTGTCCTGTTGGAAGGTGAAACTTCACCCCAGTCTGAGCGCTTTGCTCCATTCATTTTTCCCTCAATCCGGACTAGTCTCCCAGTCCCTGCCGCAGAAAAACATCCCCACAGCATGATGCTGCCACCACACATCGCTGTAGGGATGGTGCTAGGTTTCCTCCAGACGTGACGCTTGGCATTCAGGCCAATGAGTTCAATCTTGGTTTCATCAGACCAGAGAATCTTAAGGTACCTTTTGGCAAACTCCAAGCGGGCCATTGAGTGCCTTTTCTTGAAGAGTGGCTTCTGTCTGAGCGCTCTACCATAAAGGCCTGATTGGTGGAGCGCTGCAGAGATGGGAGAACCTTCCAGAAGGACAGTTATCTCCACAGAGGAACTCTGAAGCTCTGTCAGAGGGACCGGCATGTTCTTGGTCACCTCCCTGACCAAGGCCCTTGTCCCCCGATTGCGGAGTTCGGCCGGCGGCCAGCTCTAGGAAGAGTCTTTTGTTCCAAACTTCTTCCATTTAAGAATGGAGGCCACTTTGTTCTTGGGTTTCTTTAATGCTGCAGACATTTTTTTTGGTCCCCTTCCCCAGATCTGTGCCTTGACACAATCCTGTCTCTGAGCTCTACAGACAATCCCTTGACTTCATGGCTTGGTTTTTAGACTCTGACATGCACTGTCAACTGTGGGACCTTTATATAGACATGTGTGTGCCTTTCCAAATCACATCCAATCACTTGAATTTACCACAGGTGGACTCATCAAGGATGATCAATGGAAACAGGATGTACCTGAGCTCAATTTCAAGTCTCATACCAAAGGGTCTGAATACTTATGTAAATAAGGTATGTTTTCTTTTTAAATTAGGAAAAAAATCAAACCTGTTTGCTTTGTCATTATGGGGTATTGTGTGTAGATTGAGAGGAAAAAAATATTTTATACATTTTAGAGTAAGGCTGTAGCGTAAAAATGTGTAAAAAGTCAAGGGGTCTAAATATTTTACGAATGCACTTGATGACTGTGTAGAAGCCACCGCGCACCCATCTTGGCAATCCTACACAATTGTAAAAAAAAAAATGAATTGCCGTACAGTGGTGTCATAATACCCATAAAGTCTAGAGGTCAAACAGGGAAATGGTTCCAATTGTTTTTCCACCATTCATTTTTCTCATAGGGGATTTTAGAAACAGTTAAGGGGTGTGTCATGAAGGCTTACCCTGGCGTGACGTTTTGTAACCATCTAAATTGCTTTCAGGCAAAGTGACTTAAATATATTTTGTGCTATTTACTGACTCAAATGCTAATTAGCGTCAAAGTAGACATCATGCAAGACTACAAATCCCTGCAAGCTGCTCCACGTCAACTCTAGTTAACGCCTTTGCTAACAGGTAGTGTAAATTTAACTCCAGACCATTCACAGAATTACCAATTTATTCATTATTACATTCGTCTTCCCTGTGGCTCAGTTGGTAGAGCATGGTGTTTGCAATGCCAGCATGGTATGTGCAACGCCAGGGTTGTGGGTTCGATTCCCACGGGGGGCCAGTACAAAAAAAAATGCATGAAATGTATGTATTCACTACTGTAAGTCGCTCTGGATAAGAGCGTCTGCTAAATGACTGAAATGTAAATTTAGCTAACGGTTAATCCAGAGATTTTTACTATAATTAGTCACTCATCCATATCATGGCATTTTAGTTCTTAATGATTAGCAACTAATTAGCGTTTCATTTGTTGGGGGTAAATAAAGGCAAATATTTTGATAAATCACCTTGTCTGAGGAGAGATTTACATGGTTATCAAAATGTCACGCCAGGGTAAGCCTTCATGACACACGGCTCTTCTAAAATCCTCCCATGAGAAAAATGAATGGTGGAAAAACAATTGGATCCATTTCCTGATTTGACCATTAGGTTTAATGGGTATTATAACTCATACAGTGGTACTCTATAGAAATGCATTTGTCCAGGTTAGTTTGCCACATTTATTCTATTAAACACCAATGTATACTTTTAAATTATGAGCTAAACAAAAATAAAGTATTGAGATGACTTACTGTCCCCACAACAAATGTTTTTCCTTAACATTTTAATTGAAATACTGTTGGCTTCAAAACCTCCACAATGGTCAAAATATAGCATTAGCAATCCAGGGCTTATATACATCTTTGGTACAGACTCACAACTGTGTCCTGAAACAAAGGAACTGTAACAGTTCCTTTGGACACGTGGTTGAACAGACGATGGAACCCTTCAAAGACCAAAGTTCAAGACAGGTTGCAACAGTAGCCCTAGTAGAGACAAAGACAGGACCTCCAAGGGCTTGATTCCATCAACATTAAGGCAAACGCTGCATGTCAGTTCAATATGAAAGGGCTTTTTAATTCTGAACTTCAGCAATATTGATGGAATCGAGCCCCACAACCACTATACTGCCCCAGATTCACTATACCTAACTCAGACATCTGAATCCCATCAGCATAATCTGCCTCTACCTGGGGGTTGAGTAGCACAGATCATGGTAATGAATCCCTCCCAAAAATATTTGTGGATTAGATAAATATATAGTCTCTTGTAGCAAATATAAAAGGGTTAGCAAAATTGTCCCGAAATTGCATAAGAATTGACATTTTAGGCTCTGAGTGACTGACCATGACTACTAAGCTAGTTCACACGAGGGCTTTTTTAAAGTCCATTTTTCAAATAATAGAGCAGCTGTAAAGAAAGCAGTTTAGAATTATGAAGTTACAAATCACTTGATTTGTTGCACATTTTGAAATATCCTCCCTGTAGGTCGGTGTGTCTGTGAATATTAATTGGTACATTGTCAAAGGCCAAGCTAGCTTTTCTATTCTTTGCAAAATGAGCTTCCATGCTAGCCAGATTGCTGAACAGATTTGTCTGTACACTTAATTTACTGTCAAAGAGCAACGTACTTTGTAAATTGTTAAACATGTATTAGGATTTCACCCATTGCAAAATACATATATTTTAAATCAAGTATAAGCTGGTGTCCCAGAAGCCTGGAGAGCATTGACGATCATATGAAAATTGTTGCTTCAACTAGAACCATACCTAGCATTATAAATTAGCACGAATATAAAAAGTGTTTAAAAAATAGCTAATGTTACAAAATATTATTCATCTTCTTGGAAGCACAGGCCTAAAAATGTATAAAAACTACCCCCAAATCCAGCAATAAATTGATATACAGTTTTAACAAATTGACCCATGTGTCATCTTGAAGGTTGTCTTCAATATTGTTCATTCTGCCACAGTTTTGCCCAAATACATTACTTGAAAGGGCAGATTAAAAATAAACAAAAGGCGCACTTAATTTGTCTCACCTGGAATGCCAAGTTCAGGGCCAAGGGAATTGTAAAAAAAAAATAATAAACTTTCATCAGATGCACCTAGTAATTCTCTTGAATACTCTGGTGGTGTAAAAACAGCACATCAGTATTTGAGCCAAGGGTGAGCCGAGATGGATTCCTTGCTGCGGCCACCATGGTCATAAAGCAGCTCTTCCTCTGACTCAATGTCCCTGGAAGCCACCAGTATGAGATGAGGTATTCCATCTATGTCATGGAGTTTGGTCTGGCAGTTGCCAGTTTTACTGTGGTTTAGCAGCCTTCCCAGGCGAGTTGATTCTTTTGTAGCATCCACAATGTAAAGAAGAAATTACAGGTTTTAAAACATCCATGAGCAAGCTGAAAACATCTACATTGTGGCAATGCATAAGTCATAGTTAACACAAATTTAAAATGAAGTTTGAGTAGATACCAGTATGTTTTGCTGAGATACTGGAAATAGTACATGTAGCAGCCAGTCCTGGGGTCTTGGGCATACAGAGCCTCTCTCTCCTTGGCATCAGTCAAATGCAACAAGTCTCCATGATACTCAATTACAAACTTCCCCTTCTTGAAACGTCTGACAGCAAATACTCCTCTTCCCTTCCCCTCTATATGTTTGGCCTATTGGGGTTAAAGTACAGGTCAAATCAAATTCCAGGTTAAATGATCCATTTCAGTACAATGTTACTTTAATTTCTAAACTAACCTGCAGTCCTTCAACTCATTATCAGGTAATCAAGGTGTCCGTGTTCTTCGTACTGTTGGCAGAGTGTGGTGTTTAATGAGTAAATAAACATTATCATCCTAACCAGGATGACGAAGTTGGCATAATCCAATGCAATCCCCAGAGTGGAAACTGTGGGTTAAAGGGATAGTTCAGGGATAAAGGGCTACTACATTACTAAAATTCCAAACCATCCACACATTAAATTCTGAGCAAGAACATGTTTTTTTTAACTTGTTCTTGCATGGCATGGTTGATCTTCAAGCACAACTCACTCTGGTATTATAAACTGACCTTCAATTCAGCTTTGCCTTTTCTGGAACTCTGTCTAATAGGATAATAATCTGTGACCTTCCTGTTTTGGGCAGCATTGCTTTCTGCTCTGGATGAAAAGAAAATACAGTATTCCATGGTCAGATGATCTGGTGTTGAAGTGCTGGCTTGATCAAATACTGTGCTTCATTTGAACAAATATTTTACTGACATGTTTGTCAACATTACTTACTTTTTGACAAGCCCCCTTCTCAGTTTTGGGCTTGGTGATATTGCCATCTGGTGCAGTTGGGTTGGGGTGTGATTTTTAGATCCTCCTCCTGGACATGCAGGGTAGTTGTCTCTCTGGGTACCAGTCTCCCTGAATAGAATAGTGGGGAAAGAAGCACAGTGTACATCCAGACTTTGTTGTATAAGCAAAACATACAGCTTCAGGAGGGGAATGCTATGGATGCCTAAATAAACAAACAATTAGTGTCATAAGACATTGGTCAGTGTACATTACTGCCATTCACAGGAAATTATTCTGGGGGGTCACTTCCCTCCGATCTGACTCAAAAGAATTAGAGGTTAAAAAAATATAATAATATGGAGTGCAAGCATTGCCATGGTCTTATTCAGACCAATATTGTATGATGATGAAAAAGAGCAGGTAGTCCAAGTAACAGATTTTAATTGTCATCATTGGTGGTGGTTCAAAGGACAAATGGTGGGTTACCTTTCTCTTTCTTTGATGGCTCAGTTTGAAGAGCACATTTCTCAGGCACATTTTCCGCTTGGATGACAGAACTTGAGTAGTCACACAGAGGAGATCTGGGTTTGCTGGGACTCCGAAGACTTTGTATAGTAGGCTGACAATTACCTGCATCTTGCAACAGTAACAGATGCAACATGCACTTGTGGCTGACCATTACATGTATTTTTTTTTGTTTTGTTAATGGAATTTTTTACTTTTATTTAACTAGGCAAGTCAGTTAATTAAAACGTCTTCGGGATCGGTGTCCCATCCATGGGACGGTTGAGCTAACGTAGGCTAATGCGATTAGCAAGAGGTTGTAAGTAACAAGAACATTTCCCAGGACATAGACAGCTGATATTGCCAGAAAGCTTAAATTCATGTTAATTTAACTACACTGTCCAATTTACAGTAGCTATTACAGTGAAATACCATGCTATTGTTTGAGGAGAGTGCACAATTTTGAACAGTTAAATTAGGCACATTTGGCCAGTCTTGGTATAAAATTTTACATAAATGCAATGGTTCATTGGATCTGTCTAAAACTTTGCACATACTCTAACATCTAGTGGCCAAAATCTAAACTGCACCTGGGCTGAAATAATACTGTGGCCTTACATTGCAAAGATGTACAAAAAAAATAAACTATGGTTGTTTTTTTTATTATCTTGTACCAGGTCTATTGTTTTATTCTCCTACATTCCTGTCACATTTCCACAAACTTCAATGTTTCTTTTCAAATGGTACCAAGAATATGCATATCCTTCCTTCAGGGCCTGAGCTACAGGCAGTTAGATTTAGGTATGTCATTTTAGGCGAAAATTGAAGAGGGGCGGATCCTTAAGAACAAATTCTTATTTCCAATGGTGGCCAAACTCTAACAACGCTGGGCCAATTGTGCGTAGCCCTATAAGAGTTGTGATACAGCCTGGAATCAAACCAGGGTCTGACGCCTCTAGCACTGAGATGCAGTGCTTTAGACCGCTGCGCCACTTGGGAGCCCAACACGAACTTGTATAACTTAGCTAAATGAAAAGTATTGATAACCAATTTCCAACACCTTTAATAAGTTACCCCATTCATTTTAGGTTTATTTTCCTTTGTCTTCTTTTAGACCTGAAGGGTTTCCTCTGGACTATTGTTGGTAGTCAGTACTTTTTTTTCCCCCTTTTGAAGGCAAACATGTCAGGAGGTTAGCTTTAATAGCCTACCATATCCACAGTATGTCCATGATAACTAGCTAGCTGATAGCAATCTGCGTCCCTCATTTGACTAAGGAGTAACGTCGTTGTCAAGCTAACTTTACCTCTAAACAGCCTTGTCTCGACTTTACTACTCATAAGTTTCCTTACTTACCTTTAGCCATGTCAACACTCCCACAACTAGACAGTATGTGTACAAGTTCGTGTTAAAAATTTTGCAATGTTCGCGTGTGCTTCGTTGTATTTTGCTAGCGAAACAACTGTATCGCTAGAAACCGAATAGAAACACCAGAATAACAAAACATGGACTTCCTGTCATTTAAAAAGCTACTGCATCCCTAATTGGTTAAACGCTACTTCTAGTAGAACGTGATTGGCGTGGCGCGAAACATACTTTAGAAGCCCATCGTAAATTCACTCTGGAGTGCAAGAGTGCGCTCTAGGCGTTCGTAAATTCTGAGCGTTGTGACTTCACAACGTCAGTCAAGCGAACTGGCTAGCTACATCCAGAAACATAATGAGAGAACACCCCACTCTGACCATTTTACTCGACCTAGCAGAGCTGGTTAGGCTGTTTTGTGTTTATCCAGAGCATTGTTGCCAGAAGCACAGTTACAGTACTAACACTCTAGATAACATAAATTATCAGAGAGGTGTTCTCATTTGTGTCTAGAAGTAACTTACCAGTTAGCTTGGGTGCTTGTCTGCCGTTGTCAGGTCGCATGGATCACAATCTTATAAGGCGTTGGATTTACAAACGACCCAGACCACACTGACCAACTGGAGGCAATTTGCGAACGCACCCTTAGGATATCCTGAGAAGGTATTTCATTTGAGTTGTCTGCCCTTGATGTGATAACAAAAAATAGATTTTGTGCAATGCAAATCTATGCGGAATCTCAGTAAGCAAGTAGACGACATGTTTTCCTTCTGTGTGTGTATACATTGTAATGAAACGGGAGGGAGCAGGCCTCGAACCCTCGACCTTCTAGCCCGAAGTCCAGCCGACTGTGCCGCAAAAGCATGCTCAAGAGGCAGAGTCGATATCCGTGCTTATAAACCCAGGGTCGTTACACTACTCCCTCCTTTCAAAGAGCGCGTCCTCGCGACTCCGTCTTATAGGACCACGCTCACTGGCCAAGCACACGCAAGGTCCAATCACTTGACACCAATGTAATGAAACGGCAGGGAGTAGGCCTCGAACCCTCGACCCCGAAGTCCAGTGCGCTATTGCCTGTGCTGCAAAAGCGCTTATAAACCCAGGATTGTTACTATATATAACTCAGCAAAAAAGAAACGTCCTCACTGTCAACTGCATTTATTTTCAGAACCCTGTCTTTCAGAGACAATACAGATCTTCATTGTGAAGTGTTTATACACTTAATGAACATGTACCTGTGGAACGGTTGTTAAGACACTAACAGGTTTGACAGTAGGCAATTAAGGTCACAGTTATGAAAACTTAGGACACTAAAGAGGCCTTTATACTGACTCTGAAAAACACCAAAAGAAAGATGCCCAGGGTCCCTGCTCATCTGCGTGAACGTGTCTTAGGTATGTTGCAAGGAGGCATGAGGACTGCAGATGTGGTTAGGGCAATAAATTGCAATGTCCATACTGTGAGACGCCTAAGACAGCGCTACAGGGAGACAGGACGGACAGCTGATCATCCTCGCAGTGGCAGACCACGTGTAACACCTGCACAGGATCGGTACATCTGACCATCACACCTGCGGGACAGGTACAGGATGGCAACAACAACTGCCCGAGTTACACCAGGAATGCACAATCCCTCCGTGAGTGCTCAGACTGTCCGCAATAGGCTGAGAGAGGCTGGACTGAGGGCTTGTAGGCCTGTTGTAAGGCAGGTCCTCACCAGACATCACCGGCAACAACGTCGCCTATGGGCACAAACCCACTGTCACTGGTGATCCTAACTGACCTAAAACAGGGAATTTTTACTGGGATTAAATGTCAGGAATTGTGAAAAACAGAGTTTAAATGTATTTGGCTAAGGTGTATGTAACCTTCTGACTTCATATATACCCATATGTGTGTGTAAATATATATATACTGCTCAAAAAAATAAAGGGAACACTTAAACAACACATCCTAGATCTGAATGAAAGAAATAATCTTATTAAATACTTTTTTCTTTACATAGTTGAATGTGCTGACAACAAAATCACACAAAAATAATCAATGGAAATCCAATTTATCAACCCATGGAGGTCTGGATTTGGAGTCACACTCAAAATTAAAGTGGAAAACCACACTACAGGCTGATCCAACTTTGATGTAATGTCCTTAAAACAAGTCAAAATGAGGCTCAGTAGTGTGTGTGGCCTTCACGTGCCTGCATGACCTCCCTACAATGCCTGGGCATGCTCCTGATGAGGTGGCGGATGGTCTCCTGAGGGATCTCCTCCCAGACCTGGACTAAAGCATCCACCAACTCCTGGACAGTCTGTGGTGCAACGTGGCGTTGGTGGATGGAGCGAGACATGATGTCCCAGATGTGCTCAATTGGATTCAGGTCTGGGGAACGGGCGGGCCAGTCCATAGCATCAATGCCTTCCTCTTGCAGGAACTGCTGACACACTCCAGCCACATGAGGTCTAGCATTGTCTTGCATTAGGAGGAACCCAGGGCCAACCGCACCAGCATATGGTCTCACAAGGGGTTTGAGGATCTCATCTCGGTACCTAATGGCAGTCAGGCTACCTCTGGTGAGCACATGGAGGGCTGTGCGGCCCCCCAAAGAAATGCCACCCTACACCATGACTGACCCACCGCCAAACCGGTCATGCTGGAGGATGTTGCAGGCAGCAGAACGTTCTCCACGGTGTCTCCAGACTCTGTCACGTCTGTCACATGCTCAGTGTGAACCTGCTTTCATCTGTGAAGAGCACAGGGCGCCAGTGGCGAATTTGCCAATCTTGGTGTTCTCTGGCAAATGCCAAACGTCCTGCACGGTGTTGGGCCGTAAGCACAACCCCCACCTGTGGACGTCGGGCCCTCATACCACCATCATGGAGTCTGTTTCTGACCATTTGAGCAGACATGCACATTTGTGGCCTGCCGAAGGTCATTTTGCAGGGCTCTGGCAGTGCTTCTCCTGCCCCTCTTTGCACAAAGGCGGAGGTAGCGGTCCTGCTGCTGGGTTGTTGCCCTCCACGTCTCCTGATGTACTGGCCTGTCTCCTGGTAGCGCCTCCATGCTCTGGACACTACGCTGACAGACACAGCAAACCTTCTTGCCACAGCTCGCATTGATGTGCCATCCTGGATGAGCTGCACTACCTGAGCCACTTGTGTGGGTTGTAGACTCCGTCTCATGCTACCACTAGAGTGAAAGCACCGCCAGCATTCAAAAGTGACCAAAACATCAGCCAGGAAGCATAGGAACTGAGAAGTGGTCTGTGGTCCCCACTTGCAGAACCACTCCTTTATTGGGGGTGTCATGCTAATTGCCTATAATTTCCACCTGTTGTCTATTCCATTTGCACAACAGCATGTGAAATGTATTGTCAATCAGTGTTGCTTCCTAAGTGGACAGTTTGATTTCACAGAAGTGTGATTGACTTGGAGTTACATTGTGTTGTTTAAGTGTTCCCTTTATTTTTTTGAGCAGTGTGTGTGTATATATTGTCACAGGCCGGCTCATAGCAAAAATGAGGGGACACGAACAACAGGTATAGGCCAATCAAAAAGGTTCTTTATTATAAACCAAAAATGATTAACTTTAAACAAAGTAAAAGAAATGAGGTGTGGAAATGTCATAATGTAGGGTGTATGTAAAGTGAAGGGATGCATGAATCTGTGTGTGTGAATATGACTGAGTGGAAACTATGTAAAACTACAAAGGAACAAACAAAACAGGATCATACCTGGAGGAGCAGAGAGAGAAGAGTGGTTAGTGAAGCAGTTTAAATAACCTGAGCCAGGTGGCTCCAATCACTAACGACCCTCCTCTGCCTGCAGGAGGAACCGCCCCTGCACTGCGGTGTGTGTGTGTATATCTATCTATCTATAGATATATACATATATATCTCTATATCTTATCTCTATATATATATCTTATCTCTATATATATCTTATCTATCTTATCTATCCATCCATCCATCCATCCATCCATCACATACATACATACATACATACATACATACATACATACATACATACATACATACATACATACATACATACATACATACATACATACATACGTATACGTGTGTGTTCTGATAAAGATAAATGTTACCTGCAAATATTCTTTGTTCGCACCTTCTGTTTCTATTTTAGAACTCTTGCTTTCCCTGTTCCAGATTCCACCACCACAGCCTCAAACTGGCTAAATCCCCAACTGACCCTCATACCATCACGGTCACCTAATCGTCGCCAGTTTACAATTGGCTCATTCATCCCCCCTCCTCTCCCTGTAACTATTCCCCAGGTTGTTGCTGTAAATGAGAATGTGTTCTCAGTCAATTTATCTGGTAAAATAAGGGTTAAATAAATAATATTTTAAAAGTGAACCACTTCAATGCGTGTCATTCATCACATTGTATAGGCTATCATGATTATGTAGCCTGGTCTTTTAATTATTTGTTTCTTTTATTTTTTATAAAAATGTTTACTTCACTTTTATTAAAACGGCTTTTTAATAATTACATTTTTTAAAACCTTTATTTAACTAGGCAAGTCAGTTAAGAACAAATTCTTATTTTCAATGACGGCCTAGCTGCCTTGTTCAGGGGCAGAACGACAGATTTGTTGGTTAAGGGTGTGTAAGTAAGCATTTCACTGCAATACCTGTTGTATTTGGCGCATGTGAATTAACATTTGATTTGAAATGTTTAAATAATTGACGTAAGAGTAGGCATAGGCTATATTTTTAAATATTAAACATATGATAACAATGTGTATGATTATTTAATTGTAATGTCCTTTATCCTTATTAGGCTATTAGCACAGGCTACAGTAGATGTGTACATAATCATCAGCAGCATTCTATTTCATTCAATAAGTCATCTGAGTTTGACATATAGGCTTAAGAAATATTGTGTTTAAACTATAACCTAATACAGTATAACAAAAGGTGAAAATAAAATGTATAAATAAAACGTATTATTTGGTAATTTTGTAAAAGTTATTGTTAGAAAGTCATTTTTGGCCTTTAATAAACTTGGATTTGCTATTTTGAGGATATATTCCGTTGTGGGTGTCAATATAAAGTCACGGCCATATTTGCCAGTGCCGCTTTTCTGTAAACAAAGTGTCTGAATTCCAAGACGATTTTTCTCTCTTAAATTTGTTTCTGGAAATGTCTTACAAGCCCAATATTTAGTCTAGACTTTGTTTTGTCAGGTGTAAAATTCGATATTGTAATGAATACCTGGGGAACGCCGGTGACTGTAGTTTTTCCCCGAGTTATATACAGTATATAGGGTCAGATCCTGAGAGCTGATTTATATCCGCCATTATTAGGCTACTAATCATAGCTAAAACCCTTTCCCTGTCGTGCATCCGTAAAGGTTAAAATGATGTTGTTCACTCGTCTACCTAAACAGAACACGCGCATCCTATTGTCGGATTTTCTGTCCGGCTGGATGCGGTAACAATGTATACAGACAATTTATCACTTTGGCTACTTAATTCTACCCATACGGTTCCATGATTGTTTCCCGATGGCTATTGATTGATTGGGAAGTGGACGGTACTTTGACTCTTATGACACCCAGTGTTCGCTGAAGCAAATTGCATCTCATCCCCCATACAGCCTACTACGATAGGCTACATTAATTAGACAGATCTTGTATTTCAAGATAAAATTGACAAAAGTAATGCAGCATACCCATTGAAACAATACCTTAAATAAAAATAGAATAAAACTAGGCAAATGTTTCAGCCACTTATTCCTGGTCAATTTCAAATGATTAATTCCAAATCAATTTCATAATGCATATAGTATTATTACTAAAATCACCAGTAAAGATGTATTGCATGTGGCATATATTATATATAATTGTATTTTTTCCCCTCCAACAGTTGCGGTTGTACACTCTTCTTCAACAAGCATATCAACACTGCAATCTTACAGGCCAGTAGGGAATGACTATGGACTATCTTTGAGCTTTCCACAGCTAAAGACTGAAATTGTTAAATGTTCTAGATGACAACAATCATTATCTAATGTGATAGATTATACCACACATTTTAAATGCTGCGAATTAAAAAAAATACAAAATTGCAGCACAACGCATGAGTGTCCATAAAGCGAATTTCTGCTATAATTTCAGTTGGTGACTAACGACTAACGGACATAAATCACACTTTCATTTGCAAACCATTCTTTCATTGTATCACAGAGTTCAAGTGGAAGTTAAGTGCCTCAGAGTAAATATGCAGAATTGCTAGCCATTATTGAAGAGGCAATGAGGTAAGACCAATTTATTAATGGAGAGACTAAAGCAAGGTATGTACTTGCCTTGCCCATGCTAGAGCCTTAAAGTCCATTCACAAACGTATCTACCATGCGGGGGGAAAGCCCAGACACTGTCTAAATGTTAATCTTTACTTGCAAAATGGTTTAATCCTCACTTGTGGATGAAAACATTTTGAACACTTAAAATGCTATGACGTCGATGCTAATGTTCAGTCCCTGGACAATAAAGTAGACGAGCTCAGGGTGAGGATCTCCTTCCAGAGAGACATCAGGGACTGTAACATACTCTGTTTCACGGAATCATGTCGCTCTCCAGATATACTGACTCCGTCCATACAGCCTGCAGGGTTTTCCATACATCGAGTGGACAGAAAAAAATAACTCTTTGGGAAAAATAAAGGAGAATGTGTATGTTTCATGATTCACTATTGTGGTAACATACAGGAACTCAAGTCTTTTTGTTCTCCCGTTCTGGAATACCTCACTATCAAATGCCGACGCATTACTTCACGAGATAATTGTCTTCGGTCATCGTCACGGCTGTGTGTATTCCCCTCAAGCTGACACCTCAACGTCTCACAAAGAACTACACTGGACTTTGTGCAAACTGGAAACGGCATATCCTAAGGTTGCATTTATTGTAGCTGGGGACTTTAATAAAGCAAATCTGAGGAAAACGCTTCCAAAGTTTTATCAACACATTGACTGCACTACTTGCTCATCAAGAATTCTTGACCATTGCTACTTCCTCTTCCGGGATGACTTGAAGCCCTCCCCCACCCTCCCTTCTGCAATTCAGATCGCACCTCCATTCTGCTCTTCACTTCCTATAGGCAGTAACTTAAACAGGCAGCACCGTGGTAAGGACCTTTTCATGTTGGTCTGACCAATCGGAATCTATGCTTCAAGATTGTTTTGATCATGTGGACTGGTACATGTTCCGGGTTGCCTCTGAGAAAAACATTGACATATACACTGACTCAGTGACTGAGTTCATCAGGAAGTGCATAGAGGATGTTGTTCCCACTTTGACGATTAGAACTTATCCAAAGCAAAAACCGTGGATAGATGGCAGCATTCGCACAAAACTGAAAGCGCAAACCACTGCATTTAACCACGGCAAGGTGACTGGGAACATGGACAAGAACAAACAGTCCAGCTATGCCCTCCGTAAGGCAATCAAACAAGCAAAACGTCAGTACAGAGAAAAAGTGGAGTCACAATTCAACGGCTCAGGCACGGGACTGATGAGGCAGGGACTCCAGATAATCACGGATTATAAAGGGAAAACCAGCCACATCGCGGACACTGATGCCTTGCTCCCGGACAAGCTAAACACTTTCTTCGCCGGCTTTTAAGAAAAAACAGTGCCGCCGACACGGGCCACCACCGCTCACGAGGACTGTGAGCTCTCGTTCTCTGTGGCTGATGTGAGTAAGACATTTTAAGTGTGTTAACCCTCGGAAGGTTGCCAGCCCAGACGGCATCCCAAGCCGTGTCCTCAGAGCATGTGCAGACCAGCTGGCTGGGGTGTTTACAGACATATTCAATCTCTCCCTATTCCAGCCTGTTGTCCCCACTTGCTTCAAGATGTCCACCATTGTTCCTGTAACCAAGAAAGCAAAGGGAACTGAACTAAAAGACTATCGCCCCTTGCTCTTTGAGAGGCTAGTTAAGGATCATATCACCTATACCTTTCCCGACACCCTAGACCAGGGGTGGGCAACTCCAGTCCTCGGGGGTCTAATTGGTGTCACACTTTTTCTCTATCCCTAGCAAACACAGCTGATTAATCAAATTGCACTCTAAACAGAAGATGATTAGGTGATTATTGGAGTCAGGTGTGTTAGCTGGGGCAAAACTGTGACACCAATCAGGCCCTCGAGGAATTGCCCACCCCTGCCCTAGACCCACTACATTTTGCATACTGCCCCAACAGATCCACGGATGACACAATCGCACACTGTCCTATTCCATCTAGACAAGCAGAATACCTACAGTTGAAGTCAGAAGTTTACATACACTTAGGTTGGAGTCATTAACTTATTTTCAACCACTCCACAAATTTCTTGTTAACAAACTATAGTTTTGGCAAGTCAGTTAGGACATCTACTTTGTGCATGACACAAGTAATTTTTCCAACAATTGTTTACAGACAGATTATTTCACTTATAATTCACTGTATCACAATTCCAGTGGGTCAGAAGTTTACATACACTAAGTTGACTGTGCTTTAAACAGCTTGGAAAATTCCAGAAAATGATGTCATGGCTTTAGAAGCTTCTGATAGGCTAATTGACATCATTTGAGTCAATTGGAGGTGTACCTGTGGATGTATTTCAAGGCCTACCTTCAAACTCAGTGCCTCTTTGCTTGACATCATGGGAAAATCAAAAGAAATAAGCCAAGACCTCAGGGAAAAAATGTGTAGAACTCCACAAGTCTGGTTTATCCTTGGGAGCAATTTCCAAATGCCTGAAGGTACCACGTTCATCTGTACAAACAATCGTACGCAAGTATAAACACCATGGACCCACGCAGCTGTCATACCGCTCAGTTCTGTTCTGTCTTTGGTGTGAAAAGTGCTAATCAATCCCAGAACAACAGCAAAGAACCTTGTGAAGATGCTGGAGGAAACAGGTGCAAAGTATCTATATCCACAGTAAAACGAGTCCTATATCAACATAACCTGAAAGGCCGCTCAGCAAGGAAGAAGCCACTGCTCCAAAACTGCCATAAAAAAGCCAGACTACGGTTTGCAACTGCACATGGGGACAAAGTTTGTACTTTTTGAAGAAATGTCCTCTGGTCTGAGGAAACAAAAATAGAACTGTTTGGCCATAATGACCATCGTTATGTTTGGAGGAAAAAGGGGGACGCTTGCAAGCCGAAGAACACCATCCCAACCGTGAAGCACGGGGGTGGCAGCATCATGTTGTGGGGGTGCTTTGCTGCACTGCAGGAGAGACTGGTGTGCTTCACAAAATAGATGGCATCATGAGGACGGAAAATTACGTAGATATATTGAAGCAACATCTCAAGACGTCAGTCAGGAAGTTAAAGCTTGGTCGCAAATGGGTCTTCCAAATGTACAATGACCCCAAGCATACTTCCAAAGTTGTGGCAAAATCCCTTAAGGACAACAAAGTCAAGGTATTGGAGTGACCATCAAAGCCCTGACCTCAATCCCATAGAAGATTTGTGGCAAGAACTGAAAAAGCGTGTGCGAGCAAGGAGGCCTACAAACTTGACTCAGGTACACCAGCTCTGTCAGGAGGAATGGGCTTGTGGAAGGTTACCCAAAACGTTTGACCCAAGTTAAACAATTTAAAGGCAAAGCTACCAAATACTAATTAAGTGTTTGCAAACTTCTGACCAACTGGGAATATGATGAAAGAAATAAAAGCTGAAATAAATAATTCTCTCTACTCTTATTCGGACATTTCACATTCTTAAAATAAAGTGGTGATCCTAACTGACCTAAGACAGGGAATTTTTATTTGGATTAAATGTCAGGAATTGTGAAACTGAGTTGAAATGTATTTGGCTAAGGTGTATGTAAACTTCCGACTTCAACTGTATGTAAGAACTACAGCTCAGTCTTCAACACCATAGTGCCCTCAAAGCTCATCACTAAACTCTGGGCTATGGGTCTGAACCCCGCCCTGTGCAACTGGGTCCTGGACTTCGTGATGGGCCAACCCCAGGTGGTGAAGGTAGGCAACAACACCTCCGCTATGCTGATCCTTAACACGGGGGCCCCACAAGGGTGCGTGCTCATCCCCCTCCTTTACTCAATGTTCACCCATGACAGCATGGCCACGCACGTCTCCAACTCAATCGTCAAGTTTACAAATTACAGTTCCTCGGTACATCACTGACAACCTGAAATGGTCCATCCACTCAGACAGTTTGATGAAGACACAACAGCACCTCTTCATCCTCAGGAGGCTGAAGAAATTCGGCTTGGCCCCTAAGACCCTCACAAACTGCACCATTGTCGAGCTGTATCACTGCCTGGTACGGCAACTGGACCGTCCGCAACCGCAAGGCTCTCAAGAGGGTGGTGTGGTCAGCCCAACGTAACACCAGAGGCACACTGCCTGCCCTTCAGGACATCTACAGCACCTGTTGTCACAGGATGGCCAAGAAAATCATCAAGGATCTCAGCCACCCGAGCCCCGGCCTGTTCACCCAACTACCATCTAGAAGGCGGAGACAGTACAGATGCATCAAAGCTGGGACAGAGATACTGAAAAACAGCTTCCATCTCCAGGCCATCAGACTGTTAAATAGTCACCACTAGCCGGCCTCCATCCAGTACCCTGCCCTGAACTTTAGTCACTGTTACTAGCCGGCTACCACCCGGTACTCAACTCTGCACCTAGAGACTGTTGCTCTATGTACATAGTGATTGAGCACTGGTCACTTTAATCAAATCAAATTGTATTAGTCACATGTGCCGAATACAACAGGTGTAGACCTTAGTGAAATGCTTACTTACGAGCTCCTAAACAACAATGCAGTTTAAAAAAATACGGATAAGAATAAGAAATAAAAGTAACAAATAATTAAAGAGCAGCAGTAAAATAACAATAGCGAGACTATATACAGGGGGGTACCTGTACAGAGTCAATGTGCAGGGGCACAGGTTAGTTGATGTAATATGTACATGTAGGTAGAGTTATTAAAGTGACTATGCATAGATGATAACAACAGAGAATAGCAGCAGTGTAAAAGAGGAGAGAGGGGCAATGCAAATAGTCTGGATAGCTATTTGATTAGATGTTCAGGAGTCTTGGGGGGGGGCAGAAGCTGTTTAGAAGCCTCTTGGACCTAGACTTGGTGCTCCGGTACCGCTTGCCGTGCGGAAGCAGAGAGAACAGTCTATGACTATGGTGGCTGGAGTCTTTGACAATTTCTAGGGCCTTCCTCTGACACCGCCTGGTATAGAGGTCCTAGATGGCAGGAAGCTTGGTCCCAGTGATGTACTGGGCCATTCGCACTACCCTCTGTAGTGCCTTGCGGTTGGAGGCCGATCAGTTGCCATACCAGGCAGTGATGCAACCCGTCAGGATGCTCTCGATGGTGCAGCTGTAGAACCTTTTGAGGATCTCAGGACCCATGCCAAATCTTTTCAGTCTCCTGAGGGGGAATAGGTTTTGTCATGCCCTCTTCACGACTGTCTTGGTGTGCTTGGACCATGATAGTTTGTTGGTGATGTAGACACCAAGGAAATTGAAGCTCTCAACCTGCTCCACTGCAGCCCCGTCGATGAGAATGGGGGCGTACTCGGTCCTCTTTTTCCTGTAGTCCACAATTATCTCCTTTGTCTTGATCACGTTGAGGGAGAAGTTGTTGTCATGGCACCACACGGCCAGGTCTCTGACCTCCCTATAGGCTGTCTCGTCGTTGTCGGTGATCAAGCCTACCACTGTTGTCATCTGCAAACTTGATGATGGTGTTGGAGTCTTGAGGGGCTCCTGTGTTGAGGATCAGCGTGGCGAATGTGTTGTTACCTACCCTTACCACCTGAGGGCGGCCCGTCAGGAACTCCAGGATCCAGTTGCAGAGGGAGGTGTTTAGTCCCAGGGTCCTTAGCTTAGTGATGAGCTTTGAGGCTACTATGGTGTTGAACGCTGAGCTGTAGTCAATGAATAGCATTCTCACATAGGTGTTCCTTTTGTTCAGGTGGGAAAGGGCAGTGTGGAGTGCAATAGAGATTGCATCATCTGTGGATCTGTTGGGGCGGTATACAAATTGGAGTGGGTCTTGGGTTTCGGGGATAATGGTGTTGATGTGAGCCATGACCAGCCTTTCAAAGCACTTCATGGCTACAGACGTGAGTGCTACGGGTCGGTAGTCATTTAGGGAGGTTACTTTCGTTTTCTTGGGCACAGGGACTATGGCTGTCTGCTTAAAACATGTTGGTGTTACAGACTCGGACAGGGAGTGGTTGAAAATGTCAGGGAAGACACTTGCCAGTTGGTCAGCGCATGCTCGCAGTACACGTCCTGATAATTCGTCTGGCCTTGTGAATGTTGACCTGTTTAAAGGTCTTATTCACATCGGCTGCAGAGAGCGTGATCACACAGTCTTCTGGAACAACTGGTGCTCCCATACATGTTTCAGTGTTATTTGTCTCGAAGCGAGCATAGAAAGCAGTTTAGCTCGTCTGGTAGGCTCGTGTCACTGGGCAGCTCTCGGCTCTGCTTCCCTTTGTAGTCTGTAATGGTTTACAAGCACTGCCACCTCCGAAGAGCGTCACAGCCTGTGTAGTACGATTCGATCGTAGTCCTGTATTGGCGCTTTGCCTGTTTTGATGGTTCGTCGGAGGGCATAGCGGGATTTCTTATAAGCTTCCGGGTTAGAGTCCCACTCCTTGAAAGTGGCAGCTCTAGCCTTTAGCTCAGTGCGGATGTTGCCTGTAATCCATGGCTCCTGGTTGGAGTATCTACGTACAGTCACTGTGGGGACGACGTCATCGATGCACTTATTGATGAAGCCAATAACTTTGGTGTACTCCTCAATGCCATCGGAGGAATCCCGGAACATTTCCAGTCTGTGCTAGCAAAACAGTCCTGTAGCTTAGCATTTGCTTCATATGACCAATTTTTTTATTTCTCTAGTCACTGGTGCTTCCTGATTTAATTTTTGCTTGTAAGCAGGAATCAGGAGAATAAAATTGTGCTCAAATGGAGGGCGAGGGAGAGCTTTGTATGCGTCTCTGTGTGTGGAGTAAAGGTGGTCCAGAATTTTTTCCCCCCCTGGTTGCACATGTAACATGCTGATAGAAATTTGGTGAAACGGATTTAAGTTTCCCTGCATTAAAGTCCCCGGCTACAAGGAGCTCCGCCTCTGGGTGAGCGTTTTCTTCTTTGCTTATGGCAGAATACAGCTCATTCAATCATTCAATGCTGTCTTAGTGCCAGCCTCCATCTGTGGTGGTATGTAAACAGCTACGAAAAATACAGATATACTCTCTAGGCATATAATGTGGTCTATAGCTGATGGAGAGATTATTTTATAAATTTTTTATTTCAACTTTATTTAACCAGGTAAGCCAGTTGAGAACAAGTTCTCATTTACAACTGTGACCTGGCCAAGATAAAGCAAAGCAGTTCGACAAAAACAACAGAGTTACACCTGGGGTAAACAAACATACAGTCAATAACACAATAGACAAATCTATATACAGTGTGTGCAAATGTAGTAAGATTAGGGAGGTAAGGCAATAAATAGGCCATAGTGGCGAAATAATTACAATTTAGCATTAACACTGGAGTGATGGATATGCAGACGATGTGCAAGTAGAGATACTGGGGTGCAAAAGAGCAAAAATCAATAACAAAATGGGGATGAGGTAGTTGGGTGGGCTATTTACAGATGGGTTGTGTACAGGTGCAGTGATCGGCAAGCTGCTCTGACAGCTGATGCTTAAAGTTAGTGAAGGAGATGTAAGTCTCCAGCTTCAGTAATTTTTGCAATTCGTTCCAGTCATTGGCAGCAGAGAACTGGAAGGAAAGGTGGCCAAAGTGGTGTTGGCTTTGGGGATGACCAGTGAAATATACCTGCTAGAGCGCGTGCTACGGGTGGGTGTTGCTATGGTGACCAGTGAGCTGAGATAAGGCGGGGCTTTACCTAGCAAATACTTATAGATGATTTGGAGCCAGTGGGTTTGCGATGAATATGAAGTGAGGGCCAGCCAACGAGAGAGAGCATACAGGTCGCAGTGGTGGGTAGTATATGGGGCTTTGGTGACAAAACGGATGGCACTGTGATAGACTACATCCAATTTGCTGAGCAGAGTGTTGGAGACTATTTTGTAAATGACATCGCCGAAGTCAAGGATCGGTAGGATAGTCAGTTTTACGATGGTATGTTTGGCAGCATGAGTGAAGGATGGTTTGTTGCGGAATAGGAAGCCGATTCTATATTTAATTTTGGATTGGAGATGCTTAATGTGAGTCTGGAAGGAGAGTTTACAGTCTAACCAGACACCTAGGTATTTGTAGTTGTCCACATATTCTAAGTCATAATCTTTCAGAGTAGTGATGCTAGTCGAGCGGGCGGGTGCGGGCAGCGATCGGTTGAAGAGCATGCATTTAGTTTTACTAGCATTTAAGAGCAGTTGGAGGCCACGGAAGGAGTGTTTTAATGGCATTGAAGCTCATTTGTAAGTTTGTTAACACTGCCCAAAGAAGAGCCAGAGGGATACAGAATGGTGTCGTCTGCGTAGAGGTGGATCAGAGAATCACCAGCAGCAAGAGCGACATCATTGATATATAAAGAGAAAAGAGTTGGTCTGAGAATTGAACCCTGTGGCTCCCCCATAGAAACTGCCAGAGGTCTGGACAACAGGCCTTCCGATTTGACACACTGAACTCTATCTGAGAAGTAGTTGGTTAACCAGGCGAGGCAGTCATTTGAGAGACCAAGTTTATTGAGTCTGCCGATAAGAATGCGGTGATTGAAAGAGTCGAAAGCCTTGGCCAGGTGGATGAAGACGGCTGCACAGTACTGTCTTTATTGATGGCGGTTATGATATCGTTTAGGACCTTGAGTGTGGCTGTGGTGCACCCATGACCAGCTCGGAAACCAGATTGCATAGCGGAGAAGGTACGGTGGGATTCGAAATGGTCGGTGATCTGTTTGTTAACTTAGCTTTCGAAGACCTTAGAAAGGCAGGGTAGGATAGATATAGGTCTGTAGCAGTTTGGGTCTAGTGTCTCCCCCTTTGAAGAGGGGGATGACCGCAGAAGCTTTCCAATCTTAGGGATCTCAGACGATACGGAAGAGAGGTTGAACAGGCTAGTAATAGGCGTTGCGACAATTGCGGCGGATAATTTTAGAGAGTCTCCAGATTGTCTAGCCCAGCTGATTTGTAGGGGTCCAGATTTTGCAGCTCTTTCAGAACATCAGCTATCTGGATTTGGGTGAAGGAGAAGCAGGGGGGGCTTGGGCAAGTTGCTGTGGGGGGTGCAGAGCTGTTGGCCGGGGTAGGGGTAGCCAGGTGGAAAGATTGGCCAGTCGTAGAAAAATGCTTATTGAAATTCTCGATTATCGTAGATTTATCGGTGGTGACAGTGTTTCCTAGCCTCTTTGCAGTGGGCAGCTGGGAGGCGGTGCTTTTATTCTCCATGAACTTTACAGTGTCCCAAATTTGTGCTACAGGATGCAAATTTCTGTTTGAAAAAGCTAGCCTTTGTTTTCCTAACTGACTGTGTATATTGGTTCCTAACTTCCCTGAAAAGTTGCATATCACGGGGGCTATTTGATGCCAATGCAGTACGCCACAGGATGTTTTTGTGCTCGTCAAGGGCAGTCACGTCCGGAGTGAACCAAAGGCTATATCTGTTCTTAGTTCAAAATGTCTTGAATGGGGCATGCTTATTTAAGATGGTGAGGAAAGCACTTTTAAAGAATAACCAGGCATCCTCTACTGACGGGATGAGGTCAATATCCTTCCAGGATACCCGGGCCAGGTCGATTAGAAAGGCCTGCTCGCTGAAGTGTTGCCTCTGTTTGACAGTGAGGGGTGGTCATTTGACCCCAGACCCATTACGGACGCAGGCAATGAGGCAGTGATCACTGAGGTCCTGGTTGAAGACAGCAGAGGTGTATTTAGAGGGCAAGTTGGTCAGGATGATATCTATGAGGGTGCCCGTGTTTACGGATTTAGGGTTGTACCTGGTAGGTTCCTTGATCATTTGTGTGAGATTGAGGGCATCTAGCTTAGATTGTAGGACGGCTGGGGTGTTAAGCACATCCCAGTTTCGGTCACCTAACAGTATGAACTCTGAAGATAGATGGGGGGGGCAATCAATTCACATATGGTGTCCAGGGCACAGCTGGGGGCTGAAGGGGGTCTATAACAAGCGGCAACAGTGAGAGACATTTCTGGAAAGGTGGATTTTTAAAAGTAGAAGCTCGAACTGTTTGGACACAGACATGGATAGTATGACAAAACTCTGCAGGCTAACTCCGCCCCCTTTGGCAGTTCTAACTTGGCGGAAAATGTTGTAGTTGGGGATGGAAATTTCTGAATTTTTGGTGGCCTTCCTAAGCCAGGATTCAGACACGGCTAGGACATCAGGGTTGGCGGAGTGTGCTAAAGCAGTGAATAAAACAAACTTAGTGAGGAGGCTTCTGATGTTAACATGCATGAAACCAAGGCTTTTACGGTTACAGAAGTCAACAAATGAGAGTGCCTGGGGAATAGGTGTGGTACTGGGGCTACAGGGCCTGGGTTAACCTCTACATCACCAGAGGAGCAGAGGAGGAGTAGGATAAGGGTACGGCTTAAGGCTATAAGAACTGGTCGTCTAGTGCGCTGGGAACAGAGAATAAAAGGAGCAGATTTCTGGGCATGGTAGAATAGATTCAGGGCATAATGTACAGACAATGGTATGGTAGGATATGTGTACAGTGGAGGTAAACCTAGGCGATGAGAGAGATTGCATCTCTGGAGGCACCAGTTAAGCCAGAGGTGAGGTCTCCGCATGGGTGGGGGGTGGGACAAAAGAGCTATCTAAGGCATGTTGAGAGGGACTGGGGGCTCTACAGTGAAATAAAACAATAAGTACTAACCGAGACAGCAGTAGACAAGGCATATTGACATTAGAGAGAGGCATAAAGCAATCACGGATGTTGATCGGGAGAGCTAAGACAACAACGGGTAAATGGTGAATGGGCAGAGAGGGTCAGTTAAGTACGCACAGGACCTGAGTTCGAGGCTGGGGCCGACAGATAAACAAAAAGAGTTACCACGTTAGTGAATAGTCCAGCAGGCATCAGCTGTGTAGCCGAGTGATGATAGGGTCCAATGAACAGCAATAGGTGAGTCAGGGAGCTGTTCGGTAGTCGCTACTACGCTAGGCGAGCGGGAGACAATGGCGTACAGAAAGCTAGCGGGCTGGGGCTAGCGGATGGGTCTTCGGTGACATCGCAACGGAAAAGCCTGTTGAAACCACACCGGAAGATTACGTCGGAAGTCCAGTCGTGATGGATCAGCGGGGCTCCGTGTCGACAATAAAGGGTCTAGGCCAATTGGCAAAAGAGGTATTGTAGCCCAAGAAGTTTGCTGTTATATGGGCCTAGCTTGAGGCTAACTGGTGCTTGCTTCGGGACAGAGGCGTTGGTTAACAGTAGCCACTCGATTGTAGCTAGCTAGCTTCGATGATCCGGTGTAATGGTCCAGAGCTTCTGGTAGGAATCTGGTGATGTGGTAGAGAGAAGCAGTCCGAATGACCAGGTGAATGCTATGATGTCACCTTATTGAATCCACTTAAAATCAGTGTAGATGAAGGGGAGGAGACAGGTTAAAGAAGGATTTTTAAGCCTTGAGACAATTGAGACATGGATTGTTTATGTGTGCGATTCAGATGGTGAATGGGCAAGACAAAATATTTAAGTGCCTTTGAACAGGGTATGGTAGTAGGTGCCAGGCGCACTGGTTTGAGTGTGTCAAGAACTGCAACATTCCTGGGTTTTTCACGCTTGTCTCAAGGATGGTCCACCACCCAAAGAACATCCAGCCAACTTGACACAACTGTGGGAAGCATTGGAGTCAACATGCATTCCTGTGGAACGCTTTCGACACCATGCCCCGACGAATTTAGGCTATTCTGAGGGATAAAAGGGGTGAAACTCAATATTAGGAAGGTGTTCCTAATGTTAAATATACACTCAGTGTATATTTATATTCCATACTCTGATATTGCTCATTCTAATATTTCTTAATTGTTTTCTTTTTATTTTTGGGATTTGCATGTATTGCTTGTATCGTTAGGTATTACTGCACTGTTGGAGCTAGGAACATAAGCATTTTGCTACACCCGAGCAATAAAATTGTATTTGATAAAGCAAGATGAAGGTTCACTTATTGTTAGCTGTTTTACCATAGATTCACAGTTTTTTGCCATAAGTGTTGTCTTGTGTGTTTCATAACCATGTAATAATGATGAGACGGAAGACAGGAATCAGTTCAACCATTTATCTAGAAGGTGCTCGGTCTACAACACATACAACATTTTTATTCTCTCTCGAGTTTCCATTAGCTTATGAACTGTCGCTGTAGTTCAGGTAAATGTGCAATGCAAAATACCTCTGTGGGAACCTGTTAAAGGCGCACAACAAGTATATATTTTGTATTGTTAAAATTTGTTCTCTGTGATATGAACGTTCCAAAGGTTTCCAAAAGTGTATCACAAGCAGGGATTATTCATGTTTCTAAACATTTAAACAGAGCATCAGGACTGTAGTACACATTGCCCCAGCAGTGGTCCATATGTTTCACTGAAAACAATAGGGAAGGCTGTATGCCTCCTTGGGTTCTCGCGATCTAGTACTTGCCGTGTGAAATCTACTATGTACCATTGGGTTCTGTAAAGTTAAAATTTGACGTTTCATGGACTCAAGAACTTGTGTTTTTATCTTTTCTTTTTCATTTGAAGGTATCGTTCACAGTTCCCGCTCAGCCCAGTCAAAACTGTTCGCTGCTCTGGCACCCCAATGGTGGAACAAGCTCCCTCACGACGCCAGGACAGCGGAGACAATCACCACCTTCCGGAGACACCTGAAACCCCACCTCTAAGGAATACCTGGGATAGGATTAAGTAATCCTTCTAACCCTCCCCCAAAAAAAGATATAGATGTACTATTGTAAAGTGGCTGTTCCACTGGATATCATAAGGTGAATGCACCAAGTCGCTCTGGATAAGAGCATCTGCTAAATGACATAAGAAACAATGATGTTTTACATTTAAAACTGAGGTGGCACGTTGGGCTTCAACAAAAAAGTTACCCATGACATGTACTTGACAGGAATGTCCTGATTTTATGTGTTCCCATTGTCTAAAAATACATTGTATGTAGCAAAGCCCCTATCATTTAGAGAAACTCACATGGATTTTATAAAGGGCATTTTGACAATGGAGGAGTACTAGCTAGTGTCTTTTAACATATTTAAGCATGAGTGACAGCAAAAGGGATAGTGCCAAACACACTGTGATAAACACACCACATTATGAATGGGCCATTGTAATAATGCCATTGTTTGTGTCTTTGTATTTATTACCCAGTGTAATAAAACTTAATTTCATTACAACTACAGAAAATACTGACAATCCTGTATCTTAGACAGATTGATAACAATATAATTGATTTCAATAGGTGTTCTTTATTTACAATACAGATCACGATGAAGTAGGACATATTTGTTGATCAGACAAAATTTTATGTTCATGCATACTTTTCATCCCCTGTCATCCCCTGGTTTGTAGTCTGTCATCAGTGCCTCTTTGAAAAGTCTCTTCTTCTCCAAATTCTCATTTGCCTTTTTCCTCTTGTCTTGTTTCCTCTGTATAGACTCCTTCTTATTCTTCAGAATGTCGCTCTCTTCTCCCTTGTAGGTGACCTCAAGCTTCTCCCTCATTATCTGCCGAGCTCTTTTGCGGTTTGTTTCCACCGATCTGGTTTGATGGCACTAAATTACGACAGAGGAGTTAGCAATAAAAATGCACAGATTATGGTACCTCCTAAACAGGTGTCGAGGGCAAGGGAGCACCTCAGTTTTTTTTATTTGAGAATACACAGAAAATGTATTCTGATCAATTCTAAATAAATTATTTAATTACCACAAATTCCATGAAAAACAATAAAATGACAATCCAAATAATTTTGTAGTCTACAGCAGCCTAGAGGCAGGTAAATGGTAGCTTCTTCCCTGTCTTCTCTCTGGCGATGGTGAGAATGATGAACTGTAGACTACATGTGTGCACTGCGGAGGCCCATTGGAGGCTTGACAACTTTGGCCAATAAGATTTTTTAATTGAGTTTAATTGAGTTCATAAATCTCCACCAACTCTCTCTTGCGCAGTGGAACTCAGAATGATATGTGACCACTTGGTTACGGTGACACCCAAAACAGAGTGGCCACTGCAAAGCCCAAAAGCCTGACCCCCTTCTGGAAGTTGCTGTAGCCCTGCTTGGGATATTTAGCCTATATTGACTATTGGTTGAGATGCAGGGCCTGTTCTACCTTGGTATGTCAGGGTGGGAAATTGGAAATGTGAATTTTGGACAAATTGGAGGTAATAATGCATTTAAGTTATAGTTTATTGAGATGCATGAATACACCACATCAAAAGCTTGATTTTATGATTGTTTTAAAACAAATTCCCTTCAATTATACCTAGTAATGATATACAGTATCTCACAAAAGTGAGTACACCCCTCACATTTTTGTAATTATTTGAGTATATCTTTTCATGTGACAACACTGAAAAAATGACACTTTGCTACAATGTAAAGTAGTGAGTGTACAGCTTGTATAACAGTGTAAATTTGCTGTCCCCTCAATAACACAACACACAGCCATTAATGTCTAAACCGCTGGCAACAAAAGTGAGTACACCCCTTATTTTGAGGGGACAGCAAATTTACACTGTTATACAAGCTGTACACTCACTACTTTACATTGTAGCAAAGTGTCATTTCTTCAGTGTTGTCACATGAAAAGATATACTCTAATATTTCCAAAAATGTGAGGGGTGTACTCACTTTTGTGAGATACTGTATGTTCACTTCTTGGTCAGTTGAGTTGATGATTAAATCTATGCAAATAAATTTATGAATTGATAGTTCGTCTGTTTTATTTTAGTCTGTAATAGGGTATATTGAAAACAAGTGTTCAAGCTAATTAAATCAACGTTTATTTAGCCGTCCTTTAAGAACCCGAAGGGCGCTCCAATAGTTTAAAATAACTTTTGCCTACACCTAATAGTCCAACTCATCACTTATTACATTCTTATTACAAATAGATTATCACTTCTCACAATGGTTCTCGTTTTGTTGTTAGATCAATGTCTCACAAGATCACAATCTCTTAATTTGTATTTTACATAAATAACAGAACCGACTATAATACATACCATAGCATAGTAGGCCTATAACGTTACTGTTACACCAAAAACACCTAATTTCTAATGAGATTTTAGGATGGTTAGCTGAAGCTGAATAGTCCAGAACAAAATATCATGCACCAAAACTCAACAGAGCCACTAGGGAGGATATATGTTTTGATTGAAACAAAATAAAAGGCTAATATTTTTAACATAATCTGCTCTAATTTACGTAAGTCCAGAGAGGACATATAAATAGGAAAAAATTGTTCCCTAATTATGGCGAGATCACAGGAACCACTTCACCAAAGAGCCCTGTGGCTGCGTTGATAACAATGCGGGGCATTTAAGCCCTGAACGATGCCTGACAGGCAGCACCGTCTCCCAGGCTGCGTGCCACCCCCAAGACCACAGCCAATCGCATGCAAGGAACAACGCAGCTAACTTTGCTAGTCTTGTGAGCAAGCTAGTTAGCTATGTAGTCTTGTTAGCTAGCTATCTAGCAAGTGTAGGAAAAACTTCATGACTATGGGTGATTTTCCAGTACATATATTATGCACTAATATAAGTAGTAGGCAGAATCATTATAAGGTTAATTAATAGATATGTGCAAGCAGAATAAAGGCTGAGCTCAGGTGAATGAACAGAGCTGGGTCAACATGGAGTTAATCACTAGACATGTAAAAACAGAACGTAAGCAGAAAATGTATGCCTGTGCTGTTGTAGGCCTGAGGGAAGTCATTACCTGGTCCTGTGACTAGCATTGAGACATGCAATTGCATTATGTATGTATGCCTGTGCTGTTGTAGGCCTGAGGGAAGTCATTGCCTGGTCCTGTGACTGGCTTTAGGGCATGTAGTTGTATTGTATATGTATGTCTGTGTCATTACAGGCTTGGGGAGAGCCATTGTGTAGTCCTATGAGTATAACTGGACAGACACCTGCATTATGTGTGTCTTATTTTTTGTATCAATGCTATGGATACACCACCAATATTATCTGTAAACAAGCAAGAATTGAGACAGATAATGGTGGCGAGAGGCAAAGGGGTGTTAATCATCTACATAAAGGGGAGTGACCATGTGTGTTATCTGAAGGTGGAAACCTATAAGGCCTGAGGTCTGTGGCAAGAGAATTTAGTTATTCCATGGAATTGTTTGGTTTTGTTACTTTTTGTAATAAAGTCTATTTGAATTCACAAGCTCTGGTATCTGAGAAATATTTGATTCAATATTTCTACGACACAAGCTAACTTGTTATCTATACTGGTTGATAACTTCTTATGGATGGTGGCAGTATTGAGTAGCTTGGATGACTGACGTGCCCAGAGTAAACTGCCTGCTACTCATTCCCAGAAACTAAGATATGCATATTATTAGTATTATTAGTATAGATTTGGATAGAAAACACTCTGAAGTTTCTAAAACTGTTTGAATGATGTCTGTGAGTATAACAGAACTCATATGGCAGGCAAAAACCTGAGAAATAATCCAAACAGGAAGTGGTCGGTTGGACTTCAATTAATTCCCTATTCAAACTAGTGTCTGTGGGGTCATGTTGCACTCCCTAAGGCTTCCACTAGATGTCAACAGTCTTTAGAACCTTGTTTGAGGCTTCTACTGTAAAGTGGGGATGAATAAGAGCTACTGGAGTCAGAACACTGCCAGCAGGGCATGAGCCTCAGGCATGTGCCCTCACATGAGAGGTACCTCAGTTCCATTGCATTTCTGAAGACAAAGGATTTCTCTGGTTTAAACTTTATTGCGGATTTACGATAAAAACATCCTAAAGATTGATTCTATACATCGTTTGACATGTTTCTACGAACTGTAATGGACATTTTTGAGTTTTTGTCTGACATGCGCGTCCTGAATTTGGATTTGTGAACTGAAGGCGCGAACAAAAAGGAGGTATTTGGACATAAAGGATGGGCTTTATCAAACAAAACAAACATTTATTGTGGACCTGGGATTCTTGGGAGTGCATTCTGATGAAGATCATCAAAGGTAAGTGAATATTTATAATGCTATTTCTGACTATTGTTGACTCCAACATGGCGGATATATTATATGGCATGTTTTTGTGACTGAGCGCCGTACTCAGATTATTGCTTTTTCGGTAAAGCTTTTTTGAAATCTGACACAGCGGTTGCATTAAGGAGAAGTTTAGCTAAAGTTCCATGTATAACACTTGTATTTTCATGAACATTTATGAGTATTTCTGTAAATTGATGTGGCTCTCTGCAAAATCACCGGATGTTTTTGGAGGCAAAAGATTACTGAACATAACGTGCCAATGTAAACTGAGATTTGTGGATATAAATATGAAATTTATCGAACAAAACATACATGTATTGTGTAACATGAAGTCATACGAGTGTCATCTGATGAAGATCAAAGGTTAGTGATTAATTTTCCCTCTATTTCTGCTTTTTGTGACTCCTCTCTTTGGCTGGAAAATGGCGGTGTTTTTGTGTGTGTTGGCGCTGACCTAACATAATCATACGGTTTGCTTTCGCCGTAAAGCCTTTTTGAAATCAGACACTGTGGCTGGATTAACAAGAAGTAAAGCTTTAAATTGGTGTATAATACTTGTATGTTTGAGGAATTTTAATTATGAGATTTTTGTTGTTTTGAATTTGCCGCCCTGCACTTTCACTGGCTGTCGTCATATCGATCCCGCTAACAGGATCAAGCCATAACAGGTTAACTTGCATAACTGGATAATATTTACAGTGGGTGAGCTCCATTCCTGACAGGCTGATCAGATTAAATTTCAGCCTTTGAGGCTGATATGTCAGGATGCTGCTTTGTAGGTGGTTTCATAGTTCAGGCTCCTTGCAGGCATATTAGCTGTTTAAGTGCTTTAGAGGCAGATGCATATCTGATCCAAGGGGTGAGCTCTATTCCTGGCAGGCTGATCTGATTCAATAGCAGCCTCAGAGGCTGATATCAGGATGCTGCTTTGTAGGCTGTTTCATAGGTAAAGCTTCTTGCAGGCATATTAAGTGTCCGTGTGTTATAGGCTATTGAATCTTTTCAGCCTGCCAGGAATAGAGCCCGCCCAGTCTTGATCATATACATAATGCACTCTGCTAATCTGCCTGCAATGACCTTTACCTATGAAAGTCTTCAAGGTAGAATCCTGACTTATCAGCCTCTGAGACTGCTATTGAATCTGATCAGCCTGTCAGGAATGGATCACACCCACTCTGTAAATGTAAATATTATCCATAAAACATGAAGTGTCCCTTACAATTATACACATCAGTTATGCAAGCTAACAACCAGTATATATAAAAAATCTACAAGACTAGCCAAGTTACAGTGCTTTCAGAAACTATTCACACCCCTTGAATTTTTCCACATTTTGTTGTGTTACAGCCTGAATTTAAAATGGATTCAGTTTAGATTTTTTTTTGTCACTGGCCTACACACAATATCCCATAATGTCAAAGTAGAATGTCTTTTTTTTAATGTTTACAAATTAATAACAAATGAAAAGCTGCAACGTCTTGAGTCAGTAAGTATTCAACCCCTTTGTTATGGCAAGGCTAAATACATCCAGGAGTAAAAATCTGCTTAACATGTCATATAATAAGTTGCATGGGACTCACTCTCTGTGCAATAACAGTTGACATGATTTAAATGATTACCTAATCTCTCTCTACCCCACACATACAATTATCTGTAAGGTCCATCAGTCGAGCAGTGAACTTCAAACACAGATTCAACCACAAAGACAGGCAAGGTTGGAGCAACGTGTACCTAACTATAAACATCAATGCCTTTCTTAAAATCAATACACAGAAGTATATATTTTTAAACCTGCATATTTAGCTAAAAGAAATCCAGGTTAGCAGGCAATATTAACCAGGTGAAATTGTGTCACTTCTCTTGTGTTCACTGCACGCAGAATCAGGGTATATGCAACAGTTTGGGCCGCCTGGCTCGTTGCGAACTAATTTGCCAGAATTTGATGTAATTATGACATAACATTGAAGGTTGTGCAATGTAACAGGAATATTTAGACTTAGGGATGCCACCCGTTAGATAAAATACGGAACGGTTCCGTATTTCACTGAAAGGAAAAACGTTTTGTTTTCGAGATGATAGTTTCCGGATTCGACCATATTAATGACCTAAGGCTCGTATTTCTGTGTGTTTATTATATTATAATTAAGTCTATGATTTGATAGAGCAGTCTGACTGAGTGGTGGTAGGCACCAGCAGGCTCGTAAGCATTCATTCAAACAGCACTTTCGTGCGTTTTGCCAGCATGTCACGTCCTGACCAGTGTAAGAGGTCATTTGCCATAGTAGAGTGGTCAGGGTGTGACAGGTGGTTGTTCTGGGTGGTTTGGGGGTTTTCTGTTTCTAGGTGGGATTGTTCTAGATGTCTATTTCTATGTGTTGGTTTCCATGTTTTGGCCGGGTATGGTTTCCAATCAGAGGCAGGTGTCTTTCATTGTCTCTGATTGGAAGCCATACTTAGGCAGCCTGTTTTCATTTGGGGTTTGTGGGTAGTTGTTTCCGTTTAGTCTAGTGTACCTGACGGGACTGTTGTTGGTCGTTTTGTTGTTAAAGTGTATTCATTAAAGACAAAGAATGAGCACTATACACGCTGCGCCTTGGTCTCCATTCAACGACCCCTATGACACAGCAGCTCTTCACTGTGCTTCAAGCATTGCGCTGTTTATGACTTCAAGCCTATCAACTCCCAAGATTAGGCTGGTGTAACCGATATGAAATGGCTAGCTAGTTAGCGGGGTGCGTGCTAATAGCGTTTCAAACATTACTCGCTCTGAGACTTGGAGTAGTTGTTCCCCTTGCTCTGCATGGGTAACGCTGCTTCGAGGGTAGCTGTTGTTGATGTGTTCCTGGTTCGAGCCCAGGTAGGAGCGAGGAGAGGGACGGAAGATATACTGTTACACTGGCAATACTAAAGTGCCTATAAGAACATCCAATAGTCAAAGGTATATGATATACAAATCGTATAGAGAGAAATAGTCCTATAATAACTACAACCTAAAACCTCTTACCTGGGAATATTTTAGACTCATGTTAAAAGGAACCACCAGCTTTCATATGTTCTCATGTTCTGAGCAAGGAACTTAAACGTTAGCTTTCTTACATGGCACATATTGCACTTTTACTTTCTTCTCCAACACTTTGTTTTGGATTATTTATACCAAACATGTTTCATTATTTATTTGAGGCTAAATTGATTTTATTGATGTATTATATTAAGTTAAAATAAGTGTTCATTCAGTATTGTTGTAATTGTCATTATTACAAATAAATAAATAAATACTTTGGTGGGGGGAAAAAAAATATATATATATATTTTTATTTTTAAAAATCGGCCTATTAAATCGGTATCGGCTTTTTTGGTCCTCCAATAATCGGTATCCGCGTTGAAAAATCAGAATCGGTCGACCTCCATAACATTCTAACTTATAAACTAATGCGCTCCAAACCCAAATGAACGCATGATGTTAGCATGAAATGTACCATCCCTTAGTGTAGCAATAGATTAAAACAAATGTGCAGATTAACCGTGGGTTCTGCCACAGACACACTGTCAATCTATCATCAATCCGCCCTCTCCTATTTATAGAGTTTATCTCATGATCTCGACAAAACATATTTTGAAAAAACTACTTTTTATATGTCATGCTCATGAGATAAGTTATTCACTTGCAAACAGTAATTCAAGAAGATTGAAATGTATAGGCTATTCCCATTAAACTGATTGAGATCAATCAAATGATTTGCCATGAAGACGCAGTTAGACCCGGTAAAACAAAGAATTATCATTCATGATTGACAGTGATGATGGTCCATTTTGAAATTAGGTATGCCTAATTTGGTGTTTTAGGGTATAAAAATATAACATTTTCTAGAGACAATATGTGTGGGCATGGCCGATGTTGCAATTGGAGGATGCATTTTATGCATATTCTATAACAGGGCTCTCAAACCCTATTCCAGGAGAGCTATCCTGTAGGTTTTCATGTCAACCCTAATCTAGCACAGCTGATTCTAATAATTACCAGGTTTATAAAATGAATCAGGTTAGTTACAACTGCGGTTGGAGTGAAAACATACAAGACGGTAGTGCTCCAGGAACGGAGTTGGAGAGCCCTGTAATGATAGGTTATTCAATAGGCTACATCTGTCCATACAAACTTTGATTGAGGAAATTATGACGTAATTTACATTTGTTGCGCTCCCTTACCTAAAAAATGATCACTACACCACTGCTCCTAAATGGGGCACCTTACCTACCTATATGGGGGACCTATCATATGACCTATGGCAGTATGGCTCAGGAAGGATAGCCTATCAAAAAGTTTATGTATTTCGTGTTGTCCATGTGTAATATTGGTTGTCTTATGGTCATCATGAACTAAAAAGGCTTAATGTAATATGTTAGTCACCTTAACGACAATGCCAGTTGGGATGTGCCTGAGTACCACACAGTTGCTGGTTTTGTTGGTCGCCTGACCACCAGGTCCAGACCCTCTTACAAACTGCTCGTCCAGCTCGTCTTCATTTAGGACAGGGAGATCAATGTAATCTTTCTTACCGGCGGTCTGAACATGTGCCAAGCTAACCGGTGGCACAGTAAAAAGTAGAGGTCGTCCTGAGGTTCCCCATGTTACCTTCCCCGTCACTTGAAAGATCAGGTTAACGAATAATCTTGACATTACCCTTCCGAATTACGTGAGAGCGCTCAGTTTGCATTTACACTAAAAGTGATATCTCTCTTTACAGTGTTCCAATAATGCAGCGGACAAATTTAGGCGAAAATATGATTGTTTTCACGTGTAAATACAAAAGAAACAATCACTTCCTTTTCAGCCTCAGCAAATCAAGTTCACCGTTTACTTTTTCTTCCCTCCTGGATTGGTGGCTATGAACCAACAGTGGCACAATATCGCCAACACATGGACTGAAGTATAAGGAGGACCAACACCTCAGTGAAGGCTATCATGGCTATCATTTCCTTTTACGCGTACATTTTAATGTATTCTAGAGCATAATCAAATGGTTAAAAGGATCTAATTGGGAAAACAGACAACACCCTCCATATGCAACAATTCCTTTACCTTTTCACGATCAAATGTTGGTCTGTGGAAGTAGATTTATCAGTGCCTTCAGAAAGTATTCCCCTTGACTTTACCACATTTTGTTGTTTTACACCCTGAATTTAAATTTAATTGGGATTTTATACCCCATAATGTCAAAGTGGAATTTTTTTATTCAACATTTTTACAAATTATTTAAAAAGAAAGGCTTAAATTACTTGAGTCAGTAATTATTCAATACCTTTGTTATGGCAAGCCTAAATAAGTTCAGGAGTAAAAATGTGCTTAACAAGTCACATAAGTTGCATGGACTCACTCTGTGTGCAATAATAGTGTTTAACATTGAACATCCCTTTGAGCATGGTGAAGTTATTAATTACACTTTGGATGGTGTATCAATACACCCAGTCACTACAAAGATACAGGCATCCTTCATAACTCAGCTGCCGGAGAGGAAGGAAACCGCTCAGGGATTTCACCTTGAGGCCAATGGTGACTTTAAAAAAGTTAGATGTTAATGGCTGTGATGGGAGAAAACTGAGGATGGAGCAACATTGTAGTTACTCCACAATACTAACCTAATTGACAGAGTGAAAAGAAGGAAGCCAGTACAGAACAAAAACATTCCAAAACATGCATCCTGTTTGCAATAAGGCACTAAAGTAAAACTGCAAAAAATGTGGCAAAGAAATTATCTTTGTGTCCTGAATACAAAGTTATGTTTGTGTAACCGATGTGAAATGGCTAGCTAGTTAGCGGTGGTGCGCGCTAATAGCGTTTCAATTGGTGATGTCACTCGCTCTGAGACCTTGAAGTAGTTGTTCCCCTTGCTCTGGGGCCGTGGCTTTTGTGGTGCGATGGGTAACGATGCTTCGATGGTGGCTGTTGTCTGTGTGCAGAGGGTCCCTAGTTCAAGCCCAGGTAGGGGCGAGGAGAGGGACGGAAGCAAAACTGTTACATTTGGGGCATATCCAACACAACACATCACTGAGTACCACTACTCATATTTTCAAGCATGGTGGTGGCTGCATCATGTTATGGGTATGCTTGTCATCGGCAAGGACTAGGGAGTTTTTTAGGATGAAAACATTTTACATTTACATTTAAGTCATTTAGCAGACGCTCTTATCCAGAGCGACTTACAAAAGAAATGGAATAGAGCTAAACACAGGCAAAATCCTAGAGGAAAGCCTGGTTCAGGCTGCATTCTAACAGACACTGGGAGACAAATTCAACTTACAGCATGACAATAACCTGAAACTCAAGCCAAATATACACATCGGTTACACAAACATAACTTTGTATTCAGGACACAAAGATAATTTTTGAGATAAAAACGCTTGAAAATCTATGGCAAGACTTGAAAATGTCTGTCTAGCATTGATCAACAACCAAACTGAGCTAGAATTATAAATAAAAAAATGATGAGCAAATATTGTACAATCCAGGTTTGCAAAGCTCTTAGAGACTTAACCAGACAGACTCATAGCTGTAATTGCTGAAAAAGCTGATTCTGAAAAGTATTTACTCAGGGGGTTGAATACTTATCGAAAGAAGATGTATTAGTTTTAATTTTTCATAGATTTTTTACAAATGTTAGAATTTTTCTTACACTTTGACATTACAGAGTATTTTGTAATGACAAAAAATTGACAAAAAATTGACAAAAAATTACAACACATATTTTGCAGATGCTATCGCAGGTGCAGCGAAATGCTTATGTTTCTAGCTCTGGCACCAATAGTGCAGTAATACCTAACAATACACACAAATCCCCAAAACAATTGAAAAAAATAATTGAATTAAGAGATATCGGAACGAACAATGTCAGAGTCCAGATTATAAATATATATACTGTGTATACTGAACAAAAATATAAACGCAACATGTAAAGTGTTGATTCTATGTTTCGTGAGTTGAAATAAAAGATCCTCAAAATTTTCCATACGCACAAAAAAACGTATTTATCTCAAATTTTGACAACAAATTTTGTTTACATTCCTGTTAGGGATTATTTCTCCTTTGCCAAGATAATCTGTTGACCTGACAGGTGTGGCATATCGAAAAGCTGATTAAAGAGCATGATCAATACACAGGTGCACCTTGTGCTGAGGACAATAAAAGGCCAATCTAAGATGTGCAGTTTTGTCATGCAACACAATACCACAGATGTCTCAAGTTTTGAAGAACCGTGCAATTCGCATGCTGACTGCAGGAATGTCCACCAGACCTGTTGCCAGAAAATTGAATGTTCATTTCTCTACCATAAGCTGCCTCCAACGGCGTTTTAGAGAATTTGGCAGTACGTCCAACTGGCCTCACAACTGCAGACCACGTGTAACCACGCCAGCCCAGGACCTCCACATCTGGCTTCTTCACCTGCAGGATCGTTTGACAGGGTGCTGAGGAATATTTCTGTCTGTAATAAAGACCTTTTGTGGGGGAAAACTCATTCTGATTGGCTGGTCCTGGCTCCCCGGTGGGTAGGCCTATGCCCACCCATGGCTGTGCCCTTGCACAGTCATGTGAAATCCATAGATTAGGGCCTAATGAATTCATTTCAATTGACTGATTTCCTTATATGAACTGTAACTCAGTAAAATCTTTGAAATTGTTGCATGTTGCGTTTATATTTTTGTTTCCAACAGGACAACAACCCTAAGCACACTGCCAAGACAACGCAGAAGTCTCTGAATGTCTTTGAGTTGCCCAGCCAGAGCCCAGACTTGAACCCGATTGAGCATCTCTGGAGAGACCTGAAAATAGCAGTGCAGCGACGCTCCCGATCCAACCTGACAGAGCTTCAGAGGTTCTGCAGAGAAGAATGGGAGAAACTCCACAAAATAGGAGTTCGCGGATGCTTTAGTCCAGGTCTGGGAGGAGATCCCTCAGGAGACCATCCGCCACCTCATCAGGAGCATGCCCAGGCGTTATAGGGAGGTCATACAGCCACCTGGAGGCCACACACACTTCTGAGCCTCATTTGACTTGTTTTAAGGACATTACATCAAAGCCTGTAGTGTGGTTTTCCACTTTAATTTTGAGTGTGACTCCAAATCCAGACCTCCATGGGTTGATAAATTGGATTTCCATTGATTATTTTTGTGTGATTTTGTTGTCAGCACATTCAACTATGTAAAGAAAAAAATATTTAATACGATTATTTCATTCATTCAGATATAGGATGTGTTATTTTAGTGTTCCCTTTATTTTTTTGAGCAGTGTATAAAGGTCTGGCTATAAACAATGCAACATGTGACTGCAAGGCCCCATCTTGTTTTAAAGCATACAACATTAAGCGTATAAGGAAAGGACAAAGGAAAAGAGACCACATTTCCAAATATTTCACTTTACTTTATGGTTTCTTTCAGATTTTAAAAGGATAGTTCACCCATATTCCAAAATTAGATATTTGTTTCCTTACCCTGTATGCAGTCAGAGATATATGGTCATCATAGGCTGGGTTTTCATGGTGCTTCCTGTAGAGCACCACTGTGGAGGTGTCATAATACCAATCAAACCAATTGTTTTTCCACCGTTCATTTTTCCCATAGGGGATTTCAGAAATACTTAAAATAAGGGCTGTGTTTTGTGTAGACTAACCCTGGTGTGACGTTTTAATAACCATGTAAATCTCTCTCGGACAAGGTGACTTTTATCAGTATATTCGGCTCTATTTTCTCTCAGGTTCGAAAATGCTAATTAGCATCAAAGTAGACATCATGCAAAACTACAAATCCCTGCAAGCTCCTGCACGTCATCTCTAGCTGATACCTTTGCTAACGGGTATTGTGTCAACTTAAAACTTGCAGAAGACAGTTCACATAATTGTCCATTTAAAGAAATGTAGCCTATTTATTAATTACCACTTTAGCTAACATTTGATAGTTAATCCAGAGATTCTTACCTTTGCCTCGATTCAGATCATCATGGCATTTGTAGTTCTTTATGATAGCTACATTAGCAGCTAATTAGCATTTCATTTTGGGGAGGGTAAATAAAGGTGAATATATTGATAAAAGTCACCTTGTCCTAGAGAGGTTTATACGGTTATCAAAACATCACACCAGGGTAAACCTACACAAAACACAGGCCTTATTTGAAGTGTTTCTAAAACGAATGCTGAAAAAACGATTGGAACCATTTCCTTGTGTGTCCTCTAGGTTTTATGGGTATTTTGAGTCATACTGTGGTACTCTATACCAATTGTATAGATTTTACATTATTTGAATTTAATGTTAAGCCTTATTTCACTGTCGTATGCACAACCTAAATTTTTCCTTGACATCATTTGAGCTTTTCATAAGAATGCATCATATAGAAATGGCATCTTTTTGTAGGCAGTAACTCCACCATGGGTATTTACATTTACATTTTACATTTAGGTCATTTAGCAGACGTTCTTATCCAGAGCGACTTACAGTAGTGAATTCATACATTTCATTTCATGCATTTTTTAAAATTGGTTTTTGTACTGGCCCCCCGTGGGAATCGAACCCACAACCCTGGCGTTGCACAAACCATGCTGGCATTGCAAACACCATGCTCTACCAACTGAGCCACAACTGAGCCACATTTATGTAATTTAAAAAAGCACATAAAGAACATAAAAGCTTCATAATGCATGAAGCTCCTGTTAACTGACTGATATTATCTCATATATCAAAACGCATAGGATCTCCTAAGCCTGTGTTAACCTCAGACTTCATTTTCCGGCGTTTTTCCCCAAACCCTATTCTATGCCCATTAATTTCCCCATAGGAATGGCTGAACGAACCAGAGGTAACTCATTTCCGTTTGCGGAAATGCACGAGCATTTGGCCAACAGGTGGCGCATTCCATTTGGCCTGAGCGCGAGAGGGAAGCAAATTCATAGTTGTGGTTCACGTTCACGTATGCAGCGAACAAGACCAGAGGCAACCCTCAGAAGCTCAAGATTGCGAGTATCTTCACCATATTTTCGCAATACTCTTGATTCAAGAGGATTTACGGACTTCGATTTTACCGGTGTTTGAATCCAGAGCGTCTCTTTCGCTTGAGCGGTAACTGAAGTGATGAAGGCAACTCGCGTGTGAATTACTACTGGATACAATGACGTTTTAGTAGCCTACATGGATTTTCCGTCGGTTGTCATAACTTGACCCCGATTTTTATCGGTTTACTACCACACAGTTTAGGGCCAACGTAGTTATTTGTTCAAAGAAATGTGAGGACTCGGATGCAGCTCGAGAAAGATGATGACCTGAGGCTGTCCCTAATTCCTGTTTACATGAAGTAGTTCAACTATCCAACGTCCTCAAGACAACGGAAAGGAAACGGACTAAATGAATTGTTGGCTACATTGTAACATTTCAAGCTGGCATGTAATGCCACTTTTTATTTTCTATGTCTGCTGAGTATCCCACAGAGGAACCAAAAGAGGGAACGGCCAATTAACTTTGATTTCTGGTGAGTCCTAGACAGTTTTCTATTTCAGCGTACGGGTGCGCATCCTTTTTATGCATGTGTTGAACATTGCGAGCCATCAATTTGTGATTACCATGCGCGATGTTGCTAGGTAACTGACTTGTGTAAAGATGGTGGGTTTACTTTGGGTCACAGTGAAAAGCACGGAACAATTTCAATAATTTCATCCACAGACAGCAGCAATTCAAAATCCAATTGCATGTGAAATGTTCATTATTCTTTCAATAGTTCACGATCAGAGATGTCTGTCTAGTAGTAGGTGAATGATACGATGCAGTAGAATCATGCTTGATTCCCCTGACTTGTTACATTGTTACCACTATCAACAATCTCTTTATCAGCACACAAGAGATCAATTAATGCAGGAGAGAGCAAGTCAACAACTCTGGATTTATTGTATGCTGTTGAAAAGAGATGCATTATAACACAAAAAACAGTTCCCTATGTCTGGTTTTTGGGGATTACTTGTTGCCATTGAGTGATTTTAAAATTGAGCCTGTTTGGTAACTTTTACATTGTCGCTTTAGCATGTCACTTGTAGCATGCTTGTTATAAATCTGAAGATTGGGAAAGGGGGATACCTAGTCAGTTAAACAACTGAATTCCTTCAACTGAAATGTGTCTTCCGCATTTAACCCAACCCCTCTGAATGAGAGAGGTGCGGGGGGCTGTCTTAATCGACGTCTTAGACGCCCGGGGAACAGTGGGTTTACTGGCTTGCTCAGGGACAGAACGACAGCTTTTAACATGTCAGCTTTCGGTTACTGGCCCAACGCTCTAACCACGAGTACCATGTTGCAACATACTGTATGTACTTTTCATTTCTTGAGGTATCTGCAGCTACAGATTCATCATGCAAGTGCATACCTTAGCCCAACCCATGCTTATCTCTACAATATTGAGAGCTGTTGCAGGTTGCCCTTTGTGTTGTCCTTTTGTCTTTTAGGTTGTACATATTAGTCAGTTATCTTCTGACACAGTAGCCCATCTGAGTTGCTGTGTTCATAGTTTGTCATCTTCCATTTTCACATGATGTATTTTCCAACTAGGTTTGCAACTGAACTGTGCCTGTTGTTATAACAGGGTAGTAATGATATTGATTGGAACAGTCACATATGGTAGTCTCTTTGAGTGATCTTGTGTTTTTCGTCCAGGTTTTGTAATGGTCTCTCGTCAGTCTTTAATCATTTGAATTAATAAGCTCTGACTGCAGCATCACCTACACATTTGTTCCACTTTATTTGTCTGTCAAACTGAAGAGAAATGGTGAGCTGTTTGTCCATCAATGCCTCTTAATATGTAAATTCCTGACCATGTCTCTTAATGCAGCTGTCAGTTGGTCAGGTTCTGTGGGCTTCCATGATGAGGTGCACTCCCCAGTCTACTGTAATTGAGGCCAGTGTGACTCACTCTCCAGTGCTGACAGGGGCCTGTGACCACTGCTGCCCAGATGGTGGTTCTGCGCTGAAGGGCAGCCCTGACACAGTGCCACTGTTCTGGAGGGCGGCCGCACTATCACGGCACACTACCCAAGGTTGCCCCCTCTCTCAGTGGCACTGTACTGAAAACATGTACATTCTTTTTGCAAATGTATGATTGTTGGGCCAAAAGGCACAGGTTTCTCTTTAATTATTTGGTTGACAAAGTAGCTGAACCCCCCTATTGTAGCAGGTTGTGAAGACATGTGGTGCCTCCCCCTCCAGGCCTGTGTAAAGGACAACATGGCATCACTCCAGCTATACACCATCAACACACTGATAGAACTGATGTCCTCCTCACACACAATGGCATCAACAATACACGTCTACTGCCAGAAATAGATAAAGGGATTAATAGTGCATAGGCTACTTTGAGGAGATGTGAGGAAACTGTTATGACACAGCTTTTTATTTTTAGGATGTAGTAAACAGCGAAATTCCTGCCTTTCAAACATGGACGACAGGCGCACTAGATTCTTAAATGGCAAGTTGTTATTTTGAGATTACTCTGTAGGTGTTGATGTGTGTTATGTGCACAGGATCTTTTCACAGATCAATTATCCTCCATGCTGGGCTTGTGGGAACTTGTTTTGTATCCTGATTTACAGTCATTTTTACTTAATTCAGTATCCCTAAAGAGAGTGACAACAAAGCCAAATGCAATAGGAGACTTGAAATAAATAGTATGTACATTTTTTGCTGTCTGAATTGAATTAGTGGCATGTCTTTGCCTTTATTTCCCCAGTGCACACCCAGATGCATGTACGGGTAGTTCTGACACATAGTCAGCTTCATTATACGCTGCAGATTGTTATGTTTGCGTTCCCTGTTCAAAGCACATATCAGAGAAACTGATTAATAACAGCATAAAGTGTGAAAAGGAAAATTAGTCACTGGGTATCTTCTCACTCTCTCTCAAATGTTTTCCTGTATCATGAGGCTGAGATGACTGTGTTCCCCAACCCCTGGAGTGGTCTCTGATGATACTTAAAATAAATACAATTCCACTCAAACTATCTTTTGGTATTTGTTTCATTAGTCCACTGTTGATTCAGTCCCAAAATGTTTTGCAAGCCAGCAATCAAGTAGTTTTCATGATTAAGAACTTTCAAAATACAGAAATACAGCCAGTATGATGCGTTTTGCATCATGTGATGCATTTTGCGTCATACCGGCTGTATTTCTGCCCAACGTGAACGGCAAGAGCTCAGACACACATGGAAAATGAAATTACCCTGGGAATCGATAGAACATTGCTCAGAGATGCCCAAAAACAATATAACATAGAAAATGGGTGAATCTTTGCTTTAAGGGGAAGGAGGACTTGAGGTGAAGAAGATCTATTATAGCCATCAGGATAACCACTAATACCACTGATCCAGGGAAACTCCTCACTCTCACTTGATTGTAGGGGTGTAACGGTATACACATTCATACCGAACCGTTCGTTACGGGGACCTCAGTTCGGTCCACACTGTGAACCGGAATGAATACATAAAAAAAAACATATTTACAAAATAAAAACACTAGGTCTATAGGCTATGCCTACACGGTTGTAGGCCTATGCATCTTGAGTAAATCTGTCTATTCAGGCTATTTTGTTAAAAATCTAATCAAATTGTATTTGTCACATGTGCCGAATACAACAGTGAAATGCTTACTTTACAAGCCCTTAACCAACAATGGAGTTTTAAGAAAGTACAAAAATAAATAAATAAAAGTAACAAATTATTACAGGGCAGCAGTAAAATAACAATAGCGAAGCTATATACAGTGGGTACCATTACAGAGTCAATGTGCGGGGGCACCGGTTGGTCGAGGAGATGTTGTGACTATGCATAGATATTTACAGAGAGTAGCAGCAGCATAGAAGAGGTGGAGGGGGGCAATACAAACAGTCTGGGTAGCCATTTGATTAGATGTTCAGGAGTCTTATGGCTTGGGGGGTAGAAGCTGTTTAGAAGCCTCTTGGACCTACACTTGGCACTCCGGTACCGCTTGCAAGTGTGGTAGCAGAGAGAGCAGTCTATGACTAGGGTGGCTGGAGTCTTTGACAATTTTTAGGGCCTTCCTCTGACACCGTCTGGTGTAGAGGTCCTGGATGGCAGGAGGCTTGGCCCCAGTGATGTGCTGGGCCGTACGCACTACCCTCTGTAGTGCCTTGCGGACGGAGGCCGACCAGTTGCCATACCAGGGAGTGATGCAACCGGTCAGGATGCTCTTGAAGGTGCAGCTGTAGAACCTTTTGAGAATCTGAGGACCCATGGCAAATATGTTCAGTCTTCTGACTGGGAATAGGTTTTGTCGTGCCCTCTTCATGACTGTCTTGGTGTCCTTGGACCATGTTAGTTTTTTGGTGATGTGGACACCAAGGAATTTGAAGCTCTCAACCTGCTCCACTATGGCGCCGTCGATCAGAATGGGGGTGTGCTCGGTCCTCTTTTTCCTGTAGTTCACAATCATCTCCTTTGTCTTGATCACATTGAGGGAGAGGTTGTTGTCCTGGCACCACACAGCCAGGTCTCTGACCTCCTCCCGGTTTGCTGTCTCATCACTGTTGGTGATCAGGCCTAACACTGTTGTGTCATCTGCAAATGTAATGGTGGTGTTGGAGTCGTGCCTGGCCGTGCAGTCATGAGTGGGAGTACAGGAGGGGACTGAGCACGCACTCCTGACGGGAGGATGTGTTGTTATCTACCCTTACCACCTGGGGGCGGACCATCAGGAAGTCCAGGATCCAGTTGCAGAGGGAGAAGTTTAGTCCCAGGGTCCTTAGCTTAGTGATGAGCTTTGAGGGCACTATGGTGTTGAACGCTGAGCTGTATTCAATGAATAGCATTCTCACATAGGTGTTCCTTTTGTCCAGGTGTGAAAGGACAGTGCGGAGTGCAATAGAGATTGCATTATCTGTTGGGGCGGTATGCAAATTGGAAGGGGTCTAGGGTTTCTGGGATAATGGTGTTGATGTGAGCCATGACCAGCCTTTCAAAGCACTTCATGGCTACGGACGTGAGTGCTACAGATCGGTAGTCATTTAGGCAGGTTACCTTAGTGTTCTTGGGCACAGGGACTATGGCTGTCTGCTTGAAACATGTTGGTATTACAGACTCCGACAGGGAGAGGTTGAAAATGTCAGGGAAGACACTTGCCAGTTGGTCAGCGCATGCTAGGAGTGCACATCCTGGTAATTCATCTGGCCCTGCGGCCTTGTGAATGTTGACCTGTTTAAAGGTCTTACTCACATCGGCTACGAAGAGCGTGATCACACAATTGTCTGGAACAGCTGATGCCCTCCTGCATGTTTCAGTGTTATTTGCCTCGAAGCGAGCATATAAGTAATTTAGTCTGGTAGGCTCGTGTCACTGGGCAGCTCTTGGCTGTGCTTCCCTTTGTAGTCTGTAATAATTTCCAAGCCCTGCCACATCCGACGAGCGTCGGAGCCGGTGTAGTTTTATTCGATCTTAGTCCTTTATTGAAGCTTTGCCTGTTTGATGGTTTGTCGGAGAGCATAGTGGGAATTCCTATAAGCTTCCGGGTTAAGTCCCGCTCCTTGAAAGCGGCAGCTCTAGCCTTTAACTCAGTGTGGATGTTGCCTGTAATCCATGGCTTCTGGTTGGGGTATGTACGTACAGTCACTGTGGGGACGACGTCATCAATGCACTTATTGATGAAGCCAGTGACTGGTCTGATGTACTCCTCAATGCCATCGGAGGAATCTCGGAACATATTCCAGTCTGTGCTAGCAAACTGTCCTGTAGTTTAGCATCTGCTTCATCTGAACACTTTTTTTATTGACAGAGTCACTGGTGCTTCCTACTTTTAATTTTTGCTTGTAAGCAGGAATCAGGAGGATGGAATTATGGTCAGATTTGACAAATGGAGGGCGAGGGAGAGCTTTGTACGTGTCTCTGTGTGTGGAACAAAGGTGGTCCAGAGTTTTTTTCTCCCCCTCTGGTTGCACATTTAACATGCTGACAGAAATGAGGTAAAACTGATGTAGGTTTCCCTGCATTGAAGTCCCTGGCCGCTAGAAGCGCCGCCTCTGGATGAGCATTTTCCTGGGACGAGACCCGTAATAACAAGTGCACAATACACTCAGCACGAAAGCCGAAATAACAAAGCACAGGTACTCACAGACCAACGGACATGGGAACAATAACTGACAAAACAATGGTGAACAGAGGGCACATATATACAATTACTAATCAGGGGGAATGGGAATCAGGTGTGCGTAAAGAAACAGTTCAGTGACGCCTAGAGGCCGGTGATGTAGACCTCCAGAACTGGTGCACGGAATGAGCAGCAGTACCGGGAGAATCTGTGACACCAATCTCCTTTCGCAAAATCTCTGTGTCTTTCTCCTGCGAATGACTGGGATGAGGGCCGGTCATAAGAGACGGTAGCAGCAACATTATGTGCAAAATAAATTACAAACAATGCGAAAAAATAAACGAAAAAGCACGGTTGGTTATTAAGAGCCAATTAAACGGCAGCCATCCTCTCTGGATCCATTATTAGATGTAACAACTAGAGCCTAGCGCATTTCCAACTGTCCTTTTGTGAGTTACAGCCAGGCGGCAGGTAGCCTAGTGGTTAGAGCGTTGGGCCAGTAACAAAGGTTGCTGGATCGAATCCCTGAGCTGACAAGGTGAAAATCTGTCATTCTGCCCCTGAACAAGGCAGTTAAACCACTGTTCCCTAGTAGGCCATCATTGTAAATAAGAATTTGTTATTAACTGACTTGCCTAGTTAAATAAAGGTCACTTTTTTTATAACTAGTTCTGTACAATTGCGAGTGATGGGGTCGATAAACCAGAATTGGAGTATTCTTCATCATCGTTTAAATCTCCAGTTTTGTTCAACATTTTGGCTTCCAAGTAAATTACATCGGCGATGGACAGACAGTTGTGGATAAAATGTTAACGGTATGTCGCCATGCTCAACGAGCTGCCAACACCTCAAATATGTTTTATGCCGACATCACCCCAGTATACCGGAGCAAGATGGAAACGCAAACAAACAACAACACATCATCTCCCCTCTGTATTCAAGCAGCCCTTGGCAGCTGCTTCTGACCTGTCCGAAGGATTTAAAAAAATGTTATTTGTACTTTACATTCTTTTTTAGTTTTACAATTTTTACGCCTTTTTCTCCCCAATATCGTGGTATCCAATTGGTAGTTTCTGTCTTGCGTTATCGCTGCAACTCCAGTACGGACTCGGGAGCTGTGCATCCTCCGAAACACAACCCAACCAAGCCACACTGCTTCTTGACACAATGCCCACTTAACCCAGAAACCAGCCGCACCAATGTGTCGGAGGAAACACCGTACACCTGGCGACCGTGTCAGCGTGCATTGCGCCTGGCCCGCCACAGGAGTCGCTAGTGCGCAATGGGACAAGGACATCCTTGCCGGCCAAACCCTCCCCTAACCCGGTCTACGCTTGGCCAATTGTGCACCGCCCCATGTGTCTCTCTGGTTGTGGCCGGCTACGGCAGAGCCTAGACTCGAACCCAGAATCTCTAGTGGCACAGCTTAGACCACTGCCCCACACGGGAGGCCCTTGGCCGAAGGAATTACAAGAGCCATAGGTAGGCTATGTTTATGTTTTTTATAGTGTTTGGTTTATAGCCGGTGGTTGAGAATAGAGGGTTTCAGCACCTCGAGAAAGCCAGTGTGTAGAATAGTACTCAAATATGCAAATGAGGATATTGCATATTTCTACCCTTGTACCTATTTAGGATACATCACCATGAAGAGAATGACATTTATATCCATAATTAGGCATTTCTGTGTTGTATAGATCAGGGACCCAATATGAAATTCTGCAATTGTGTTACATGGTGTGAATCCACTTTGCTTACGGTAGATCAGTTATTCCCAAACTTTTTATAGTCCCGTGTACCCCTTCAAGCATACCCCCTCTAGCACCAGGGTCAGCGCACTCTCAAATGTTGTTTTTTGCCATCATTGTAAGCCTGTCACACACACACTATACAATACATTTATTAAACATAAGAATGAGTGTGTTTTTGTCGCAACCCGGCTCGTGGGAAGTGACAAAGTGCTCTTATAGGACCAGGGAACAAATACTAATAATCAATAGTTTTTCTCTTTATTTAGCCATCTTACATATAAAACTTTATTTGTTAATCGAAAATTGTGAATAACTCACCATAGGTTAATGGGAAGGGTGTGCTTGAAAGGATGCATATAACTCTGCAATGTTGGGTTGTATTGGAGAGAGTCTCAGTCTTAAATCATTTTCCACACACTGTCTGTGCCTGTATTTAGTTGTCATGCACCTATGTGAGAGAATCCACTCTCACATAGGTACGTACGTGGTTGCAAAGGTGATCAGTGTCTTAACAGCGCGATTTGCCAAGGCAGGATACTCTGAGCGCAGCCCAATCCAGAAATCTGGCAGTGGCTTCTGATTAAATAACATTTTCACAGAACCGATTGTTGCAATTTCCATGAGGCTTTCTTGTTCAGATATCAGTAAGTGGACTGGAGGCAGGGCATGAAAGGGATAACGAATCCAGTTGTTTGTGCTGTCTGTTTCGGGAAAGTACCTGCCTAATTACGCACCCAGCTTACTCAGGTGATTCGCTATATCACATTTCCCATTGTTCATAAGCTGGAGTTTGTTTGCACACAAAAAAATCATACAATGATGGAAAGACCTGTGTGTTGTCCTTGTTAATGCAGACAGAGAAGAGCTCCAACTTCTTAATCATAGCCTCAATTTTGTCCTGCACATTGAATCTAGTTGCGGAGAGTCCCTGTAATCCTAGATTCAGATCATTCAGGAGAGAAAAAACATCACCAAGATAGGCCAGTTGTGTGAGAAACTCGTCATCATGCAAGCGGTCAGACAAGTGAAAATTATGGTCAGTAAAGAGAACTTTAAGCTCGTCTCTCAATTTAAAAAAGAACGTGTCAATACTTTGCCACTTGAACCAGCGTACTTCTGTATGTTGTGAAAGCGTTACGTGGTTGCTGCCCATATCATTGCATAATGCAGAAAATACACGAAGGGGGCTTGCATTAACAAAGTTAACCATTTTCAATGTAGCGTCCAAAACGTATTTCAAGCTGTCAGACATTCCTTTGGCAGCAAGAGCCTCTCGGTGTATGCTGCAGTGTACCCAAGTGGCGTCGGGAGCATATCAGGGCACAAGGCGAGACCCAGATGCAGACACGGGAGGCAGATGGTTTGAGTCTTTGATATTTATTATATCCAAAATGGGGAGGCAAGAGAATGGTCTTGGATAGGCAAAAGGTCAAAACCAGTTCAGAGTCCAGGAGGTACAGTGCGGCAGGCAGGCTCGAGGTCAGGGCAGGCAGAATGGTCAGGCAGGACTAGTAAAAGAGAATAGAAAAGGCAGAAGCACGGGAAAAACACGCTGTTTGACTTGGAACATACAAGACAAACTGGCACAGAGACAGGAAACACAGGCAGAAATACACCAGGGATAACAAGCGACACCTGGAGGGGGTGGAGACAATAACAAGGACAGGTGAAACTGATCAGGGTGTGACAGAGCAACTGCTTGCACGCGGGTTACCACTCCACTATGTCTCCCTGGCATTGCTTTTGCGCCATCAGTACAGATACCAAAGTCCATTTGATGTCACAAAGCTGTCCAGTACTTTAAAAATATCCTCTCCCGGTTTGCAGAAGAGGATATCTTCCTTAATTGACCCCCCATAAATATAACAGGCATATACAAGGAGCTGTGCCAGGCCCGCCACGTCTGTTGACTCATCCAGCTGTAACGCATAGAATTCACTGGCTTGTATGCGAAGCAGTAAGTGTTTCAAAACATCTCCTGCCATGTCACTGATGCGTCGTGAAACAGTGTTGTTTGATGAAGGCATTGTCTGTATAGTTTTTTTGGGCTTTTCCCCCCCAGCATTGTCCCAACCATATCCGTGGCAGCAGGAAGAATTAAGTCCTCCACAATAGTATGGGACTTGCCTGTCCTAGCCCCTCGGTAGCTCACCATATAAGACGCTTCTAGCCCCTTCTTATTAATGGTATCTGTTGCTTTTATACGTCTTACTACTCGAAAGTCGGCTTAATTCTCACTCAAAAAACTCCCGTGCCTTATTTTTCAAATTGGCTTGTTTTGTTTCTAAATGTCTGCACAAGAGTGAAGGTTTCATCAAGTTGTGAGATAGTACTTTTGCACATATAACACACTGTGGCTGAGGAAAGGCACTATTCCCAATATAAGTGAACCCCAAATCAATATTCATCATATTTGCGCCTCTTCGATGATCTAGCGTTCCTGTCTGTTGTTCGGTGCTTTCCCGGGTGAGGGGCAGTAGCTCTTCTGCTGCATCAGATTCACAACTGTCAGTGTCAATGCTAGCTGGGCTAACAACAAATGTAGAATTACTGATGCCAGCATTGATGTGCTCGTGGAAGCAGAACAACTTGTGTCGTTGACAGGTGCAGGTGTAGTACTGCTGGTAGTAGCAGTACTACCAGTAGAGCTGGTATGTGTCTCTATTGATGCGGGGCTTACTTTTTTTTAACCATATATACATTTTCGCGTAAACTGAATGAGCAGCAGCTATGCTTGGCTACATACGGACAATTAGTGGAATTCCCGTGAGAGTGTAATGGTTAATGTGATTGGATGTTAATTATTTGACAAGGTTACCTGTATTTGACATTGTGTTGTTATTTCGCTGAACACTAGATGGTTTAATTTTATTTTTGGCAGTGAAACGAGGCTACTCAGGCGAGGAAAAAACTCACCCAAATGTATAGCCCCGTTGGAAAATCTAAATGGACTGTTTGAAAATGTGAAGAGAAAAAAATATAATTAAAAATATTCATAAAAAATAAATAAAAGGTGAATCACATTTTTATTTAGCGTACCCCCGATGGCATTGCGTTCCCCAGTTTGGGAATACCTGCTGTAGATCAATACCAAAACAGATGTTTTCAAAGACAAGATGTCATGTCAAAGCTGACACCCCATTCTTCTGCAGACATCTTTGAATCTTAATTCGGAGCAGATATTTAAGAGTTTTTGGAATTTACCGTAATTCTGTTACCAAACTTGGCATCTGCACAGTTCTTCCAGTAAATGTGTTTTGTAAAATGTTCAGTGTAAATTGTTAAAAGTTGTCCTTGTGCATGGAGTTGTATGGTTTGTTAAACTTTGAAATCAATGGTTTTTGTTTGGCATACATTTTAAATGAAAAACCTGAGTCTCAGTACAATTCTGTGGAATTGCCCAAAGGTTTTGTGGCTTCCCCTCCTCCTCTTCTGCATGTGGTGTCTGCTGTGGTATTAGTGTGTTATACGATGACCGAACACCAGACTGCTTACTGTCGGTCCCACCTCTCTCTGTCTGTGACAGCGTTTATGCTCCAGCCTGCCAATCCTCAGCCAGGGGAGAGGACAGGACCTGGTTTGCTCTTGTGTGCTGTGCTGTACATAGACAAAGTCAGGTGCCACAGCGGGATCTTGCCCAGGGAGAGGAACCCCCTAGACTGCATTCTGCACATAGCCTACCTTCATTAAGACTGGGGTTTGGCCCAAGTTTGTTGAGCCTGTTGAGCTTGTTTCTCACACTGTAGATACTGTATACAGATGTGTAGCGCTAGGATCCTTTCTCCCTCTGTTAGTTTTAGTCACACCCCTCAGAGACAGTCTTAACCTTAAAAAATAAACCTTTCAAAGTCCTGTCATCACAATTTCACATTCTGTTCAGGCCCTCATCAAAATTACAGTAGGCTAAATAAATTGTTTTTACTTTTGCTGTGTCTGATACTTTCACTCCTGATGCCGCATTGTATTGCTGTTGCCCAGACTTTGCTGTTAAGATGTGTTTTTTTGTGTTTCCTGCAATCAATATTTAACATTCTAGTACATTTTGATTATGATTTAATTGGAGGTCAGAATGTGATATGTCCACGCTAAAGCTATTTATAAACTGGGTGGTTCGAGCCCTGAATGCTGATTGGCTGAAAGCCGTGGTATATCACAGGTATGACAAAAAATTACTTTTTACTGTTCTAATTACATTGGTAACCAGTTTATAATAGCAATAAGGCACCTTAGGGGCTTGTGGTATATGGCCAATACACCACGGCTAAGGGCTGTGTCCAGGAACTCTACGTTGCGTCGTGCATAACAACAGCCCTTAGATGTGGTATATTGGCCATATACCACACCTCCTTGGGCCTTATTGCTTAAGTACACTATAAACACTATATATAAAAGTATGTGGACACCCCTTCAAATTAGTGGATTTGGCTATTTCAGCCACACCCGTTGCTGACAGGTGTATAAAATCGAGCACACAGCCATGCAATCTCCATAGACAAACATTGGCAGCAGAATGGCGTTACTGAAGGCTCAGTGACTTTCAATGTTGCACCGTCATAGGATGCCACCTTTCCAACAAGTCCGTTGGTCAAATTTCTGCCCTACTAGAGCTGCCCTGGTCAACTGTAAGTGCTGTTATTGTGAAGTGGAAACGTCTAGGGCAGTGGTTCCCAAACGTTTTATAGTCCCGTACCCCTTCAAATATTCAACTTCGAGCTGAGTAGCACCAGGGTCAGCGCACTTTCTAATGTTGTTTTTTGCCATCATTGTAAGCCTGTCACACACACACTATACAATACATTTATTAAACATAAGAATGAGTGTGTTTTTGTCGCAACCCGGCTCGTGGGAAGTGACAAAGAGCTCTTATAGGACCAGGGAACAAATAATAATAATCAATAATTTTGCTCTTTATTTAGCCGTCTTACATATAAAACTTTATTTGTTAATCGAAAATTGTGAATAACTCACCATAGGTTAATGAGAAGGGTGTGCTTGAAAGGATGCATATAACTTTGCAATGTTGGGTTGTATTGGAGAGAGTCTCAGTCTTAAATCATTTTCCACACACTGTCTGTGCCTGTATTTAGTTGTCATGCACCTATGTGAGAGAATCCACTCTCACATAGGTATGTCGTTGCAAAGGGCATCAGTGTCTTGACAGCCAATTTGCCAAGGCAGGATACTCTGAGCGCAGCCCTATCTAGAAATTTGGCAGTGGCTTCTGATTAAATAACATTTTCACAGAACCGCTTGTTGCAATTTCCATGAGGCTCTCTTGTTCAGATATCAGTAAGTGGACTGGAGGCAGGGCATGAAAGGGATAACGAATCCAGTTGTTTGTGCTGTCTGTTTCTGGAAAGTACCTGCCTAATTACACACCCAACTCACTCAGGTGCTTCGCTATATCACATTTGACATTGTCCGTAAACTTGAGTTAATTTGCACACAAAAAAATCATACAATGATGGAAAGACCTGTGTGTTGTCCTTGTTAATGCAGACAGAGAAGAGCTCCAACTTCTTAATCATAGCCTCAATTTTGTCCTGCACATTGAATATAGTTGAGGAGAGTCCCTGTAATCCTAGATTCAGATCATTCAGGCGAGAAAAACATCACCCAGATAGGCCAGTCGTGTGAGAAACTCGTCATCGTGCAAGCGGTCAGACAAGTGAAATTTATGGTCAGTAAAGAGAACTTTAAGCTCGTCTCTCAATTCCAAATAACATGTCAATACTTTGCCCCTTGATAACCAGCGCACTTCTGTATGTTGGAGAAGCCTTATATGGTCACTGCCCATATCATTGCATAATGCAGAAAATACACGAGAGTTCAGGGGCCTTGCTTTAACAAAGTTAACCATTTTCACTGTAGCGTCCAAAACGTATTTCAAGCTGTTAGGCATTCCCTTGGCAGCAAGAGCCTCTTGGTGGACGCTGCAGTGTACCCAAGTGGCGTCGGGAGCAACTGCGTGCACTCACGTTACCACTCCACTATGTCTCCCTGTCATGGCTTTTGCGCCATCAGTACAGATACCAACACATCTTGACCACCAAAGGCCATTTGATGTCACAAAGCTATCCAGTACTTTAAAAATATCCTCTCCTGTTGTCCTGGTTTCCAGTGGTTTGCAGAAGAGGATGTCTTCCTTAATTGCCCCCCCCCCCCATAAACGTAACGGACATATACCAGGAGCTGTGCCAGGGCCGCCACGTCTGTTGACTCATCAATTTTTGAGCAGACTGAATGAGCAGCAGCTACGTTTGGCTACATACGGACCGTTAGTGGAATTCCCGCGAGAGAGTAACGGTTAATGTGATTGGATGTTAATTATTTGACTAGGCTACCTGTATTTGACATTGTGTTGTTATTTCGCTGAACACTAGATGGTTTAATTTTATTTTTGGCAGTGAAACGAGGCTACTCAGGCGAGGAAAAAAGCTTCACCCAAATGTGTAGCCCGGTTGGAAAATCTAAATTGACTGTTTGAAAAGGTGAATCACATTTTTATTTGGCGTACCCCCGACGGCATTGCGTACCCCAGTTTGGGAATAGCCGGTCTAGGGAACAACCAAGGCTCAGACACGAAGTGGTAGGCCACACAAGCTCACAGAACGGGACCGCCAAGTGCTGAAGTGTGTAAAAATGATCGGTCTTCGTTTGCAACACTCACTATTGAGTTCCAAACTGCCTCTGGAAGCAACGTCCGTGCAGGAATTGTTCGTCAGAAGCTTCATGAAATGGGTTTCCTTGGCCGAGCAGCCGCACACAAGCCTACGCTCACCATGCCTAATGCCATGCATCGGCTGAGTGGTGTAAAGCTAGCCGCCATTGGACTCTGGAGCAGTGGAAACACGTTCTCTGGAGGGGTGAATCACACTTCACCATCTGGCAGTCCGACCTACAAATCTTGATTTGGCGCATGCCAGGAGAACGCTACCTGCCCAAATGCATTGCCAACTGTGAAGTTTGGTGGAGGAGGAATAATGGTCTGGGGCTGTTTTTCATTATTCGGGCTAGGCCTCTTAGTTCCAGTGACGGGAAATCTTAACGCTACAGCATACAATGACATTCTACTGTAGACGATTCTGTGCTTCCAACTTTGTGGCAACCAGTTTGGGGAAGGCCCTTTCCTGTTTCAGCATGACAATGCCCCCATGCACAAAGCGAGGTCTATACAGAAAGGGTTTGTCGGTCGGTGTGGAAGAATTTGTCTGGCCTGCACAGAGCCCTGACCTCAACCCCATCGAAAACCTTTGGGATGAATTGGAATGCCGACTGCAAGCCAGGCCTAATAGCCCAACATCAGTGCCTGACCTGACTAATGCTCTTGTGGGTGAATGGAAGCAAGTCCCAACAGCTAGTGGAAAGCCTTCCCAGAAGAGTGGAGGCTGTTGTAGCAGCAAAGGAGGGACCAACTCCATATTAATGGCCATGATTTTGGAATGAGATGTTCAATGAGCAGGTGTCCCTATACTTTTGGTCATGTAGTGGACATCTATATGAGATCTCCAATTTTCCCCTTCTGTACAATTAACCTTCTGTATATATTTAGTTCTATCCCGAAGACATTTTTCCATCTGATTTTAAAAATCATCTCACACACACACACACACACACACACACACACACACACACACACACACACACACACACACACACACACACACAGAAGACATTCTGAGTAATCAAGGAGTGTGATAGGAGGCCAGTAGTGAGGAGGGTTGGGCTTGAGAGCTCCTTCACCCTGTGGTGCATCAGGGCCTTGGGTCACAAAATGCCTACATTTTTCCACCGCACTGACTGGGATTCTAGGAAGAAGGGGTTGACAGGAAGCTCAACTAGAGTGTAGATAGATAAAAAGTTTATTTAGTCACATGCACAGGGTTGCATATGTGATTGCCGGGTACAGTGGAAGTCTCTGATTTCCAACAGTGCAGGTCAAAGAGAGTGAATTAAAACAATAATACAAATAATGAAACAATAATAATCAAAAAAATTAAATAATATATACACATTTACAACTGTAACAATTATAAATGTCTATTGGCGGGTTGGGGGCAGGGCAAAAGTCATTTGGGGGGATGAAAGGACGGGCAGGTAGCTGACTGGTGGTGGCTATTCAGCAGCCTGATGGTCTGGGGGTAGAAGCTTTTGGCCAGTCTGACAGCTTTTACCATGATGCTCCTGTACTGCTCACGTCTTAGTGATGGAAGTGGGGAGAACAGGCTGTGGATCGGGTGGCTGAGGTCCCTGAAGATCTTCTTGTCCTTCCTGTGACACCTTGTGTTGTAGGTGTTCTGGAGAGCAGGCAGTGTGCACCCAATGGTGCGTGGGGCTGAGCGTACCACCCTCTGTAGAGCCTTGTGGTCCACGGTGGTGGAGTTGCTGTACCACACTGTCATGCAGCCTGACAGTATGCTCTCGATGGTGCTCATGTAGAACACTGTGTGTGTGTTCGTGTGTGCGTGCTCACAGGAGCTTATCAAACTTTTATATTTTCTTGTTTTGGTTCTGCCTGTAACAGTGTGCTCATGTTTTTGTAATTTCCTTTCTGGGAGCAACAAACATGAAGAGCAGAAGCATGTGTGTGTACAGCTCTTATTCACCATTGACCAGATTAGTTTACACTTAATATTGCTCTTACTGTGTGTAATGAGTTTAAGTTAATCATTCATTATATTATTATAAGCCATTCATTCATCATGACACTTGATGATGTTGATACTTGCCATCAGCAATTAGGGATATGTTTGCAGAAAATTACTGATATCTTACCTTGCAGCCACTGCCAACATATAATAAAACATCTTTAAATATTATGTGACATGATTAACCAAAACACGGGGCCCTATCATAGCATATATCAACATGATAAATGTAATTATGACACTCTTTACACAATCGATTGGTTGAAATTTTAAAACGTGAATTTTTCTATATATGTTTGAATAACATCAACTGCGCTATATGTACAGTGAGGGAAAAAAGTATTTGATCCCCTGCTGATTTTGTATGTTTGCCCACTGACAAAGAAATGATCAGTCTATAATTTTAATGGTAGGTTTATTTGAACAGTGAGAGACAGAATAACAACAAAAAAATCCAGAAAAACGCATGCCAAAAATGTTATAAATTGATTTGCATTTTAATGAGGGAAATAAGTATTTGACCCCCTCTCAATCAGAAAGATTTCTGGCTCCCAGGTATCTTTTATACAGGTAACGAGCTGAGATTAGGAGCACACTCTTAAAGGGAGTGCTCCTAATCTCAGCTTGTTACCTGTATAAAAGACACCTGTCCACAGAAGCAGTCAATTAATCGGAATCCAAACTCTCCACCATGGCCAAGACCAAAGAGCTCTCCAAGGATGTCAGGGACAAGATTGTAGACCTACACAAGGCTGGAATGGGCTACAAGACCATCGCCAAGCAGCTTGGTGAGAAGGTGACAACAGTTGGTGCGATTATTCGCAAATGGAAGAAACACAAAAGAACTGTCAACCTCCCTCGGCCTGGGGCTCCATGCAAGATCTCACCTCGTGGAGTTGCAATGATCATGAGAACGGTGAGGAATTATCCCAGAACTACACGGAAGGATCTTGTCAATGATCTCAAGGCAGCTGGGACCATAGTCACCAAGAAAACAATTGGTAACACACTACGCCATGAAGGACTGAAATCCTGCAGCGCCCGCATGGTCCCCCTGCTCAAGAAAGCACATATACATGCCCGTCTGAAGTTTGCCAATGAACATCTGAATGATTCAGAGGACAACTTGGTGAAAGTGTTGTGGTCAGATGAGACCAAAATGGAGCTCTTTGGCATCAACTCAACTCGCCGTGTTTGGAGGAGGAGGAATGCTGCCTATGACCCCAAGAACACCATCCCCACCGTCAAACATGGAGGTGGAAACATTATGCTTTGAGGGTGTTTTTCTGCTAAGGGGACAGGACAACTTCACCGCATCAAAGGGACGATGGACGGGGCCATGTACCATCAAATCTTGGGTGAGAACCTCCTTCCCTCAGCCAGGGTATTGAAAATGGGTCGTGGATGGGTATTCCAGCATGACAATGACCCAAAACACACGGCCAAGGCAACAAAGGAGTGGCTCAAGAAGAAGCACATTAAGGTCCTGGAGTGGCCTAGCCAGTCTCCAGACCTTAATCCCATAGAAAATCTGTGGAGGCAGCTGAAGGTTCGAGTTGCCAAACGTCAGCCTCGAAACCTTAATGACTTGGAGAAGATCAGCAAAGAGGAGTGGGACAAAATCCCTCCTGAGATGTGTGCAAACCTGGTGGCCAACTACAAGAAACGTCTGACCTCTGTGATTGCCAACAAGGGTTTTGACACCAAGTACTAAGTCATGTTTTGCAGAGGAGTCAAATACTTATTTCCCTCATTTAAAATGCAAATCAATTTCTAACATTTTTGACATGCGTTTTTCTGGATTTTTTGTTGTTGTTATTCTGTTTCTCACTGTTCAAATAAACCTACCATTAGAATTATAGACTGATAATTTCTTCGTCAGTGGGCAAACGTACAGAATCAGCAGGGGATCAAATACTTTTTTCCCTCACTGTAGGCTACTGAGCTTGTCTGATGCTTTACGCACTGTGATTAAAAAGAGGGAGCCTGAGATCAATGTAGCCTAACCAGAAGATAAAAACCTGTTCCCAACCCTCCTCCCGCTGCTGCTGGCCTTCACAGATTCTGCCTTTATGCTCCTGAAGTTGCCAGTAATAGGCTACACCAGCGGTCTGCAAACTTTTTCATTTGGAGTGCTAAGTTATCGTACCATTTCTACTGATCTGTGTGCCAGTTATGATTTTTTCATACACACATTTTCGTGGAACAGTTTAATTTAATTTATAATGGTCTTCAATTTTCAAAATTAATATAATGTGGTTAATCAAAATTCTATCTTTTGAAAATATGTAAAAATAGCCTACATAAAGCCACAAATAAAAACATTGCAGCCCGCAGGTAGAAAATATTCTGATACAAATAAATATCCTATCAATCACATTGGCTACGTGTGGGCTGTCTGCAAGGAACTTGAAACATTGCTAGCACAAGCTTCAGTTGATACAAACTTTCAACATTGTATAAAATATTCTGGTCCCTCAGTTTCCCACACCAGTGAGCTACAAACAGACAGCTGTAGGCTATTTAAACAAGGGATAAGAAGTACTCAGGTAGGCCTTTTTTTAGGACGTTTCCACCGGATCAGAGCATGACATTTTTTCCCCTTTTCATGCTGAGTGGTTATCGAAAGCGAGAGAGTTGGAAAGATTTTTCAAATTGGCTTTGTTGATGAACTATTGTCATTCTCAATGGATGTAAAAACATCTTTGTTTACTTGCTGTTTAAGGCGAAGAAAAAAGTACTTTGAGAAGCTCCACAGTGGAGGCGAGTTAAGACAATCAGAAATACTATCAGATCCTCAAATTAGCACATTTATAAGTCTACATTTGCGCGCAGGCCAGGTAGCCAAGGCCTACCTCTATGCGTAATCAGGTGCGTGTCCTTACTCAACATTGACAGGAGTGCTCCAAACAAAAGACAATTAATAAATTGACAACTCATAAATGGAATGAAATAAACCCTAACTTTTTTCTCACAAGTGTAGCCTCGGGTGTGTGCTCTGCAAACAACGTGTCCACTGTTACAATGACAACGGTAAGACTGTAATAATAATATATTGAATGCATTAACAGAATGACCTTAACCAAACAAACATTGTAAATGATAAATAATGGTAATTGAGGTAAATGTACTACTGGTGATACTGGTGTGCCGTCCCCGTGTTCATAAGCAGTTTATAAGATTCAGTTGATGGCCTTGTGAAAAGTCATCAGCCTGAATTGTTGCTATGCTAATGTTTGAATTAGGCCTCTGCTTAATTCATGCTACTTCTGTAGCTGTACAATGGGCCTAAATTGTAACAAACTTGTATTAAATATCACTCCCCCACTAAGCCTAGAACACCCGGGTTTTCTACATTACTGGCATAACTAGATTTGCATACAGGACTCACTTCCTGGCAGTTGAGATTTTATAGACTTTTGTGGCCATGCCGTGCATGTTTTTGTTCATTTTGAAACTGTATAATTAGATACAAGATACCATGAGATCACTGAGCATGGAGAGTTGAGAGAGAATGATGAGCATAGATCGCAGTAGATTTTATAGGGCACAGACTCAACACAAACAAGCTTACAGCCTAAATGCTCATTCTTGGGGAAACTCCTTAGATGGTATATAAGAGGTGCTTCATGGTTTTTATTTATTTATTATTTATTTATTTGAATTTAATTTTTTTGTTTTTTTTCACCTTTATTTAACCAGGAAGGCAAGTTGAGAACACGTTCTCATTTATAACTACGACCTGGCCAAGATAAAGCAAAGCAGTTTGACACATAACAACACAGAGTTACACATGGAGTAAAACAAACACAATACAATAATACAGTAAAAAAATAAGTCTATATACAATGTGAGCAAATGAGGTGAGATAAGGTAGGTAAAGGCAATAAATAGGCCATGGTGGCGAAGTAAATATAGTATAGCAATTAAAACACTGGAATGGTAGATTTGACAGTAGATGAGTGTGTAAAGTAGAAATACTGGGGTGCAAAGGTGCAAAATAAATAAATACAGTAGGGGAAGCGGTAGTTGTTTGGGCTATTTACAGATGGGCTATGTACAGGTGCAGTGATCTGTGAGCTGCTCTGACAGCTGGTGCTTATAGCTAGTGAGGGAGATAAGTGTTTCCAGTTTCAGAGATTTTTGTAGTTCGTTCCAGTCATTGGCAGCAGAGAACTGGAAGTAGAGGCGGCCAAAGGAGGAATTGGCTTTGGGGGTGACCAGTGAGATATACCTGCTGGAGCGCGTGCTACGGGTGGGTGCAGCTATGGTGACCAGCGAGCAGAGATAAGGCGGGACTTTACCTAGCAGGGTCTTGTAGATGACCTGGAGCCAGTGGGTTTGGCGACGAGTATGAAGCGAGTGCCAGCCAACGAGAGCGTACAGGTTGCAGTGGTGGGTAGTATATGGGGCTTTGGTGACAAAACGGATGGCACTGTGATAGACTGCATCCAATTTGTTGAGTAGGGTGTTGGAGGCTATTTTGTAAATGACATCGCCAAAGTCGAGGATCGGTAAGATGATCAGTTTTACGAGGGTATGTTTGGCAGCATGAGTGAAGGATGCTTTGTAGCGAAATAGGAAGCCAATTCTAGATTTAACTTTGGATTGGAGATGTTTTATGTGAGTCTGTAAGGAGAGTTTACAGTCTAACCAGACACCTAGGTATTTGTAGTTGTCCACATATTCTAAGTTAGAACCATCCAGAGTAGTGATGTTATGTGCTCTGTATTTGTGCAACTGGTGTCAATATTTGTCTCAATTGTACTGAAGTAAAAAATGTCAATGTGTTTGTTTACTCATCGACAATTTACTGTCAATTTCTTCTCCTTCCTTGGTTAGTCAGAGGCTATCACTGTGTAACTGAATCATTCTTGAGTAACAACCCTTTCTCAATCACCAGGTTCACATCAATAACTTACTAGGCTGTGTTCGTGTCCCTCTGTGTGTTTATGCTTGTGTGTGTAGGTCTGTGTCTTCATTTGCTTGTTGATTTGTGTGTGTGCTGGGTGTGTCTGTGTAGCCAGCAGGAGACCGGTAGACCTGGAGTGCCTTTAATTCCTCAAGTGTATTTCTGGCTTTGACATGTGGAATTTCACCCTAGCACTCATGCCAGTTCTATTTGGTACCAGTCGGAGCAAAAGATCAGTGAGAGGGGCAAGAGAGACGCAGCGTCTTGGCCTGACCAGACCAACCTCAGAAAGCCTGCATCTTGAGCCCCACCATTTAAAAAATATGTTTTATTTTATTTAACCTTTATTTAACTAGGCAAGTCAGTTAAGAACAAATTCTTATTGACAATGACGGCCTACCCCGGCCAAACCCGGACGACGCTGGGCCAATTGTGCGCCACCCTGTGGGACTCCCAATCACGGCCGGATGTGATACAGCCTGGATTCAAACTGTAGTGATGCCTCTTGAACTGCGATGCAGTGCCTTAGACCGCAGTGCCACTCGGGAGCCCTTCCCCTACTCTCACCCCTGGAGGCTGCTTTATCTCTATGGGCCAGATGATAAGATGCAGTTGAGAGTGTCTGAGATACAAATGCATTAGTGTAGCTTGTTGGTGAACTGAGAAGGACCACTATCTCACTTTTGTCCACATTCCATACATTCCCATGGCCTTGTTGACCTTATTGACCAAAGTCAGTGGCTCTAACAATTTTGCATGGTGCTAGTCTTAAAAAATATTATCTACAGGCGATGATGATGACAATGATCATCCACTTCTGGCCTGCTCGCCTCCCTACCTCTGAGGAAGTACAGTTCCCGCTCAGCCCAGTCAAAACTGTTCGCTGCTCTGGCACCCCAATGGTGGAACAAACTCCCTCACGACGCCAGGACAGCGGAGTCAATCACCACCTTCCGGAGACACCTGAAACCCCACCTCTTTAAGGAATACCTAGGATAGGATAAAGTAATCCTTCTAACCCCCCCCCCCCCTTAAAAGATTTAGATGCACTATTGTAAAGTGGTTGTTCCACTGGATATCATAAGGTGAATGCACCAATTTGTAAGTCGCTCTGGATAAGCGCGTCTGCTAAATGACTTAAATGTAAATGTAAATGACACATGGTTCTTTTCTTACCACAGTTCATTGTAAGTAATTAAAAAGTGCATTGTTCAACTGGTTAAAAAATGTGTGATGAGTTGAATGAAAAGCTGTTGATTAGGAAGATGGACCACAGATGTAGATACTGTTTTCCTCTACGATTTTGCCTGTGCTGAATTTGCCCCAAACATAAGTCTTTGTATTCAGGACATAAAGTTAATTTCTTTGCCAAATTTTTTACAGTTTAACTTTAGTGCCTTATTGCAAACATTATCCATGTTTTGGAATGTTTTTATTCTCTAAAGGGCTCCTTCTGTTCACTCTGTCATTTAGGTTAGTATTTTGCCTGTTGTTGATCCATCCTCAGTTTTCTCCCATCACAGCCATTAACATCTAACTATTTTAAAATCACCATTGGCCTCAAGGTGAAATCCCTGAGCGGTTTCCTTTCTCTCCAGCAAAAGAGTTATGAAGGACGCCTGTATCTTTGTAGTGACTGGGTGTATTAATACACTATCCAAAGTGTAATTAATAACTTCACCATGCTTAAAGGGAGATTCAATGTCAGATGTTTTTATTTTACTCATCTACCAATAGGTACCCTTCTTTGCAAGTCATTGGAAAAACTCCCTGGTCTTTGTGGTTGAATCTGTGTTTCAAATTCACTGCTTAACTGAGGGACTATAAGGGCACAAGGCGAGACCCATACGCAGACACAGGAGGCAGATGGTTGGGCTCCGATATTTATTATAACACAAGAAGGAGGCAAAAGGCAGGTCGGGTACAGGCGAGAGTTCATAAACCAGGTCAGAGTCCAAACAGTACAGGGCGTTAGGCAGGCTTGAGGTCAGGGCAGGAAGAATGGTCAGGCAGGCGGGTTTGGTGTCAGGACAGGCAAGGGTCAAAACCAGGAGGACAACAAAAAACAGAGGCTGGGAAAAATAGGAGCTAGGAGATAAACACTGGTTGACTTGGCAAACGACGAACTGGCACAGAGAGACAGAGAACACAGGGATACATACACCGGGGATGATGAGCAACACCTAGAGGGGGTGGAGACAAGCACAAGGACAGGTGAAACAGATCAGGGCGTGACGGGGACCGTACAGGTAATTGTATGTGTGGGGTACAGAGATGAGGCAGTCATTCAAAAATCGTGTAAAACATTGTTATTGCACACAGAGTGAGTCCATGCAACTTATTATGTGACTTATTTAGCAAATTTGTACTCCTTAACTTATTTAGGCTTGCCATAACGACAGACAGACAGACAGACAGACAGACAGACAGACAGACAGACAGACAGACAGACAGACAGACAGACAGACAGACAGACAGACAGACAGACAGACAGACAAAGAAAGAAAACATTGTACATTCTCACCAGATACCTCTGCAACCTTTTTAGCTGGGATATCTACAGGTTCCAAAAAAGTGTGTGTGTGTGTTATGGAACCTGTAGATATCCCAGCTGTAAAGGTTGCAGAGGTATCTGGTGAGAATATACCATGTTCTGTCATGTCAAGCCTGCAGTTTATCTCTCTAGTGTTGTTGTGCCCTAACAGGTATTTTTTGTTTGGGAGGTGGGGGTGCAGTAAATGTAAAAAAAATTGTATTTTTGTGTCTCAAACCATTGGTGTGTGTTTTGTCTTGTCCGTCCTTGTAGAGGCATCTGTGCTTGTTTTGTGAGGTAGGTTATTGTCAAATTTGCAGACATATCCTTTGTGGGAGTGATGTGTCTTGTCCAATGGAGCTGTGTTATGTGGTGACATTCTAAAGGACTGGTGGGAGAGAGGTGATGAGCCCAGGGACTCAGGGGCCCACCATCTTCATCAGGGAAGTGCACAACTATCAAAGCAGAAAAATGCAATTAGGCCTCGCTCAAACGAAGAAAAGACCTCAATCCCCTGGTAGATGCTGGATTGGCAAATCTAATCAGCAAGTGCTCTGCTCTAGTGATGCGCTGGTTGACTCATAACCCGCAGTCCCTGCGGTTATATCCGTGGGGCAAGCTGGTTTAGGGTCATGAAATATTGTGTTGATGAAGGACGGGTGGCAGGCGGGTTGAATAAAGAGAAAACAATGCATTCAAAATCCATAAATGTATAATTCTTGTGCAATTCGTATCTATAGGTTACATTTAGATTTTTCTTTCATAATTTTTTATCTGCCGTTAGTGCGTAGCCTAACTATAGCGCACAAAACACACGCCAATTGCCAAATGCTTTTGGGAACTTGGGCACAAAACGTTGATCCACTAAGGCAAAAAGGACAATGTCGGAGTTTGATTCATTCAGAGAATAGCTGTGAAATGGAGAATTGAAAATAAACCAGACCAGTAGTCTAATGTTTAGGAAAGATTTGGTGAATTGTAAAAGAGGATGATAGCAGTGGCTATATTATGTGTGATGATTGGGAAAGGGAAAGGGGGATACCTAGTCAGTTGTACAACTGAATGCATTCAACTGAAATGTGTCTTCCGCATTTAACCCAACCCCTAGTCGTTATGCAAATTTGACAATAACAAGATGGGACTTCAAAATGGCACGTCAACGGAATTGTACTGTTCAGATGGGATAAATGGAATAGTAGCCTAACTGAAATCTGGACACTGACTGTAGGTCTATAGCCTCTCACATAGCCTAATATAATATGAACTCCTGCAGAATTAAGAGTTTCTTGCAGTAAAATGATACACCAAATGTACAGTTGAAGTCGGAAGTTTACATACACCTTAGCCAAGAACATTTATACTCAGATTTTCACAATTCCTGACATTTATTCCTGGTAGAAATTCCCTGTCTTAGGTCAGTTAGGATCACCACTTTATTTTAAGCATGTGAAATGTCAGAATAATAGAGAGAATGATTTATTTCTGTTTTTATTTCTTTCATCACATTCCCAGTGGGTCAGAAGTTTACATACACTCAATTAGTATTTGGTAGCATTGTCTTTAAATTGTTTAACTTGGGTCAAACGTTTCGGGTAGCCTTCCACAAGCTTCCCACAATAAGTTGAGTGAATTTTGGCCTATTCCTCCTGACAGAGCTGGTGTAACTGAGTCAGGTTTGTAGGCCTCCTTGCTCGCACACACTTTTTCAGTTCTTCCCACAAATTTTCTATAGGATTGAGGTCAGGGCTTTGTTTGCCACTCCAATACCTTGACTTTGTTGTCCTTAAGCCATTTTGCCACAGCTTTAGAAGTATGCTTGGGGTCATTGTCCATTTGGAAGACCCATTTGTGACCAAGCTTGAACTTCCTGACGGATGTCTTGAGATGTTGCTTTAATATATCCACATAATTTTCCTACCTCATGATGCCATCTATTTTGTGAAGTGCACCTGTCCCTCCTGCAGCAAAGCACCCCCACAACATGATGCTGCCACCCCCGTGCTTCACGGTTGGGATGGTGTTCTTCGGCTTGCAAGCCTCCCCCTTTTTCCACCAAACATAACAATGGTCATTATGGCCAAACAGTTCTATTTTTGTTTCATCAGACCACAGGACATTTCTCCAAAAAGTACAAACTTTGTCCCCATGTGCAGTTGCAAACCGTAGTCTGGCTTTTTTATGGCAGTTTTGGAGTAGTGGCTTCTTCCTTGCTGAGCGGCCTTTGAAGAAGTTATGTCGATATAGGACTCGTTTTACTGTGGATATAGATACTTTTGTACCTGTTTCCTCCAGCATCTTCACAAGGTCCTTTTCTGTTGTTCTGGGATTGATTAGCACTTTTCACACCAAAGCATGTTCATCTCTAGGAGACAGAATGCGTCTCCTTCCTGAGCGGTATGACGGCTGCGTGGTCCCATGGTGTTTATAATTGCGTGCTATTGTTTGTACAGATGAGCGTGGTACCTTCAGGCGTTTGGAAATTGCTCCCATGGATGAACCAGACTTGTGGAGGTCTACAATTTTTTTTCAGAGGTCTTGGCTGATTTCTTTTGATTTTCCCATGATGTCAAGCAAAGAGGCACTGAGTTTGAAGGTAGGCGTTGAAATACATCCACAGGTAAACCTCCAAATGACTCAAATGATGTCAATTAACCTATCAGAAGCCTCTAAAGCCATGACATCATTTTATGGAATTTTCCAAGCTGCTTAACGGCACAGTCAACTTAGTGTATGTAAACTTCTGACCCACTGGAATTGTGATACAGGGAATTAATTATAAGTGAAATAATCTGTCTGTAAACAATTGTTGGAAAAATTACTTGTGTCATGCACAAAGTAGATGTCCTAACTGACTTGCCAAAACTATAGTTTGTTAACAAGAAATTTGTGGAGTGGTTGAAAACAAGTTTTAATGACTCCAACCTAAGAGTTTGTAAACTTCTGACTTCAACTGTATTTAGACCTAGGTCTCAATTCCAAATTGTGCCCTGTATAATATAATATAAATATACACATTATACACCAGTCAAGTTTGGACGCACCTTCTCATTCAAGGGTCTTTATTTATTTTCTACATTGTAGAATAATAGTGAAGACATCAAAACTATGAAATAACACATATGGAATCATGTAGGAACCAAAAAAGTGTTAAACAAATCTAAATATATTTTTATTTTAGATTCTTCAAAGTTGCCACCCTTTGCCTTGATGACAGCTTTGCACACTCTTGGAATTCGCTCAACCAGCTTCATGAGGTAGTCACCTGGAATGCTTTTCCCAACAGTCTTGAAGGAGTTCCCACATATGCTGAGCACTTGTGGCCTGCTTTTCCTTCACTCTGTGGTCCTACTCATCCCAAACCATCTCAATTGGGTTGAGGTCAGGTGATTGTGGAGGCCAGGTCATCTGATGCAGCACCCTATCACTCTCCTTCTTGGTCAAATAGCTCTTACACAGCCTGGAGGTGTGTTTTGGGTCATTATCCAGTTGAAAAACAAATGTCATGACGTTGGCCTGTGGGTAAGGTTTAGATCCCCCCCATAAATACCTTTCTCCCTTCCCCTCTCTCTCTAACCCTACTGAAGGACTTTTGAATAGCCTTTGTTAAATATAGAGAGTCTGGGAACATCAAACAAGTGGGGGGAAAGGAACCATATTTCGGTAATAGAACCAGTTGGAAATATACCAGGTACTTAATGAATATGGATGTCAGTTCGGTTGTCATCTGAGACATTATGACTGATGACAGGACGACATAAACTGTACCTGGGAAAGTCTACACATTCTAGTTATCAGATTCACATGGAATTGTTGTGCAATTTAAATGTTTGATATTTAAACTGTTTGTTAGGAGATTAAATGTAATTTTAGCTTCCAAATGAGAGAATTGGGTTTTCATAAGGAAAGAGCCCTGACCAATCAGAGGCCTGCCCCTGTGAAGAGACAGGGGTTATAAACAATGAAACACACCCTTTTCCCCTCGCCACTATATAAGTCAGTGACGAAATATAACCACCTGTTCCGGGTACGTGAGGTCTGCAGCCTCTGCGTTAAAAGGACACACATGTCAAGTACAGAACTAAGCCAACCTCAGCGTGAGCTTTGGTTGCGAATGGTATGAACCACTACAGAAGTGATACTTCCTAGCCGTTGAGTTAGCAGCGGCCGCTGTAGACGTGGGCTAGGAAAGGACGGACGACGGATCCAGTCTAACACACAACGAAGATACTACAACGTATACATTTTACCACCAGAGACATTCTTCCGAGGACAGGAAGATCTCTGTTGTCTAACACGGCCAGCATCTACGACCAACCTACCGAAGCGCAGCTCAGAGTAAATATTTAATGCATTTTCCTTTTCCAATGGGCGGTAATTTAGAATGCATACGATAATGTATTTACGATGGCATAGCTGCTTTCTTCGTTCCTCAGTCTTCCCGCTCTTTCATTCAAGCCCAACCCCATTTCTTTGTGTAACAAGCCGCCATGCCGGTTTAGCCCACTAGGGCACATTCTCCTATCATTTTCTTGTAACCATATCTGTTGGTTATGCCTTTCTGTGAATTACTTAGATTAGTAAATAAATTATTTTAAGACAATTGATGTATGGATGACTCATAGTGAAGACTGGGTTCGTGCAGATAACCAACAATTTACAACGTTTGGAATGAGATTGACGTGAGGTAAACTAACACATCATTAATCAGGGGACTCATGGATCAGATCTTATAATATCTGAAAGTTATATTAGGAAAATTATAACTTTAATCTGAATATTTTCCTTGGTGCCCCGACCTAGTTATTTACAGTTACACGATTAATCAGTTTAATCGCGTAATAATAATTACAGAGAGTTATTTGATAAACATGTCATTACTTTAATGATGCCAAAGACACGACACAAATGATAGTCCCACTAAGCGCAAACCAGATGGGATGGTGTATCGCTGCAGAATGATGTGGTAGCCATGCTGGTTAAGTGTGCGTTGAATTCTAAACAAATCACAGGAAATGTCACCAGCAAAGCACCCCCACACCATCACACCTGTGAACCACGCATGTGGAGATAATTCGTAATCCGTTCACCTACTCTGTGTTTTACAAAGACACGGCGGTTGGAAGCAAAAATCTCAAATTTGGACTCATCAGACCAAAGGACAGATTTCCACCGTTCTAATGGCCATTGCTTGTGATTCTTCGCTGAAGCAAGTCTCTTCTTCTTATTGGTGTCCTTTAGTAGTGGTTTCTTTGCAGCAAATTGACCATGAAGGCCTGATTCACACATTCTCCTCTGAACAGTTGATGTTGAGATGTGTCTGTGAAGCATTTATTTGGGCTGCAATTTCTGAGGCTGGTAACTCTAATGAACTTATCCTCTGCAGCAGAGGTAACTCTGGGTCTTCCTTTCTTGTAGCGGTCCTCGTGAGAGCCAGTTTCATCAGAGCACTTGATGGTTTTTGCGACTGCACTTGAAGAAACTTTCAAAGTTCTTGAAATGTTCCGGATTGACTGACCTTCATGTCTTAAAGTAATGATGGACTGTCGTTTCTCTTTGCTTATTTGAGCTGCTCTTGCCATAATATGGACTTGGTATTTTACCAAATAGGGCTATCTTCTGTATACTTCCCCTACCTTGGCGCAACTCAACTGATTGGATCAAACCCATTAAGAAGGATAAAAATTCCTCAAAATAACTTTTAACAAGGCACACCTGTTAATTGAAATGCATTCCAGGTGACTACCTGATGAAGCTGGTTGAGAGAATGCCAAGAGTGTGCAAAGCTGTCATCAAGGCAAAGGGTGGCTACTTTGAAGAATCTCATACAGCATTTATTTTGATTTGTTTAACACTTTTGTGGTTACTACAGGATTTCATGTGTTATTTCATCGTTTTGATGTCTTCACTATTATTCTACGATGTAGAAAATAGTAAAAAATAAAGATAAACCCTTGAATGAGCAGGTGTATCCAAACTTTTGACTGATACTGTAAGTGTTCAGACCCTTTGCTATGAGACTTGAAATTGAGGTCAGGTGCATCCTGTTTCCATTGATCATCCTTGAGATGTTTCTACAACTTGATTGGAGTACACTTGATGGTCACTCTGGCAGAGCTCCAGAGTTCCTCTGTGGAGATGGGAGAAACTTCCAGATGGACAACCATCTCTGCAGCACTCCACCAATCAGGCCTTTATGGTAGAGTGGCCAGATGGAAGCCATTCCTCAGTAAAAGGCACATGACAGTCCACTTGGAGTTTGCCAAAAGGCACCTGAAGGACTCTTAGACCATGAGAAACCAGATTTTCTGGTTGGATGAAACCAAGACTGAACTCTTTGGCCTGAATGCCAAGCGTCAGGTCTGGAGGAAACCTGGCACCATCCGAAAGACAGAGTACACGGGAAAGATGAATGGAACAAAGTACAGAGAGATCCTTGATAAAGACCTGCCCTAGAGCGCTCAGGACCTCAGACAGGGGCGAAGGTTCACCTTCTAACAGGACAATGACCCTAATCACACAGCCAAGACATCGCAGGAGTAGCTTCGGGACATGTCTCTGAATGTCCTTGAGTGACCCAGCCAGAACCCGGACTTGAACCCGATCGAACATCTCTGCCGATGTGCCAAGCTTGGAGTGTCATACCCTAGAAGACACAAGGCTGTAATCGCTGCCAAAGGTGCTTCAACAAAGTACTGAGTAAAGGGTCTGAATTCTTATGTAAGTGTGATATTTCTGTTTTTATTTTTAATAAATTAGCAAAAATGTCTGAACCTGTTTTTGCTTTGTCATTTTGGGGTATTGTGTGTAGATTGATGAGGGAAAATAACAATTTAATACATTTTAGAATAAGGCTGTAATGTAGAAAAAGTCAAGGGGTCTGAATACTTTGCGAATGCACATTAACATACAAAAACACAGTCATGGTAAACATAAATAAAACATCACAAATCACACAGAAACATTACAAACAATATAACAACAAAAATAATGTGTGTGTTCATGTGTGTGTGTGTGTGTGTGTGTGTGTGTGTGTGTGTGTGTGTGTGTGTGTGTGTCCTCACAGTCCCCGTCGTTCCATGAGTTGTTTTTTAAAGGTAATTTTGCAGTTTGCAGGGAGTTCCATGTAATCATGGCTCTGTATAAAACTCTGCATGTACGTGAATTCGTTTTGGACTTGGGGACTATGTAGAGACTCGTTGTGACATGTCTTGTGGGTTATGAATGGGTGTCTGTGCTGAATGTTATTTGATTATGTAGATAATCTGGAATTTCGTTGCAGTAATATTTCTCATAAAAACTAGGAGAAGCAGTTAATCCCTCCTCAACCCTCAACCAGGAAAGACTGGCATGCATGTTGTTGATGTTAGTTCTGTATATGCATTATGCAGCCTGGATAATAAGTGAACTTAAATGAACTGTGCAATTAGGACTGTTTAGGCCTAATCTGTGTGCAGGTGAACAGTCTTATAGCCTACACTCCTGGTTTCTATTCAGAGCAAGACTGTGATTATGTATAGGCCTTTGCCAACTTGCCAAGACTTATCTTACTAGGTCTACAATTGTTTTCTATATCAATAAATTGCTTTGCTCGTCTCCTGAAGAGACCATAAATAACCAGGTAGCGAGATAAGTACTCATTCTGTTCAGTGTTCCTTGGTTGAGTTTAAGCGGATGGATAAGTGTGCTAGCCTATTGCAATAGCAGCCAGTGGGTTGTTGTGGTGCTGCTGCTGTGTTTGGTGCAGCTATGCCGCTCCAGAGCCTGGGAGCCCAGTGAGAGGAGCAGCGGTTTTTAATAGCCCTGAATAGTGGCACACTGTGGGGAGCTCTGAGCTCAAATAATTTAAAAACCAAGAAGTAAGAGAGGCAATGCAGCCCCTCATCTCTATAAATAACCATCACCCATCCCTCCCTCTCTCTCTCTCTCGCTCTCTCTCTCTCTAGCTCTCTCTCTCTCGCTCTGACGTTGGTCTTGGCGTCACGGCCTGATGTGCTCTCCTCTGTCTTTCTCCTTTTCTTCCTTCTTCTCTCTCTTTATTCCCCTTCTTATCTGTCTCCTTCCTTTCTCTTGTCTGCTCTCTCTCTCTTTGTCAGTATACTCTATTCATTTCTTCTGTTGTACACTTATCTTTTTCTCCCTCGTTCTCTCCCTCTGTCCCCATTGCACTCTCCTTCTCTCAAATACTTATTTTTCAGTTCCAGCGCAGGAGAATTTGGGACACTATGGACTATGTTCTTTTCAGAGACTGAATATAAGAAGTATGGGCTTCGTACGTTTACTCCAGTGCGACAGCGCTTTCCACTCACAGTTAAGACTTTCAACAGCACATATTGCACTATTCTGCAACAGTTATGCAAAATGTTAAAATGATCAACTGCACTGTAATAGCACCATTACCTGACAGCATAGTGTAATGACTGGCTGCCTGTGGGTACTGTCAGGGTTTGCCTTAAGGTGGCTCTCCTCTCCTTCCTCTTCCAGGTGGTGCTGGAGGACAGCCAAACTAACATGAGTGTTCGCTCCGCTTCACCTTCACATGCTTTTTTCTCTCTGTTTGTGTCTCTTTGTCCTGATTGTTAACATGTGAAGTGGTCTAGGATAACCTGTCTGTTTTATGTGCTTACTACGTGTACCAGTGAATGGGATCTATTTGTTTGAAATATATCATTTATGGTGTGGTATGATATAGAGACAGTGTAAATAAGTAGTGAAGGAATTTCCTACATTCAATTATAGCTTCTTTTTTCAGATAAAGACTTCACAGGGCAGACTTTCCAACAAGTTACATAATCACTAATCTTGGTTAACCCAGATCTAAAATCTAGCGTAATTGGTCAGCTGCTCATTTTAAGTTTTGGGTCCATACATGTTAAGAGAAGAGATGAATAGATGCTAGAACAAGGAACCGGGAATGAGGAGCTCCACCCTCTGGCTTTGCAAGTTACGGGCAAGTCTATTGGCCGAATGTCTTCTCCCCCTTCCCAAATTCAAAAGATGCTATACACCTGTGAAATCGTGATCTGTCCAAATAACCGGTGATAAAACCCAAGCACCGGAACTATTTCTGCTCGTTAGCTATTGGTGCCCATAGTGTAAAGACAGATCTACGTACCATTTATGTTGACGTATTCTGCCCACAAGAGATTACAAAATCACAATAAAATCAATCACGTTTTCGGGATCATCAATAGAACACCAATGTAGTTATGGTCGTCTGACTCATACTGCACCTCATACAGTGCCTGTCTTCCATTTGATTTCTTCTAGCACTAGACACGACAACAGTGCAGACAGTTATATTTACCTATGAAGTAGGAAGCTTTCCGTGCAGCTACAAATGAAGCGTGTTTTGCGTTGTGTTCATGAGAGAGATGTTGTGTAGTCCCCATGGGACGTCTAATGGTTAAGATTTGTAGTCTTTGTGTTGTACAACAAATAGGCCTACAAGTAGGGTTATATTTGTGAAGTTATTCCCATGTTACAACACACATTCAGAGGAAAGTTGTATTGTGTGGATATACAGTATGTGGACTATACTGTGAGACCAAGACAATGAGCTTAGAGGAATGTTATAGAGGAATGTTAGAATCATACTGTATACAGTCACACAACATAGAAACAAGAGCGATTACATGGGAATGAAATGGAACTGATTAACTTTGAGGAAGAAGGGGAAGATATATCAAGTGAGAGGGAGAGAGGGAAGAAAGAAAGAGAGAGGCTCTGGCAGGGTCTGGTCTCCACTTTCCTCGTCACTGACTGCATTCCAGCAGCCAATCATGACAGAGCCTTCTATGTCTCCATAGTAACCTCCTGTTGAAGCAGTGACGTAGAGGATAGAAACTGAGTTTAGGGGCTCAATGTAGAGGAGAAGAGCAATACTTTCTGCCCCTTCAAAAACCATTAGTCAAAAATCAAACAGAATATGCACAATGTTGTCTCTCCACCTCCTACATTGTCTGTATGTTATTAGAGTTGATTGCCAGGCCACAGCAGTAATAACAAGATGTATTAGGCTATCGGTGGTAGAGGACCTCAACTCAAGGCAACGATGAATACATGAGATAACTGGGGTAATTGAATGAATTCATACATGAAAGAATATGTAGAATATTTTTCTTGACTGCATTATAAAGCCCATTACACATCTAACACCAATAGTCTGACCTGCTTAGCCGGTTCAAGTTCACAATTTTTGTTTTGCCCTCAAACAAAGATTCATTGAGGTCTTTCAAAGTTCTTTATGTATTGTATGCCGTCATGGTATGCTGTTTTTAAGTGAAAATGCCATGATGATCTGCTAAATGCCTTGAAGATGTGTTTGGAACTTTCACCTGTGGAGAGGAATGAGGAAGAGTAGGAAGGAGGCTGGAGTATGAAATTACAGGCTTAAAATACAACTCTTTTTAAAAGCGTTCTTGCCATGGGTACAGGGAAGCATCCGCATGACGAGACTTGGTCTTGGGGACTGCTCTAATCAGCAGTGTGATTTCCCTGCCCTTTACTTTGTCCAAGCAGGTGCACTGTCAGTGGTGGGAGCGTTCTCAGTAATAAGCCCCATGACAATGGAACCCTGCTGAGTTTGCCTTTAATCAGCATCAAGTTGGGGCTGCATTTCTTGGATGGACAGATGATGACATAAGCGGGATTACTGGGGAGTGGGGGGCAGCGGGGATGTTTTTCCCTTCCGTCTTTGAGTTACGTAAAGCTGTTCTCTGTTATGCAGTTCATTCCAGCTCTTCGATTAAGCTACCCGGACAGAATTTCACTGATGGGAGTTTTCATACTACCTCGACACTTACCTGATTTGCACACAAGGTCACCTCATCTCATCCCGTGATTCAGAGCAGGAAGGGGAGGACCATCTTCCTCAGTGAATTTCATACAAATATAACTTTTTACATAAAACTATACAAAATATATTTCCACACAGCTGTAGCCCCGCCCCCTGTCACTCAAGGAGGCCATTTTTTACCCTCGACACTTGTTCAGTCTCTGCATGGTCAACGCAGCACATGCAACAGTGTCGATGACAACGATGCTGTTTTCACTTTACTTCTCAATATATATATATCCACTAGCGTTCTATAATAACACTATTAGTTTGTGTTTCTTACATCTGCAAAAAACTAGTTTTTTCTTTTCTTTTCTTAGTAAGTTGGGCCTAAATCTTGTTAGCCGCTAATGCTAATCTCTAGCTCGCTAATAAATTCAGAGCAAACATAACTAGTTATACAGCCTGATAATACCAGTGATGGTGTAGACCTACATCTGCTTGTTTTTTGTGCAACAGTATCTTCTAAATCAAAGTAATACGCAATGCCAGAATATGTTAGCTATATGAAGTAGCTAAGAGAAACCATTCAATTTACCCAAAGATTATAGGGTCCCCTAGGAAACACTTGTCAACACTTTGGTTCCTACCCTATCACTATAACTCCTCCTTGGCATTTTAATTTGTTGTCATGTCAAACACTGTATTCAAAGTGCCCACTATTATATTCTAACTATAGAATTAGAAAAATCATTCTATTTCCATGATTCCAACCCAAGTGTTTTGCTCTAAATCACAAGTCAATTCGCATTTGCAACATTTGGTTAAACACAAGTCCTAGATTTGTTTTCCCATATTGTGCAGCCCAACGTGGCAGTGTGGAATTGACCTCAAATGAGTACAGGAAATGCAGAAATTGATGAAAATGCAGAAAATTATTTTGGGTTGGAATTGAACAGTGTAAAACAATCAGAATAGAGAAAGGTCCATTTGAAATCACTTAGAATGTACAGTATGTGTTGCCAACCTAGGGTCACGCACTACTCATAAAGCACA